>NC_083426.1:3518421-3818421 GCF_020745735.1 Hemiscyllium ocellatum | reverse complement strand
GGTCACTGCCAACTGTGCTCACCCTGTGTGGCTGGCAGGGAAAAGCATCTTTAATGTTGATGCAGAAGACTACATTTGTGGTTTGTATAATTCATGTTTATTATGGCTTAATTTATAGCTCAAAAGTCCTAGCAAGTGCCTGTCTGCCTCAGCTTGTTTTGTGATCTAGTTTTCTCTTACTCTTTGCTGAATCTGCAAAGTTAAATGAATGTGTCAATAATTGGAAGGTGCAAATTGAGCTGAATAACTGCTGGTGCTTATGATGTAACTTGTTACAGACATTGGATTGAAAATAAAAGACATTAGACGTCAGCTGTTTGTTTGAATTAACTATGTATGGGAAACATATTGACATTATCTCATTTATTCTTAAAATTACATTAAAACTACAGCTCCTAGAATAAAAGGAGTAGAAGCAACATGGGTACAAAATTGACTGTGTAATAGAAACAGGCAATTGGTCAATGGATAGTTTTCAGGCTGACCAAAGGTTTTTTTAGATTAGATTCCCTAGTGTGGAAACAGGCCCTTCGACCCAACAATCCACACCAACTCTCTGAAGAGTCATCCACCTAGCCCCATTCTCCTACATTTACACCTGACTACCTAACACTATGGGCAATTAAGCATGGCCATTTCACCTGACCAGCACATCTTTGGATTGTGGGAGGAGCACCGGAGGAAGCCAACGCAAGCACTAGGAGAATGTGCAAATTCCCCACACAGTCGCCCAAGGTGGGAATCAAACCCGGGTCCCTGGCACTGTGAGGCAGCAGTGCTAACTACTGTGCCACCCTTTGTACTGAATGTCTCTGGGGTTAGTGCTGGAATCTTTTCCCTGGTATATTTGAATGATCTAGAACTTGGTATGCAGGGGACAACTTCAGATCTTGAGGATGATGCAAAATTTGGAGGCAGCATAAACTGAAGAGGGCGGTGAATAATTCCAAGAGGACATAAGCAAGTTGTTGGAGTGGACTGAAAGATGACAGTTAAAATTCAATGCAGAGAAGTCTAAGGTTATGCATTTTAATAGGATGAACATAGACAGACAGTTGAAAATAAGAATAACGTCACTTGAGGGTGCTGGAGCAGGCAAACCTGTGCAATGATCACTGGTGGCAGGACTGGTAGATAGTAGTTGAATGAAGTGCACAATCCTGAACTCTAAATAAAATGCCTGGAGTACAAAAGCAAAGAGGTTATGCTGAACTTGTTAGACATTCCCTCGAGTATTTTGTACAATTCTGGTCATTGCGCTGTAGAAAGAATATGAACACATTGAAGAGAGTGCAGAAGAAATTTAGAAAAAATTGCTCCAAGGATGAGCAAGTTCAATTATGAGGATAGATTGGGACTATTCTACTTGAAGAGAAGAAAGCTAAGAAGAGAGAAAATAAAGTTTTCAAAATTATGGGAAATCTATAGATGGGACAAAACTGTTCTCACTCGTAAAAGGATCAAGAATGCGATGGTGCAGATTTAATGCATTTACAAACGTAGCAAATGTAATATGAGAGGGGAAAAAGTACTTTACAAAAAATTTGTTCAGACATGGAATGCAGTGGGTGAAAGTGTGGTGGAGGCAGGTAAAATTGAGGCATTCGAGGCCTTTGAAGGATTATTTAAATAGATATAATGTATATGGGGAAAAGGTAAATGGGTGGTTCAAAGTCATAATGCTCTTTGAAGAGCTGGTGCAAACACTGGTTGAATGCCCTCATTCTGAACTGTACCAATCTATGCTTTTGTAAGTTAAATCTAATCAATGTATATATTTATTCCCTGACTTGGCACTGTTATCTATGTATCAGGATCATATTACAGTCAGTATTGGAAATTTCATATGTTCTCAGCAGAATCTCTTCTGCAAACTTCTGTGTTCCTACAGTTAACTGCAGATGATATTGTACATTAAGGCATGAAGACTGGTTGCACAGATTAGTCTTCCATTCCTTTTTAGTTTAGAAAATTAAGGGTCTTCTAATTGAGGTTTTGAGATCGTTAAAGGAATAAGTACGACCTAATTTCTTTTGTGGGAATTGGAAAGTCCAGAATAAAAGTGGCATGATCTTGAAAGTAGAGCTAAGTTGTTCAAGGTTTATGTTCTAAGTACTTTTTAGTGTAAGGGTAAGTGAAAATTTGTAATCCTCTTCACCAAAAAAGCTGATGCAGGAGTTCACTGCAAAATGGCAAAAGTGAGATTAGTTTTGTGCATAATGTGGGGTATGAACCCAAACATTAGGGTACAGATCCCTCATGATCCATTTGAA
Source organism: Hemiscyllium ocellatum (assembly GCF_020745735.1). Taxonomy (NCBI): domain Eukaryota; kingdom Metazoa; phylum Chordata; class Chondrichthyes; order Orectolobiformes; family Hemiscylliidae; genus Hemiscyllium; species Hemiscyllium ocellatum. The sequence goes on along the minus strand of NC_083426.1, from coordinate 3,816,148 downwards.
TAGTGCAGATATGAGCTAAATGGTCTCGTCCCACCCCTGTTTCTGGTCTCCTCTACTTGGCATGTTTTGTATATCTTATTAACTATTTTGCATTTATATTGATTTTGCTTAGATGCCACTTAGAACATGTTTTATGTCTCAGCATTTTGTTTTACAAGTAAGCTGTTCACACAGCAGCCCAGATGAATGTGTTGAAAATTATACTGCTGCGTGTCTTGTTTCAATGTACACTTCGCACTTTTCATTTGACGGTGCTCAAGTCATTCCTTCTGAAGACCCCAACTCCATTTGGACTGAGCTTTCCCTTGTTGGGACCTTTCACCTGGCATCAGGGTCCAACCATTCACAGCGGTTCAAGTACTAGTTGTAGCTCACCCACCTGATTTTTTAATGGCTTGAGTTATTCATTATCCAGTCATATCCAACTGATGAAACTTGGGTAATGTTGATGTGCCTGACGGAAAATAAAGCAAAACAATTTTTGCATGCCGAATGAACTCGGGAAATATGCTTCGTATTTGCATGCATAGGATGTAATTGGTCAACAGGTCAAACTGATATCTGTGCTCCAACTTATTCGTAATTATTTAGCTAATAGCCATCTAGATTATGTATCAAGTACTGAGATTTACACAGTTCCTGTCAACTTTTTTCTTAGCTTCTTTAATAAATGGGCACAAGAGAATTTGTCTGTGTGAACTTGTAAGTGCAACCTTTCAACTATTGGGGCCAATATGACTGCACTAATGACAAGTTAATAAAGATGTTTTTTAGGGTTGAAAACATAAAAGGGTAGAATGTGACTGAGCCACATTTTGCACACCCTGGCCTAATTACCCATGGTCCTTCCCACCTATCCACTCCACCCTCCTCTCTGACCTATCACCTTCATCCCCTCCCCCATCCACCTATTGTACTCTTTGCTACCTTCTCCCCAGCTCCAACCCCCCATTTATCTCTCCACCCTGGAGGCTCCCTGCCTTCATTCCTGATGAAGGGCTTTTGCCTGAAATGTCGATTTTCCTGCTCCTCGGATGCTGCCTGACCTGCTGTGCTTTTCCAGCACCATTCTGGTTTCCAGCATCTGGGGTCCTCACTTTTGCCTAATTATCCATGGTTTCGAACTCTGCTTTACCGAAAGACTTGTGACTGTTCTTGATTTGCCTGGGGTCAACTAATTCCTGATGGACCGAATACGGTTTTCTGAAAGGAAGTGTTTTGCTTGTTGAGAAGGTTTGACAAATAAAATTACTTTGAAGACATAACGTCTTTAGACCAAAGCAATTTAAGGCTGATAGAGATATAACTAGGTCACAATTATCCCAAGATCATGAAAATGTAGAGCAGCAAATAGGGAAGAGGATTTATTAAATCATAGAATCATAAAGTTTCTATGGTGCAGATAGAGGCCATTCTGCCCATCAAGTCTGCACTGAGCCTCCGCAAAGCATCCCACCCAGGAATCCCCTGCATTTACCATGGATAATCTATCTAGTTTTCACACTTTTGGACACTATCACACAGAGGAAACTCACGCAGACGTGGGGAGAATGTGCAGACTCCACGCAGACAGTCACCCAAGGCTGGCATCAAACCTGGGTCCCCGAAGTTGAGGCAGCAGTTTTAACAATGTGCCCCAAATTAAGGGAGTTGGACAAAGATGACATGTGAGATGAATTTACTTATACATTCTGTGGTTTGAATTTGCTGAATTCATATGATCAGATATTGCAAATCTTTTGGTGCTGAATACCCACTTGTTCTGTTTATCTGCCTGTTTTTGTCTAATTGGAATGTTTGAAAGTAACTTCATATTACTATCTGCAGACAGACTTTGGTTGACAGTAAAGAGTCAAGTGTCAAGAGTGTGGTGCTGGAAAAATACAGCAGGTCAGGCAGCATCCGAGGAGCGGGAGAATCGACATTTTGGGCGTACGGATGAAGAGCTTATGCCCGAAATGTCGATTCTCCTGCATCTTTGATGCAGCCTGGCTGGCTGTACATTTCCAGCATCACTCTGTCATCTCTGACCTCACCATCTGCAGTCCTCACTTTTTCCGAAGAGTCAAGTTGTGTAAAACATAAACAGGTGCAACCTCACTTTTGTTTTTGTGCTGTTGCCTAAAATTTGGGTGTTGCTTTTTTTCACTCTGCAGATGCTTTCCCTCGGCCAGTGATCACTGTCCATCCTGAAACCACTGTGGCTTTGAGAGGGATGAATGTCAGCTTTAGTTGCACAGCTTGCAGCAGCAGTGACTCGCCCATGGCTGCTGCCTGGAGAAAGGACAGTGAATTATTATATGAAGCTGAAATCCAAAACTATTCTAGCTTGCAAGAACAGGATGGTGAATTCGTCGAATACACCACCATACTGCAACTGCGCAATGTCAATTTCACAGACGAGGGGTGGTATCAGTGTGTCATCACAAATTACTTTGGCTCCAATTACTCGAACAAGGCAAAGCTAACGGTGAATGGTATGTTGATTTGTTTGCAGGCTGGGGGTGGAGGGGTATGTAGTTTTTATGTCCTGTTCAACTATTCGCATTTTGCTCCATAACCTTATATGTGAATAGACATATCCAAAAGCAATAATGCAAATTTTATTCATTCAACCACTGAATCTAACTGAGGCTCAACTTCCTGCTGGAAATCAGGTCTGTAAGTCTTATTAAATAATTTGTACCTGTACTATCAATTTATTATGTTTTAAACAGTTTGGAAAAACTCAGTTATACCCAATTTTATATTTACACTTTCTCCACATTTTAAGGCATATTTTCATTTTCACCAATTCCCCAGTTTCATTCTCATCTCTCCACATTTAAACTGGTTCTTTATGTTAATCCTAAAGACATGAAAACAGAATGGATGAAAGCTTTCTCAGTTTCATTTTGTTTACCTTTAAAACTGCCCCTTGCTTTCATGTTACTCTTCCTTCCAGAAAAGAGTGAGTAGATTTACCACCCAGCCTTCCTATTCCATCTTTGTTGAAACACCAGTGTATAGGTATTAATGAGCTGCTGAGTGAATTAAAGACCATGGCTCTACTAGTGATGTATCCATTAGTACATTCACAAAATGTATGCTTGTAATAGGTCAAAAACAAAATGCTAAACTGCCCAATGAATTAACATAAAATTATATGGTCATTGGGGCTATTGTGTACCTGTAACTGTATAGTATAAAGTCTGTTCCCTTTTACTTTTTGGATTAATTTTTAGTAAAAATAGATATGCATTTATGGTTTGGAGGAATGCATAATGTGATACCTGATCTCTCAGACCCAAAACTGATCAACAGTTTTCTTCAACTTGGATAATATTCAACCAATTAAGCAGGTTTTCATTATTTTTAAAAAGAATGCATTTTATTGAATTGTTGGAATCCAGGTATATCGACTCTCGGTTTCACTTGGGCTCCCGTGTTTGTTCTTGATTCCTATTCCCAATGCCACTGGAGAGTAAACAAGTAGAGAAGTTATAGGTAAGATTGTTGTCCCAGTAAGCTTTAAATTGAAAAGTAAACAGATATTTGCCTCCAACCACCTGGAAAGCTCTGGAATTCTCCATCCAAACTAGAGTACACCTTTAACCATCGTTCTTCTTTTAAAGCCTATTAAAACCCATGTCTTTGAGTATGCTTTTGGTCATCTGAGTTAGTTCCTCAATGCCAAATAATGTTTGAATGTGGTCCTGCATGGTGTCTTGATATTTTCTATATTGTGGTAAACTAATGACAGTTTCCTGTTGCTGACATAATTGTTTGCTGCTTGTTTTGTTCCTATTAGAACTCCCCTCATTTATGAAAACCCCCATGGATTTAACAATCCGGACGGGTGCAATGGCACGGCTGGAGTGTGCTGCAGGAGGTCACCCGATGCCACAGATTGCTTGGCAGAAAGATGGCGGCACAGACTTTCCAGCAGCACGGGAACGGCGTATGCATGTCATGCCAGAGGATGATGTGTTCTTCATTGCAAATGTTAAGATGGAGGACATGGGCATGTACAGCTGTATGGCCCAAAACACAGCAGGAGGCATTTCCGCAAATGCCACACTGACTGTCCTAGGTGAGAGGTTGGCTTTCATGAAAAATGTTGTTAACTTAAAGGCTACAGTTGCTTGAAAAAGTTAATGTCTAAATTGATAAAGGAGCAAAGTGATTCCAAGTACAAGCACATGCACACACTTAGATTGAATTTTGGCTGCTTGCTAGATTATTGTAGCCTTGACCAATATTTACTATATTTGACTCACTGAAATGACAGGGGATGTATTCTTATTTCATAAAATAGCTTTGTGTCATCAGCAAATTTGGATATACAGAGGAATCTCGATTATCCAAACGAGATGGGCGGGCACTATTTTGTTAGGATAATTGATTATTCAGTTCATCGATTAAATGCCTTTCCTCTGGGACTGGGAGTTTTCTGTTAAGTCCACTGCCTGTTCGGGAGACGAGGCAGCAGCACACTGTTAGTGAGCACTCGCCCCCCCCCCCCCCCCCCCCAAACACTGCACCCCACCTGCCATCCAACATTGCCCCGCCTGACCCCCATGCACCCTCCCGGCAGCCAGCCAGACTGGCCACCAAGAACAAGACTCCACACACTCTTTCTCTCTCTCTCTCACACACACACACACACACACACACACACACACACACACACACACACACAGCCCTACACACAACTTTTTGACAGGTTCCACCTTTGCCCTGTACAGAACAATGTTAGAGAGATTATCTAGGGAAGGGGGGTTTAGGGTACATGCCTATGTTGAACTCCAGGAAATGTGTGGTGGGGGGAGAGAGAGAAGGCAGGAGGTCAGTCATTTGGAGGCAGTGCCTGGGCTCCCATCAGTCCTCTGTTGCATTTCAGAAAGCGGAGTTCACTTTTAATCAGAGTATACAAAATACGCGATCAGTGTTGGAAACACGTCTTTGATGTAAGGTTTCTATCGGGACCTCGAGATCTCCTTCGGATAATCTATTATTTGGATAATCGAGGTTGCTCTGTATAACTTTCTATGCCATGATTCTGGTTGGCAATAAACATTGTGAATTATGTGAACCTGAGGTGTTCGCAAAGTTGTTAACCCTGTTACCAGGCTGGACTAATCTGATTCCTCTGTTCTCTTCCTCTACCCTCAGAAACTCCCTCATTTGTGCGGCCATTAGAAAATCGGACTGTTGCGAGAGGAGAGACTGCAGTTTTACAGTGTATAGCTAGTGGTAGTCCCACTCCACGCCTGAATTGGACCAAGGACAATGGCCCTTTAACAGTAACAGAGAGACACTTTTTTGCTGCTGCCAACCAGCTTCTGATCATTGTGGATGCTGGCCCAGAGGACATTGGGAAATATACCTGTGTCATGTCAAACACGCTTGGAACAGAGCGAGGGCACATTTTTCTGAATGTGATTCCAACTTCCAACTGTGACTCCATGCAGAAAACCTCTGTCTTTGGAGATGACGGCTGGACAACAATTGGAATTGTAATCATAGTCGTGGTGGTTTGTGTGGTGGGCACGTCTCTGGTCTGGGTGATTGTTATCTACCACATGAGACGAAAGAGTGAAGATTACAGTATTACAAATACAGGTACACAAGTTTAAAACTGTTTTCATGTTTCCATAAAGTACTACACCATGACATTTTTATTTCTATTGTAAGTTCTTACATCTGCATTTATAATTGAAGTTACCTATGTAAATATTCACAATGTAACTACAGCCTCCTGATAGTGGTAGTGCTGCAGCATATTTATATGTGTACTCTAATGTAAATGCTGACTTAAATCATTGCGGTGAAGTCTGTATGGACTAATGCCCTCTGTATTCAGACTGGAACGTGAACAGTCTGTATGGTTCAGTGAAACAAAGCATCTCCACCAAGATGCTAACCTACTATTCTTCTCACCGGATACAGAAACCCCACTGTGTAGTTTTTCTTTATCCTGTAGTGCCTGGCCTTATCCAATTGGAACTCAAGTCTGCACTTGCTTTTTGTGCACAATGACAAAAAAAATAGACATGGTTTTATTATGTGCGTAGACAGTGTAGAATATAATTTTCCTCAGATGGCAATATTTTATGTGTTAATAGATTCCAGGTGGTCTTAACTCAAGTTAGAGTCTGGCCACATGATAATTTCTTGGAATGAATTACTACAGAAACTGTGTCGAGGGCTACAAAAAGCAATAACAAATGTAATTTTGGTTCTCATCCTTTAAATGGCATCTCCAACCCATCCCTTGCCTGCTTTATCTAGTGAAGCAGGTATGGTGCTAATGTAATTTGCATGACTGAATTGAATGGTCATGTTCAATTAACAATCAGCAAGGGTCCCCTCCACTATGGAGGATTATCGAGTATTTTTGTCGAAGGATGGTGTTTGTATTTGATAGATGACAAACTTGCCAGTAGTGATTTAAAGGCTTAGCTTGTAACTGGACCACTATCTCTGGCTATGTGATGTGCACAGCAGTTAGTGTACTCTTTGCTGACTTTGTAAGGAATGCGGGTAAAAAGTGAGGTCTGCAGATGCTGGAGATCAGAGCTGAAAATGTGTTGCTGCTTAAAGCACAGCAGGTTAGGTAGCATCCAAGGAACAGGAAATTTGACGTTTCGGGCCAGAGCCCTTCATCAGGAATGAGGACAGGGTGCCAGGCAGGCTAAGATAAAAGGTAGGGAGGAGGGACTTGGGGGAGGGGCGATGGAGATGTGATAGGTGGAAGGAGGTCAAGGTGAGGGTGATAGGCCGGAGTGGGGTGGGGGCGGAGAGGTCAGGAAGAGGATTGCAGGTTAGGAGGGCGGTGCTGAGTTCAAGGGAATCGACTGAGACAAGGTGGGGGGAGGGGAAATGAGGAAACTGGAGAAATCTGAGTTCATCCCTTGTGGTTGGAGGGTTCCCTGGCGGAAGATGAGGCGCTCTTCCTCCAACCGTCATGTTGTTATGTTCTGCCGATGGAGGAGTCCAAGGACCTGCATGTCTTCGGTGGAGTGGGAGGGAGAGTTAAAGTGTTGAGCCACGGGGTGGTTGGGTTGGTTGGTCCGGGAGTCCCAGAGGTGTTCCCTGAAGCGTTCTGCAAGTAGGTGGCCCGTCTCCCCAATATGCAGGAGGCCACATCGGGTGCAGCGGGTGCAATAGATGATGTGTGTGGAGGTGCAGGTGAATTTGTGGCAGATATGGAAGGATCCCTTGGGGCCTTGGAGAGACGTAAGGGAGGAGGTGTGGGCGCAAGTTTTGCATTTCCTGCGGTTGCAGGGGAAGGTGCCGGGAGTGGAGGTTGGGTTGGTGGGGCGGTGTGGACCTGACGAGGGAGTCACGGAGAGAGTGGTCTTTGCGGAACGCTGATAGGGGAGGGGAGGGAAATATATCCCTGGTGGTCGGGTCCGTTTGGAGTTGGCGGAAATGACGGCGGATGATACACTGTATACGGAGGTTGGTGGGGTGGTAGGTGAGAACCAGTGGGGTTCTGTCTTGGTGGCGGTTGGAGGGGCGGGGCTCAAGGGCGGAGGAGCGGGAAGTGGAGGAGATGCGGTGGAGGGCATCGTCGATCACGTCTGGGGGGAATCTGCGGACCTTGAAGAAGGAGGCCATCTGGGCTGTACGGTATTGGAACTGGTCCTCCTGGGAGCTGATGCGGCGGAGACGAAGGAATTGAGAATATGGGATGGCGTTTTTACAGGGGACAGGGTGGGAGGAGGTGTAGTCCAGGTAGCTGTGGGAGTCAGTCGGTTTATAGTAGATGTCTGTGTTGAGTCGGTCGCCCGAGATAGAAATGGAAAGGTCTAGGAAGGGAAGGGAGGAGTCTGAGACAGTCCAGGTGAATTTGAGGTCGGGATGGAAGGTGTTGGTAAAGTTGATGAACTGTTCAACCTCCTCGTGGGAGCACGAGGCAGCGCCGACATAGTCATCGATGTAGCGGAGGAAAAGGTGGGGGGGTGGTGCCAGTGTAGTTGCGGAAGATGGACTGTTCCACATATCCTACGAAGAGACAGGCATAGCTGGGGCCCATGCGGGTGCCCATGGCAACTCCTTTAGTTTGGAGGAAGTGGGAGGATTGGAAAGAGAAGTTATTCAGGGTGAGGACCAGTTCAGTCAGTCGAAGGAGGGTGTCAGTGGAAGGGTACTGGTTGGTGCGGCGGGAAAGGAATGCCTCTTGTTTAAAAATGACATACCAAATTAGTTCAGTCTCTTTATTAAGACTCTGCTGACACTTACACTTTTGTGTAAATTGGTGACTTAGAAAATAACATTGGTCTTATTTCAATGTTAATGAATTAACTATCCTAGTATAAAGAAAGGATTTCTTCAAATGCAAGTTTAATAGATGGACCTAAAGTATAAATATTATTGCTCAGTGTAATGTTTTAACAAGCTTACTCTGTTCCTCCTAGATGAAATGAATTTGCCCGCTGACATTCCAAGTTATCTGTCATCCCAAGGAACGCTGTCTGAGCCTCAGGAAGGCTACAGCAACTCTGAGGCTGGAAGCCACCAACAGCTGATGGCCTCCACTGCCCATGGCTACATACATAAAGGAACTGATGGTGAGTAAAGTTGGCTGTTCTGATTTGTGCCCTAGCTTGTTGGGATGGTGATTTGACTTCAGTGCCACAGCGTTCTGGTTATAGTTGATGGATTCAAACAGGAAGAAAGGTAAAAATGGAGTTAGACATACAAGGGTACCTTCTTCACCCAGAGCTTAATAAAGTTGTGGAATAAATTACCAGTGTGGGATTTTGAAGCAGGCTGGTTCAACATATTCAGTGATATCTTCCTTCCCACTTGGGAACTTCCCCAGGTGAATGGATTTCTATTGTTCCAGTATTCTTTATGATGTACTAACATAGCCTTTCAAACTTGTTGTTTTTTCCAAATAGGTATTTGCTATGTGGATACTGGGAGTGAGACGGATGCTGATTTGCTGACCACTCCCCTTGGTACAAACCTGCATGGGAGAATGGGATGTTTCTATGCAGGGCGAAGCAGCTTCCACCCGAGTGAGCCTCGTGAAGGACTGGCACAGCAGACCAACCCAGGTGTGTATTACAGCTGCTGTTCACGTTTGGGGGAACCAGGTAATATACATTTGGACTGTGTAAACTGCAGCACAATAAAACCTAAATCAGCAGCCCAGGAAAATGAGTCTGTTTCAAAGACTTGCATAATGTTTTACTTCACTATCGGTTTGGCTAATTTATTTTAAACGTACTGGTTCAAGTATTAATCAAGGACTTAAAGTCAAGAGACCTTGTGTACAAAATAACAGTTGCTTTTGCCACTGCAGCAACTCTAAATGTAGTTCTAGGTGGTTATTAAGATTAAATTGTAGATATTTCATATTTACTAAGAATCCAAGAAAAACTGCCAACCAGAGAATCGGCGCTTAAATTATTTACCTTTAACCTCTAAATCTGTGTTTTCAGGTGGTACTTCTGGGCCAGTAGTGATCTGCTCAGACTGTTACGACAATGCAAACATATACTCAAGGAACCGAGAGTACTGCCCATACACATTCCTTGGAGAGGAAGATCCCCTGGAACATTCTCTGACCAATATTATGGGTCAGCTTCCAAAGGACAGCTTCACAGTACATGCTCAGCATGAAGGTATAGCCATAGACAGTCTGATGACAGAGGCCAACATGTCCATTTATTTAACAAATCACAACAGGAAAAGCAATCCAGCAAGTGCACAGCAGCACCAGAAGGGTAAGTTATTTGTTTCATTTATGAAACCTTGAGTCTCTCCAGCAATAGCCAACTTTGAGGCAGAATGACAAAAAAATCTACAGCCCACATCTTACAACGAACATAGTTTAGAGAATGCCACTGCTATTTGTTTGAATTGAGTTTGAATATTGACAGATGGGGACATTGAGCTATACGGTTGTAATGTCTGTCTTAGTTTGAATGATCTAAAATGGAGCATAGATTGCTATCTGGTCATCTTCATTCTCTAGCTTTAAGAGTTTGGACAGGCCAGATATCCTGGATGGAAATGATACCGGGTAAACTGGAGCAGTGGGCTAGCGTGGAGTAAATGATACCGGGTAAACTGAGCAGTGGGCTAGCGTGGAGTAAATGATACCGGGTAAACTGAGCAGTGGGCTAGCGTGGAGTAAATGATACTGGGTAAACTGAGCAGTGGACTGGTATATCTTCAGGTCCAGTTGGGCTTCATCCTTGTGTCACAAGATTGTTTACTGATGAAATAGTAGATTTACTGATAATTTTCCCAAATTCACTTGATTTAGTAAAAATTCCAAGTGACTGGACAACAGCAAATTCAAGAAGAGAGGAAGGTAGAAACTAAAGAGAAGTTAGCTGGACACCTGTCACAGGGGATCGATTGTTCGTGAAATTATTGCTGGATATATAGTAAAGTTCAAGGTAATCAGTAGTCAGCACGGTTACCTTAAAGGGAAAAGAGTATTATGAGCAGTGAAAACATTAGTTCGATGCTAGAGTACATTTAATAAAGTGCCATGTTAAATGTTATTTCAGAAATGAAAGCTCATGGTGTATGCTGTAACATTAACATACATAAATTGGTAGACAAAAACAGAATACAGCCTCCAAGCTCTATTGTGGTTCCATTCTGGAGTCCATTCACATGTTAAATTGTACTTAATCACAATACAATGCAGGATAATATAAAGTAATAATTTATACGTCCATAAAACATTTGTAATGTCGAATCTTTAAAATTGCGCCCGTGTACAGCATCACATTCATAAGTTGAACATTTGTAAATCGGAGAGCCCTTGTTTGCATATGTGGATCTTTGTCTAATTGTTCATAGGTTGTTTGAAAGAAAGGAATCTTATCAGGGGTCTCTGTTCAACATTGATTTAAATGAGGAAAGCAAAGGTGTGGTAGCTAAATATGCAGATGCGATCAAGATACGTAGAAACGTACATTGTGAAAAAGACAAGAATTTGTAGACTGACATAGATTAAATGAGTAGACAGAAAGCTGGCTGATGGAGAAGAATGTGCGAAAATATGAAATTGGTCCACTTGGCAGGGATGATGATAAAAACATGTATTTACATGGCGAATAATTGTAAGATTCAAACATACAAGGTTTTGATGTCACAAAACATTCATGTGCATATACAGTATATAAAGGACAGTAACCCATTACCCTTCTCAGTTATTAGTAGAAGAAGGAAATCAGCATAAAAGATGTTATACTTTAGTTATAGTGGACATTGGTGAGACTGCATACAATCATACAGCACAGAAACAGACCTTCAGTCCAACCAGTCCATGTCAAACATACAAGTAAAAAGTGAGGTCTGCAGATGCTGGAGATCAGCTGAAAATGTGTTGCTGGTTAAAGCACAGCAGGTCAGGCAGCACCCAAGGAACAGGAAATTCGACGTTTCGGGCAAAAGCCCTTCATCAGGAATGAGGAGAGTGTGCCAGGCAGGCTAAGATAAAAGGTAGGAAGGAGGGACTTGGGGGCGGGGCGATGGAGATGTGATAGGTGGAAGGAGGTCAAGGTGAGGGTGATAGGCCGGAGTGGGGTGGGGGCGGAGAGGTCAGGAAGAAGATTGCAGGTTAGGAGGGCGGTGCTGAGTTGAGGGAACCGACTGAGACAAGGTGGGGGGAGGGGAAATGAGGAAACTGGAGAAATCTGAATTCATCCCTTGTGGTTGGAGGGTTCCCTGGCGGAAGATGAGGCGCTCTTCCTCCAACCGTCGTGTTATGTTCTGCCGATGGAGGAGTCCAAGGACCTGCATGTCCTCGGTGGAGTGGGAGGGAGAGTTAAAGTGTGAGCCACGGGGTGGTTGGGTTGGTTGGTCCGGGCGTCCCAGAGGTGTTCTCTGAAGCGTTCCGCAAGTAGGTGGCCCGTCTCCCCAATATAGAGGAGGCCACATCGGGTGCAGCGGATGCAATAGATGATGTGTGTGGAGGTACAGGTGACCTTGTGGCGGATATGGAAGGATCCCTTGGGGCCTTGGAGAGAAGTAAGGGAGGAGGTGTGGGCGCAAGTTTTACATTTCCTGCGGTTGCAGGGGAAGGTGCCGGAAATGGAGGTTGGGTTGGTGAGGGGTGTGGACCTGACGAGGGAGTCACGGAGAGAGTGGTCTTTGCGGAATGCTGATAGGGGAGGGGAGGGAAATATATCCCTGATAGTGGGGTCCGTTTGGAGGTGGCGGAAATGACGGCAGATGATACACTGTATACGGAGGTTGGTGGGGTGGTAGGTGAGAACCAGTGGGGTTCTGTCTTGGTGGCGGTTGGAGGAGCGGGGCTCAAGGGCGGAGGGAAGTGGAGGAGATGCGGTGGAGGGCATCATCGATCACGTCTGGGGGGAATCTGCGGTCCTTGAAGAAGCAGGCCATCTGGGCTGTACGGTATTAGAACTGGTCCTCCTGGGAGCAGATGCGGCGGAGACGAAGGAATTGGGAATATGGGATGGAGTTTTTACAGGGGGCAGGGTGGGAGGAGGTGTAGTCCAGGTAGCTGTGGGAGTCAGTCGGTTTATAGTAGATGTCTGTGTTGAGTCGGTCGCCCGAGATAGAAATGGAAAGGTCTAGGAAGGGGAGGGAGGAGTCTGAGACAGTCCAGGTGAATTTGAGGTCGGGATGGAAGGTGTTGGTAAAGATGCTGGTCCTCACCCTGAATAACTTCTCTTTTCAATCCTCCCACTTCCTCCAAACTAAAGAAGTTGCCATGGGCACCCGCATGGGCCCCAGCTATGCCTGTCTCTTCATAGGATATGTGGAACAGTCCATCTTCCGCAACTACACTGGCACCACCCCCCCACCTTTTCCTCCGCTACATCGATGACTATATCGGCGCTGCCTCGTGCTCCCACGAGGAGGTTGAACAGTTCATCAACTTTACCAACACCTTCTATCCCGACCTCAAATTCACCTGGACTGTCTCCAGGGACGCTCCAGCCTCTCCCTATAGCTCAAATCCTCCACCCCTGCCAACATCCTTGTAAATCTTTTCTGAACCCCTTCTCGATTCACAATATCCTTCCGATAGGAAGGAGACCAGAATTGTACAGTTTTCCAACAGTGGCCTAACCAATGTCCTGTACAGCCGCAACATGACCTCCCAACTCCTGTAATCACTACTCTGACCAATAAAGGAAAGTATACCAAACGCCGCCTTCACTATCCTATCTACCTGTGACTCCACTTTCAAGGAGCTATGATCCTGCACTCCAAGGTCTCTGTTCAGCAACACTCCCTTGGACCTTACCATTAAGTGTATAAGTCCTGCTAAGATTTGCTTTCGCAAAATGCAGTACCTCATGTTTACTTAAATTAAACTCCATCTGCTGCTACTTAACCCATTGATCCATCTGATCACGATCCCGTTGTAACCTGAGGTAACCTTCTTCGCTGTCCACCACACCTCTAATTTTGGTGTCATCCGCAAACTTACTAACTGTACCTCTTATGTTCGCATCCAAATCGTGTCCTGTACACCTCAACATGACTTCCCAACGTCTCTAACCAAAAGACTGAGCAAGTGGGATACTGTGCAGTTTTAGTCTCCTTATTTAAGGAAAGATCCAAATGCATTGGAAGCAGATGAAGAGAACCTCAGAAGAGGTTTTTTTAAACTAATACCTGGAATGTTTATGGTGGTATATGAGGATAGGACAGATTGATCTGGTTTTCACTGATGTTTAGAAGAAGGAGTGGCTTAATTGGTGTGTATAAAATTCTAAATGGCCTTGACAAGGTGGAAATGGAAAGAATGTTTCCTTTTGAGGGTCAGTCCAGATATAGTGAATGCAGTTTTAAAATTGTGTCATCCTTTTAGGGCAGACATGAGAAATGTTTTAGGGTTGAGAAGTTTGGAACTCTGCCCCAGAAGGCAGTGGTGATGAGGTCACTGAACAAATTTAAGACAAGTGGATAAGATTCTCGCTAGGGGATAGGTGGAGATGGGAATGTGGAATTTTCAGTGAGCAGATCAGCTCTGAATTTATTGAGTGACGCAGGCTTGAGAGGCCAAATAGTGTACTTCTCCTATTTCATATATTTGTAGGTTATAAAAAAAATTCTGACAATTACTGAAAATTAGATTAGATTAAGATTCCCTATATTGTGGAAACAGGCCCTTTGGCCCAACAAGTCCACACCGACCCTCTGAAGAATAATCCACCCAGACCCATTTCCCTCTGACTCCTGCATCTAACGCCATGGGCAATTTAGCATGGCCAATTCACCTAACCTGCACATCTTTGGACTGTGGGAGGAAACCGGAGCACCTGGAGGAAACCCACACAAGCACAGGGAGAATGTGCAAACTCCACACAGACAGTCACCTGAGGCTGGAATTGAACCTGAGACCCTGGTGCTGTGAGGCAGCAGTGCTAACCACTGAGTCACCATGCCGCCCATATATAGCATGAAAATGTTAGGAATTCAGTGTCTCAAAAAGAAGTGGATTTGTGTTTATGGTAAAAATTCTGACATGAATCTAAAATAACATCATCATTCCTTCACCATAAATCAATCAGCATAAAATGCTTTGACCTTAACATTGGGAAAATAAATTCCTCTGTACCACAACTGCTGCACATTTTCGGGTGCTTTAAGGTTTTTTCCTTATCACTGCGTACTTGTGTAGGTGTGCACCATACCTTTACGAGAGACTGGAAGCTGGAACGGACTCGGAGAGGCACAGAATGTGCTGAAAGAAGTTAAAATGTTTGACTGTGAAACCAGATGAGTTCCCATGATACAAAAACAAATTCAAATTTGGCCAATCAATTTAAATTATGCCCCAGATATGAAAATCCAATTAAATTTGAATTTAGTATTTTGACAACAACAAACCAATGAAATGATCCAATATTTTGAGGGTATAAAACCGGACATTTTGAACAGTTGGGGGAGAACTGTCAAAAACACCAACAAGTATAGACTGCTAGCTGAAGAGCTCTCCCTAAGGTACCTGTTCATATGAAAGATCTGTGAAGCAGAATACTGAAGAAAAGCTGACAGAGAAAAACCTACAGAGGAAAATTGACAAAGCTAACTGGTTTTGAAACCTTTTTTTTGTAAATCTTGAATTAGGGTTTTTTTTAATTGGACCAGTATGGTAGAGTGAGAGGTAAAAGATGGGTTTAAGTGATGGAGTTGTAAATGGTTGTCTAATGTTTTCTTGTGGTTTTCAAGAATAAAGGTATTAATTTTTACTTTAAATTGTGAAATCTGTGATAGTTCATAGCCTCTCAAAATGTAAAAGACTATGGCACGAGGTGAGCTTCTGTATGTGTCGGGTTTAAATTAGCAGAGGGGTTTACCCTGTGTCATAACAAATTATAACACTAATTGCAATTGCTTTGTTATTTTTGATGCTCACTGAAATAGTTCAGTACAGTAAATAGTGTCTACATATTGAGTTTAATCATGCTCTAAGCATTGCTTAGGCTAAATGTGTGCACATATGAGGCTGAAAATTGTCGTGACTCAGTTTTAAGAACTAATGTTGTGTTAGAGTTAATTGTTGCATATTAATTTTCTCATTGTCTGTCTGTCTTTGCCTTTTTCATTAGAATCTTGCCCACAGCCTCCTTGGGGTTCGAATACAGATTCAGGACATTCTCATTATTCACAGCAACCTGTGACTATCCACGAGAATCCCCAGGCTTTTTTGGAAGGTGACAATGAGACAGAGGATGGGGCTGAACCCTCCGTAGCTAAAAGCAGACTGAGCCAGAGAAGCCTTGAGCAGAGCACTGGCAATGAGCGGACTGTAGACATGCAGGCTTATGGTGCCACTACGTAGACCATGTATGTGCTGAATGCACATATACTGTTGGTCCCCTGGGCATCAGAACCTCCATTCACTACCTCAAAGCATTGACACTGAGGCCAGAACTGGCTATGTATGTTTATGATTAGGCTTGACAGCTCCTCATCTTCATTTACAACAATCCTTCGAAGGAAGCAACAAAGAATGGTTCGTTATTGAGTACATTTTTCTGGTGTAAGCCACATTAATATGAGACTTTAGTATTTCAGCCACTATCCTAGGGCAACGATGACAATTGGAATTGTGGAATGCTCCCTGAAATATTGGCAAGCCTCTTGGAATCCCATAATAAAAATTAAAATTGCCTGCAGCATTGGCTATGGAAAATGCTCCCTCCAGCTAAATAATTGGACCCCTTAATTTTCTCTCTGTGTACTCACCAAAAATTCATCTTGTGTTCAGCTCAGTGTCCTCCTCCGTATAAGTCCAGCTTTGGAACGCTAAAATTAGGTTACTGGATATATATTTCATCATTCCAGTGAATGCAGTGTGCCGAATGTTACTGAGATTGTGCTGTCAAAACTGCAGAAAGTACATTTAACTGATTTGAGAGCAGCAAATGGATGAGTAATCATATGTAATTGTTCTCCTGTCTGAACTGACTTCACAAGAACACAATTGTGAGGTTTCCAGCTCCAGTTGGGACTTACCAATTAGCCTTTCGAAAAGAATCTCATCTTTGCCAAGACAGCAGCTCTCCGTTGTAAATGCATCCAAAAGAACATTCTCTCTTCTCTCCCAAGTGTGACAATTATGTCGGCAGTCAGCTGGCAGACACCACACTGAGTTATTAGTTATAATCCAGCTTCAGTGCAACAAATACAGAGCCATTACAGTATCCGGACTGTGCTTATAATGTAGGATATACTGATTGAATTGTGAGTTTTTGCACTGCTGCCAGAAGAAGATTTATAATGATAAATACATTCCTGGTTTTTTTTAAATCATTGGAGTTTTAAAAAGAACTTGCAGTGCTCCAGCCACAGTTAACTCAGTGTGACATGACTCTTGTGTCTCGCCTGCGAGATTTGAGCAGGACCATTTTTGGATTGGCACAGGACTACTGCTTAGAAAAAAGATAGTCTTCGATTGCCTGTCTGTGAGTGTGAGAATTTTAAAATGCCGGATGTTGGTTGGCCAGCTGATGTGTTCATGCTTGAGGTTGTCCTCGGCTGTTCAAGACTTGAACTGGAACCGAAGCAGTGACAACAGCTGCACTTAATGAAATTGAGTGGCAAATGCAGTGAGCCTCTCCTCCACGTGGATTGCCATATAATCTTGGCATGATAATCATAAACATCCATGCTTGGATTTCATTTTGGCTCTACTGGTGATTCCTTGTTGGTTAGCTAGCAGGAGAGAACGTGTTGGTGGGGGCAATGTCAAAGCATTAAACGGTTCCATGTGGCTGATAAACTTTCCTCCCTGGTCACAATGTCCTTGTCTCTATTGGAACCTTTGGTATAAATTGACTGTTGCATTTATAACTTTTATATATATTATATATATATATATATTCTATACATATGCACATGTTAAAATCAAATGTGGAGCCTTACATATTGTAAATAAGTTTCCTTTTTTAAATTATGGATTTGAAAGCTTGTTGTGAGAACTGGTGCACATGATATACATAGCTGGGCCAGCATCTTCACTCCCACAGTCTGCATTATCCTGAGTTAGACCTGGTAGTTGCAACTTTATCTGATAGTTCCAGTTATTGATATCCAAATACTACAGAACAGTGGAACATGATGAACAGTGGAGCTATTCACCACTTCCATGCTCAATTTGAGCCCTGTGCATCTAACAACCTGAATGTTTCATAATTACCTGTGATTATAGAGAGTGCAATCCCATGGTGTTAAAACATCAGAGTGAGATGGCAGCTGGAAACATCCATCTGAATCATCAGCTTCAGAAATTTTTTAATTCACCCATTGAATCAGCACCTGTTAAACTTCCTGCATCTACGTGGACCCACTCTTGATGTAGATGTGATCATATTGAAGTTGTACAGTAGCGCCTGTTGCTAAAACTAAACATTAATGTTTCCATGTAGCTCAGTAGCAACAGTTGCGTCTGCAGTCAGTTTGCTGTGTCAATGAAAGTGAAGTGCTGAAACAGAAACAGAGCATGCTGGAAACTCTGTACTCAACAGGTCAGGTAGTGTGTGAGGTGAGAGAAAAATAAACCAAGTTCATATTTCAGGCCAGTGAACAGTGAAAGCAATTCTGATGGAAGGTCACTGGCCTTGGATATTTAAACTGTAAAATGGAGATGAAGAAACCATGGCTAGACCCTAACTTTGTTTAAGCCTTTCAGGATTTAAACTATTGTTGGTCATTTTGCAGGGTATTAACTAAATAATCAATCCTGACTGAATGTTGCCTTCAGATGAACGTAATTCTAATTATGGTCAAAAAGTCAGTTTCAGCTTAATATTGATGAACACAGCATGTTTCTTGCAGGGGAGACTGAAAAATCACTCTAGATACTGTACCATGCCTACCATCTTGTATAGCATTAGGTCATGCATCAGTCTGCATGTGATGGGCAGTATCCAAGTCTGAACATGTGGGTACGTTCATCTTGTTCTAGTACAGGTCTCCAAATGTTTGGAGATTGAATTCAGTAACACTGTAAACTTGTGTTTTTAAATAGGAGAATTGTACAAAACTTCCCAATTATTGTGGAAATCCAACAGATTGACTAATGTCTGTCAGAGAAGGGAAATTGCCATTCTTGCATCATCGGACCCTACACATCTTTAGCTAACACTGTGGTTGACTCATCATGCTTTATCAGTGTCATCCATGACCATACAATAATCAACCACAAAGCTGGAAAACTACAAACTGCCAGCAGACTATTTTTGATGAGTGATTATGTCTGAAATGACCATTGATGAATTAATTGGGTTTTTGTGACAATCCAACACCTTTATAATCACTTCATAATGTTTTGAAGGAATTTGATTTTATGTTCTCTGAATGTTTATTACAGGCTGCTTTTACTACTCCAGGAACAACTGCACCCATGACCGACCTGTTTGTTCTCTGTCGTACTTGCTTTTGACTGTCCATATCTTAATGTCTTTGCCTTGCTCTTGTGACAAGCTGCCACCTGATAATGTGTTAATTGCAATTTGCTTATTTCTGTTTTCTCTCTACTTTTGAACCACAAGTTGGGGAAATTATGTGATAGAATTTCATTAATAATTCTTCAAAGTTTTGTGGGTTTTTAAACAAGCCAATGGTAATGATTAACAGCATATTTATTTGACCCGATACTGTCAGTGACTGTAGTACACTGATTTATTTCATTGATGTCAGGGTTTGTTTCAGTGATTAATGATTTACTTTGGTGAATTATTACTTAAATATTCCATTCTAAAACATGCATTTGTGATTGTGAACATCTGCTAAGGTGGATTGGCTGGTTAGGAATGGATTTCTGACTTTGTTTAATTCATCCAAATTTTGGAAGTTGACAGACAGGCCATTCAGCCAGTTTGGTCTTTGTTAACGTTTATGTTCCTGATCGGTTTTCCCCGACCCTACTTAATCTAACACAACTAGCATAACCTATTTTGTAACCTTTCTGCTTGTCTAGCTTCCCCTTAAATGTTAACAAATTCCATATTCTAAAATAAAGTATTGCTCTTGAGTAAAGAGGTTTCTACTAAATTCCCCATTAGTTACCATCTTATATTTGTGGGTACTAGGTTTAGATTCTGCTCCACAAATTGAAACAACGTTGTCAAATACTTTAAACAGTTTTAAAGAACTCATCAGATTGTCCCTTAAGTCTTCTCTTCCTCCAGAGAGGAGACCGAGCCTGTTGGCTTATTCCCGATAATTAGAATTTCTTGATTTTATATCCATCCTTGTAATGTAATGTTTTTGAAGTTTAATTTCTTGTAAAATCTACAACATTTCTCTGCTATTGAGATTGACAAAATGTGGAAAAAAGTTTGGTCAGGTGCTGTCACCTGTATTACAGAGGTGGCCCTGTCACTAAAGTCAGTTGGTTTCTGCCATCTAATGTCTTTGAGATGTTAACACTTTAACAGTTGTACTGTCGTTGCTGAGCTTTCCTCTCGTTCTTTCTCAATCTGAGTCTATTCTTGGTGGGTTAAGTATGGTCTGGCCCTGACCACAGATACTGTCTACATTTATTCACTTTCTTGCCCTGTAAATTCCACCAATTTACATAAACCCATGCGCCTCACCCACAAACTGTTACATCGAAATTTCGGCAGGCCTGTCATTCCAGCTCTTCAGTATCAAGATATTCACTCGTGACTAAAGCTCCCTTTCTGACCTTGCCTCTTCTGCCCAACCTCTTGAACTACCTCTCCTAACAGACCTCCTTTGAAACTCCTCATGAATAGGTACTGTGTTGCAAATCCCTCTTCCCAGCTACTGGACTCGGTGTCCCTCGAGAGATAATGTGCTGTGGACCATCTGCAACTGCTGTGTGCGATGTGTGACCAGTGTCTGTCCTGGTGTATATTTGTTGCTCCTCAGTTATCTGTACATTATGTAAAGCATGTGTAAAATAAACTTCCTGTAAAATATCTTGTATTTCTGCATACAGTAAAAAATATGAAAACTGAGCTGTGGGTATTTGGAATGTTTAAAGCGCCTTGTGACATGGTGATCAGACACAATGGGATTAGAAGGTGAGAATTAATTGGCCTAACGCGCACAAGTTATTTGATTTTATGTAAATGAAATTAAATTGTTCTTGTAGTCTTAGATTACCCCTCAGATAAGGTATTTAAAATAACAAAGGTTTGAATGGGTAGATTAAAGAGAAATATTTTTTCCTGGTGGAAATATGGAATAAGAGTGCAAAATCCTAAATTTAGTCATAGTACTTAGGAAAGATTTTTGCGCACAGATATGAGAAATCTGGAATTCCAACAGGCAGTGAATGTTCGGGTTTGGTGAAATTTTCAAGGTGAGGGAATATGGACAAAGTCAGAAGCCACACGACACCAAGTTACAGTCCAACAGGTTTGTTTGGAACCTCAAGCTTTCGGAGCACTGTGCCTTCACCTGACGAAGGCGCTGTGCTCGAAAACTTGTGATTTCAAATAAACCTGTTGGACTATAACCCGGAGAAAGTGAGGGCTGCAGGTGCTGGAGATCAGAGTCGAGAATATGGTGCTGGAAAAGCACAACAGGTCAGGCAGCATCCGAGGAGCAGGGGAGTTGATGTTTCCGGCATAAGCCCAGCCCAGTGTGGTGTGATTTTAAATTTTGCCCACCCCAGCACCTCCACATCGTGGAATATGGAGCAAAGGAGGGAAGCAAAGTTGAGGGGAGGGTTTAGCTGGGGTTTAATTAAATAATTAAGTGGGTGTGAGGCATTAAATGACCTCTTTTTTTTGGTGGGGGTGTAGTGTGATAAGGAGAAGGATGAGAGGTAAATTAGAAACCCAAATGCCTTTTTGCATGCACTACATAACATCCTGCAGCACACAACCCCTGGTTCCCCTCTTTCCCCCCCCCCCCCCCCCCACCCCCACACACACACACACACACACACACACACAATGATAGAAAAGGACCCAGGACTGCTTTAAAATGGGGTTCTTCTGATTTACATTTCACTCCCATTTAATAAAACTATTGGAATTCACAAGGTAACTGATGAGCTCATTGTGCCTGTACAAATGACAGAACCATCCGTTTTGATCCATTTCCATCTTTTTTTCCCCCATAACCTTGTAAATATCCATCCCCCTCAAGTATGTTTTCTCTAGAGTTTGGCTGGTTAAGGAGATCTGATCGAAGTCTTTAATGTATGAGCTAGAAGAGAGCAGGGACATAAACTGTTTGTACTAGTTGGAGATTCTACAACTGGGGCATGGTCTGAGAATTAGAGCCAGACCATTCAGGAGAGATAGTCATAGAGGTGTACAGCATGGAAACAGACCCTCCGGTCCAACCCGTCCATGATATCCCAACTTAATCTAGTTCCACCTGCCAGCACCCGGCCCATATCCCTCCAAACCCTTCCTATTCATATAACCATCCAACTGCCTCTTAAATGTTGCAATTGTACCAGCCTCCACCACATCCTCTGGCAGCTCATTCCATACACGTACCACCCTCTGCGTGAAAAAGTTGCCCATTAGGTCTGTTTTATATCTTTCCCCTCTCACCCTAAACCTATGCCCTCTAGTTCTGGACTCCTCAACACCAGGGAAAAGACTTTGTCTATTTATTCTATTTATGTTCCTCATAATTTTGTAAACTTCTATAAGGTCACCCCTCAGCCTCCAATGCTCCAGGGAAAGCAGGCCCAGCCTGTTCAGCTTCTCCCTGTAGCTCAGATCCTCCAACTCTGGCAACATCCTTGTAAATCTTTTCTGAACCCTTTCAAGTTTCACAACATCTTTCCAATAAGAAGGAGACCAATAGACACAGGAGTAGGCCGTTCTGCCCTTCGAGCCTGCACCGCCATTCAATATGATCATGGCTGATCAATCCTAATTAGTATCCTCTTCCTGCCTTATCTCCATAACCCTTGATTCCACTATCTTTGAGAGCTCTATCCAACTCTTTCTTAAATGAATCCAGAGACTGGGCCTCCACTGCCCTCTGGGGCAGAGCATTCCACACAGCCACCACTCTTTGGGTGAAGAAGTTTCTCCTCAACTCTGTTCTAAATGGTCTACCCCGTATATTTAAGCTGTGTCCTCTGGTTCGGCACTCACCCATCAGCGGAAACATGTTTCCTGCCTCCAGAGTGTCCAATCCTTTCATAATCTTATGTGTCTTAATCAGATCCCCTCTCAGTCTTCTAAACTCAAGGGTATACAAGCCCAGTCGCTTCAGTCTTTCAGTGTAAGGTAATCCCGCCATTCCAGGAATTGACCTCGTGAACCTATGCTGCACTCCCTCACTAGCCAGAATGTCTTTCTCAAATTTGGAGACCAGAACTGAACACAGTACTCCAGGTGTGTTTATCAATATTGTACGCAATATTCCAACAGTGGCCTAACCAATGTCCTGTACAGCCACAACATGACCTCCCAACTCCTGTATTCAATACTCTGACCAATAAAGGAAAGCATACCAATTGCCGCCTTCACTATCCTATCTACCTGCGACTCCACTTTCAAGGATCTATGAACCTGCACTCCAAGGTCTCTTTGTTCAGCAACACTCCCTAGGACCTTACCTGCTAAGATTTGCTTTCCCAAAATGCAGCACCTCTCATTTATCTGAATTAAACTCCATCTGCCACTTCTCAGCCCATTGGCCAATCTGGTCCAGATCCTGTTGTAATCTGAGGTAACCCTCTTCGCTGACCACTACACCTCCAATTTTGGTGACATCTGCAAACTCACTAACTGTACCTCTTATGTTCGCATCCAAATCATTTTTTATAAATGACAAAACGTAGAGGGCCCAGCACCAATCATTGTGGCACTCCACTGGTCACAGGCCTCCAGTCTGAAAAACAACCCTCCTCCACCACCACCCTCTGTCTTCTACCTTTGAGCCAGTTCTGTATCCAAATGGCTAGTTCTCCCTGTATTCCAAGAGATCTAACCTTGCTAATCAGTCTTCCATGGGGAACCTTGTCGAACACCTTACTGAAGTCCATATAGATTACATCTACTGCTCTGCCCTCATCAATCATCTTTGTTACTTCAAAACACTCAATCAAGTTTGTGAGACATGATTTCCCACGTACAAAGCCATGTTGACTATCCCGAATCAGCCCTTGTCTTTCCAAATACATGTACATCCTGTCCCTCAGGATTCCCTCCAACAACTTGGGTGATACAGTGGTTAGCACTGCTGCCTCACAGCGCCAGAGACCCGGGTTCAGTTCCCGCCTCGGGCGTCTGACTGTGTGGAGTTTGCACATTCTCCCCGTGTCTGAGTGGGTTTCCTCTGGGTGTTCCGGTTTCCTCCCACAGTCCAAAGATGTGCAGGTCAGGTGAATTGGCCATGCTAAATTGCTCGTAGTGTTAGGTAAGGGGTAAATGTAGGGGTATGAATGGGTTGCGCTTCGGCGGGTCGGTGTGGACTTGTTGGGCTGAAGGGCCTGTTTCCATACTGTAAGTAACCTAATCAAATCTAATCTAAACTTGCCCACCACCGAGGTCAGGCTCACTGGTCTATAGTTCCCTGGCTTGTCCTTACCACCCTTCATAAACAGTGGCACCACGTTTGCCAATCTCCAGTCTTCTGACATCTCACTTGTGACTATTGATGATACAAATATCTCAGCAAGAGGCCCAGCAATCACTTTTCTAGCTTCCCACAGAGTTCTCGGATACACCTGATCAGGTCCTGGGGATTTATCCACTTTTTGACCGTTTCAAGACATCCAGCACTTCCTCCTCTGTAATCTAGACGTTTTGCAAGATGTCACCATTTGTTTCCCTACAGTCTATATCTTCCATATCCTTTCCACGGTAAATGCTGATGCAAAATATTCATTTAGTATCTCCCCCATTTTCTGCGGCTCCACACAAAGGCCGCCTTGCTGATCTTTGAGGGGACCTATTCTCTCCCTAGTTACCCTTTTGTAAAGACCCTTTGGATTCTCCTTAATTCTATTTGCCAAAGCTAGCTCATGTCCCTGTTTTGCCCTCCTGATTTCCCTTCCTTTATACTCTTCTAAGGATTCAATTGATCTATACCTGACATATGCGTCCTTCGTTTAACCAAACCCTCAATTTCTTTAGTCATCCAGCATTCCCTATACCTACCAGCCTTCCCTTTTACGCTGACTGGAATATACTTTCTCTGGATTCTTGTTATCTCATTTCTGAAGGCTTCCCATTTTCCAGCCGTCCCTTTACCTGCAAATATCTGCCTCCAATCAGCTTTTGAAAGTTATTGCCTAATACCGTTAAAAATTGGCCTTTCTCCAATTTAGAACTTCAACTTTTAGATCTGGCCTATCCTTTTCCATCACTATTTTGAAACTAATAGAATTATGGTCGCTGGCCCCAAAGTGCTCCCCCACTGACACCTGCCCTGCCTTATTTCCCAAGAGTAGGTCAAGTTTTGCACCTTCTCTAGTAGGTACATCCACATACTGAATCAGAAAATTGTCTTGTACACACTTAAGAAATTCCTTTCCAACTAAACCTTTAACACTATGGCAGTACCAGTCGATGTTTGGAAAGTTAAAATCCCCTCCATAACCACCCTATTATTCTTACAGATAGCAGAGATCTCCTTACAGGTTTGTTTCTCAATTTCCCTCTGACTATTAGGGATTCTATAATACAATTCCAATAAAGTGCTCATCCTTTTCTTATTTCTCAGTTCCACCCAAATAACTTCCCTGGATGTATTTCCAGGAATATCCTCCCTCAGCACAGCTGTAATGCTATCCCTTATCAAAAATGCCACTCCCCCTCCTCTCTTGCCTCCCTTTCTATCCTTCCTGTAGCGTTTGTATCCTGGAACATTAAGCTGCCAGTCCTGCCCATCCCTGAGCCATGTTTCTGTAATTGCTATGATATCCCAGTCCCATGTTCCTAACCATGCCCTGAGTTCATCTGCCTTCCCTGTTAGGCCCCTTGCATTGAAATAAATGCAGTTTAATTTATTAGTCCTACCTTGTCCCTGACTGTTTGACTCACTTCTGTTCTCAGCTGTACCCATCTCAGATCGATCTCTTTCCTCACTATCTCCCTGGGTCCCACCAACACCCCCATCCCCCAACCCCCAACCGTACTAGTTTAAATCCTCCCAAGCAGTTGTAGCAAATTTCCCTGCCAGTATATTCGTCCCCTTCAAATTTAGGTGCAATCCATCCTTCTTGTACAGGTCATTTCTACCCCAAAAGAGATTCCAATGATCCAAAAATGTGAATCTTTCTCCCATACACCAGCTCCTCAGCCATACATTCATCTGCTCTATTCTCTTTCCTGCCCTCACTAGCTCGTAGCACTAGGAATAATCCAGATATTACTATCTTTGAGGACCTCCTCTTTAAGTTTCTGCCTAACTCTCTGTAATCTCCCTTCAGAATCTCAACCTTTTCCCTTCCAATCTTGTTGGTTCCAATGTGGACAATGACCTCTTGCTGGCCCCTCTCCCCCGTGAGAACATTCTGCACCCTCTCAGACACCCTTGATCCTAGCACCAGGGAAACAACCCACCATTCTGCTTTTTCTCTGCTGGCCACAGAAACATCTGTCTGTACCTCTGACAACAGGACCCCCTAACACAATTGATCTCTTGGAAGCCGCCGTACCCCTCGTTGCATTAGAGTCAGTCTCAATACCAGAAACCTGGCTGTTCGTGCTACTTTCCCCTGGCAATCCATCACCCCCTACATTTTCCAAAATAGCATACCTGTTTGAAATGGATATATCCACAAAAGACTCCTGCACTAGCTGCCTACCTCTCTTACCCTCCCTGGAGTTAACCCATCTATGTGACTGTATCTGAACTTCCTTCCTATAACTGCCATCCATCACATACTGTTGCTGTTGCAAATTCCTCATCGCATCTATCTGTCTCTCCAACTTATCCACTCGATAACCCTTATCCGCAGTAACCCTTAAACTCTCTTTAAACTCTCATATCTGACAAGAAGTACATATCACTGCAAAGGCCATCTTTGCTCCTTCACAATCTACAGACCCAGAAAATAACACTGTCTTGTTCCTCTACAAACACTGCCCCAGGTTAAATTAATAGCTATGGCTTATATTTTAAGTGTAATCAAGGGACTTACCTCTAAAAACACACATTCAAGAAAGAACCCACTATCCTCACTACTGCAGCCTTTCTTTTGGACAGACTTAAAACAACAACTAACTTATCTGATTCTGTGCTATGAACTTCGCCCAACAGTTCCTCCAAGATTAGTTGTGAATTTCACTGTTTGTTAATTTTCCCGGATGCACTCCGATGTCCAGCGATACACAAATTCAAACAGCAAAGGCAGTAACAGTGCAGGTTCTCTCTCTCTCCCCCTCCCCCCGTACTGTCCTCACCATGTGCTTCCTTTGTCTGTTCTTCTCCCTTTTAAACTGCTGTTGTTTTGACTTTTTTTTTCCAAAGTTCCAAAACAATGCAACAGCATCTAGAACAATAATTGCTGCTCCTGGAATTTGAGGAAATCCCCTCGAACACCTAAAATACCTCAAAAAAAAGGAGCAGCTCTTAACAGCCAGAAATATTTCCCGTCCTCCATCTTGGATTACCCAGAATCTTCTACACACGAAGGTGATCGAGGTTTGAAACTCTTCAATGAGTGGCGACTGATGCTGGATCAGTTGTCAGTTTTAAGTCTGAGAGAGCGAACTTACTGATAAGCAAAGACTTAACAATTTGTATTCGGGCCACATATCACCTGCACTCAGTGAATGGCAGAACAGGGTCAAAGGGCTAAATGGCCAACTCCTGTTCGTTTGTATTTATCTGATAACCTTTTGAGAGTTACTGTTAAATATGTTTTCAGATCCCTCAGGCAGTGTATTCCAAATTATCACTTGTTGCGTGAACTATTTAACTTTCCGCTGGCTATTTGATCAATTAATTTTAGTCGGTTGTTCTCCTGCCACTGGACATTTCCTCCTCAATTCTGAGTACTATTAAATCTCTCCCTTTGTTCTGGCTCCTAAACATATCTGAAGTTGCTCATCTCTGGTGTCATTCTGATAAATGTCTGGGTTTGTTTGTGGGTAGTTTTTGGGTTCAGTGACAGTTGTTTTTAAATCCTTGCTGTCTGCATAACTGAACATGGATACCAGGCAGAAAACAGTCTTGAATCCATAGTATCAACCTGAAAGAGCAAATTGCTCTCAAATACCCTACGTGTTTGTTTTCAAACAACAACTTTAGCTCAGAGCTGGTTATAAAGCAAGATCTTGCATTTGTGTTGCACAACTTCTCGGAACACTTCGCACCTCAAAGAGTCATAGAGATGTACAACCCAGAAACAGACCCTTCGGTCCAACTCGTCCATGCTGACCAGATGTCCTAACTTAATCTAGTCCCATTTGCCAGCACTTGGCCCACGTCCCTCTAAACCCATCCAAATGCGTTTTACAAGTTGCAATTGTACCAGCCTCCACCAGTGCACCTGGTGAAATACATTGGAATAATGACCACCAATCAGATAGTCCTCTGTATCGTTCTGAACTAGGAAGCAGACACTCAGACTAGTAAGAGGTTTGAAATTTAAAAGCTAAGAGCAAAAACATTGTAAACATAAGTATGAATCAGTTTTGTCCAGTAGTTCTCTAAATTGAAACTAAACTTTTAGCAACAACCTGCCATTATATGTCTCTAGGATGACCGCAGGGTAGTGATTAGCAGTGAATGGAAGTTTCCTTTGTTCACACGCTGTCATATGGTAGTGCGGAACTCATACATTGCTGGGAGAAAATATACACTCCGCTACGCTCTCAGTGCATTCCAAATTGCCACCACCCTGTGGGTGGGAAAACATTTCCTCCAATGCCATCCAAATCTTCTGCCTTTCAGCTAACAATTATACCCCCCCTCATTATTGAGCCTTCAACTAAGGTAGGTAACTGCATCCAATCCAACCTGTCCATGCCCTTCATAATCTTATACCTCTCACCCACCCAAGTCTTCTCTACTCTAAAGAAAATAACCCGAACTTATCCAGCCTCTCTTCATCACTGGAATGGGTCATCCCAGACCAACATCCTGGTGAATCTTCTCTGCAGTCACTCCAATGCAATCACATCCTTCCGATAGTGTAGTGACCTGGATTGCACACTGTAACTGAAACAAAGTCCGGTACAGAAAACAAATACTGGAGATCACAACGGGTCAGACAGCGTCCATGGAGAGCAAGAGCAAGCTAACTTTTCAAATCTCGGAATGTTAGCTTACTGTCTGACCCACTGTGACCTCCAGTATTTGTTGTTTTCGGTACATATTCCAGTATCTGAAGTAATTTGTGCCTACAAAAATCCTGTACAGCTCCAGCATAGCTTCCCTGCTCTTATTTATGCTGTGACTGATAAAGGCAAATACTCCACATGCCTCCACTGCCTGCTAACCCGATACCTGCCTTCAGGCATCTGTTGGCAAAGCCCTTCTACACCTTTGAGCTTCCTAGTGTCCTGCCATTCGTGAAGTGCTCGCTTGACTTGTTACTTCCAATGAGCGTTGCCACACAGTTTTCAGGATTAAATTCCATTTGTCAACCAGTTGAAATTTCTACAAACTTTTGCTCATAGCCAAACTTCTACAGTTCCAAGTTTAGGAATAGCTGCTTAGTATTGAATCGTTTCCGTGTTGTATTGGCCAAGGCTGGGGGCACAAACAACTCATTGTTTTGTTGAGGCAGATTGTTGGAGGCTCTCGTGTGGGGTTTCTGGTGCAGATAGGGAGACCGACTCTTACCTCTGGGGAAACCATTGTCAAGGAATTTCTGTTTACTGTTGGAGATCAGTCTCTTGTGATGCTGCTGGAGATAAATACCATCTGGTTTCATTACTTATTGAAGTCACAAAGGTAATCATTTGGTTCTGGGAACCATTTTATAAGATCCCCTGTGTATATTTTAAAGCCAAATTAACTTTTTATTTACAAAATATATGATTGCACGTTCATGATCGTGCATTTCATATTCACAGTTTAGCAGACTGGGTTTGTTTTCACTGCAGTTTAGAAACACGAGTGGTGACATGATTAAAATGTATAAAATCCTGAAGGATCGTGCTAAGAAGGTGAATACAGAAAGGATGTCTCCTCATGTGGGCGAGTCCAGAGCTAGGGGACACTATTTACAAATGAGTGTTCATACGTTTAGCAAAATTATGGAAACACTGAAAGTGTGTTGGTTAAATTCAGACTGATCTCAGGATGGGTAACTGAGTAAATATGTTGTAATTCAGAAAGCACAATAACAAAATCAGGAAGACTGGAGGTCCATCTAGGTTTGGGGGTCCACGGTTACATACAAACAGGAACAAAAAGTCTGATGCAACGTTAAGACTTTGTACTCTAGCCCCTAGCCACAGGGGAGGAGGAACCTTTTCGGAGTGTTGTGTAACTTTGGAACACTTTGCCTCAGAAGGCGATGGAGGCAGGGTCATTTAACATTGTTAGGCGGGAGACAGATTCTCCTTAGGCAGGAGAATTAAAGTCATCAGGGTTTGTTGGGATTGGAAACACGAGCAGATCAGCTATAATCTTATGGAATGCTGACGCAGGTTTGAGGGACCGAATGGTCTCCACTGCTCCTGATTTATATGTGACTACAGCAACTCAGTGGCTGCTCTGGACTTTAATTTGTTCCAGGTTCCCTGGCCCAAAACCCCTTTTTATATTCTTAGATTGTGAAAATATAAACAATCTCAGTTTTTAACTCATTTCATGGGAGTGTTCTACGCTTTTATCACCCTATTTGTGAGTGTTTCTTAAATTCTGTCTGGAATGATTTGGCTCTGATTTTAAGGTTATTATCCACTTGTCCTAGACCATTAACCATCTACATTCCAGGATACAGAGGCCCAATCTTAACTCTGACAGCCTTGGTAACGTTATGTTGAATCTATGCTGTGTGTTTTCAGGAGACAGTTTGTCCTTTCCATGGTGCAGTACCCAGGACTGTAATGTACACAGTGTTTTACGGGAACTAACCAGGTACTTGTTTGTAGCTGAATCAAAACTAACTCTGTGTATGACTCAGGGGCTACAGTACAAAGTCTTAACATTTCCTTTGCCTTTTTTATTCTTGATTACTACTGTTTCCATTTATCTGTGGACCCCTAAATCTCAATGGACGTCTACCCTTCCTAGATTTTGTTATTGTGCTTATCTGGACTGAAATAGATGACCTGAGTTACCTACACCCAAATCCATCTGTTGCAGTTTAGCTGATACTTCAGCAATGTCTCCATAATTTTGTGCTCTGGTTTGTACGCTATTGCCTACGCAGTGTTCAAAGTGACTTCCACAATTCCCTGTGTGAACACTGTCTGCACTTAATCAAATGCAGGTGTAGACTGTCACCTGCTGTCAAAATTTATCCTTTTTAGCCCCAATTTGTTCTGTAGGATATCTTGCCATTGGATAGCTAAGAATGTTATAAATTAGATTAGATTCCCTACAGTGTGGAAACAGCTCCTTCAGCCCAACAAGTCCACGTCGACCTTCTGAAGAGTAACCTACCCCAGGCCCATTCCCCTACCTTTACCCCTGACTAATGTCCCTACAGGAGAACAGTACCTAGCATTATGGGCAATTTAGCATAGCCAATTCAATTAACCTAATCTTTGGATTGTGGGAGGAAACTCACGTAGACATTGGGAGAATGTGCAAACTCCACACTGACAGAGACCCGAGGCAGCAATTGAACCCGGGTCCCTGTTACTGTGAGGCAGCAGGGCTAACCACTGAGCCACCGTGCCGCCCCTTTATCTGTGGACCCTTAAATCAGTTTGCAAATGTCAGTTTGTAACCTGACTTGCAGAAATAGAACAAGGGATTGCCTTGTAACATGGAGGAGGTAGGTTTAATTGAGACGTTTGAGAGGGTATTGAATTTATTTTGGATTGTAATGGTATATGAGGAATATGGGAAAAGAAAGAAAATTGACACAGGATAATAGAGCCAGACTAAATAAGGCCAGTGCAAGCACAATGGGCCAAATGGCCTACCTCTGCACTGTAATGATTTTGTGACTTTAGTAAAATGTTTTTCCCTTTACAGAGGGAAAGGATTGAGTGTTCCTGTTGTAGCATTTCCCTTTAAAATCTATCCCAATTTGCATGGATTATCAGTCCAGTCCCTGTAATAACCTATTGCATTCAGATTCATATTGGTTCCCAGCTTCATATTAATCTTCCATGGACTAGGTTCAATTGCATAATTCTGTCAAAGTCCAGCGTTGCTATTTTAAAATTCAGAAATTTACATTCTGTGAAAGCTGAATAACTCAAAATGATGTCATACTGGGAAGAATAGTTTGTGAGATGTTTTCTGTGAAAAGAGAATTACAATCGCAGGAATGAGGAGCCTCAGGAGGCCATTCAGCCAGTTGAGCCATTGCTGTCAACAAGATTTTGATGGATATTCAAGTTTCAAATTCCACATTCCCATCTGTCCTGAATAATGTCTAATTCCCTTGTCCAGCAAAACTGTATATACCTAAATCCTCAGGTTACAGTAAGAGCACTTACCAGGGCATGTACAGCACAGGGTTAATTGCAGAGTAAGGCTAATAATAGGTATTGTTAATCAACCTATTCATTGATGTTATTACACACATTTGGACCGGATGGGACTTGAACCCAGACCTGCTAGCTCAGAGATAGGGATACTACCAGGGTACCACAAGAGTCTAGTCAGTACTTGGTTGTTTCAGGCTGGAGGAATGTCGAGGTGAGAAAGTCTGTATTAGTACATTAGAAACCTCACAGTTCTGTTGTTTTTGAAGCTAAAGTTCTTCACAGCTGTTTGAAGTTTGTTTGAAGTTGTTGCTGCAATGTGGGAAGCCCAGCATTTACCTTGCACCCAGCCACCCTTCCAAACAACAATGAGATTTGGCAGGAAATCAGTTGTAGGTGTTCATTCAGGTATGCATGTTGGCAGATACTGAGACAAAATCCCCTTTGAAATACTGTCGGGGAATCAATTGTGTTCAATTGTCTAATAAAAGGGCAAACTCGGAAATTTATTCATAACTTCACCGACGAAAGGATAGAGTAAATAGAAGGAGATGGTTAGGGAGTCACAAGGAGGATAAGGCAAAACATAAGATTCAGAACAAAGGAAGGGAAAAGTGTCTTCACACACTGCTTGGAGGTTGATTGGAAGATTGTGGTTGAGAACCAGACCATCAACATCCAAGATTAGATTCGACAGTGCAAATGTAAGGGCAGATAAATATGGTTAGTATTATTTGATTGTGAGAGGGGGAAGGGTTAATGAGTACTCAGTGGGACAAATGACCAGTTTCTCAACTGTTACCTTTCAGAGTTTTTGTATTTAATTCTTGGAATAGTTTTGAATCCCACGAGTGTTGTAACTTCAGTGGGGTAGAGCTAACACCAACACCAAGCCATGGCCTGGTGTGGATTTGAAAGCTGTTTTTGAGGTTTTACTGGCTGGACACCGGGTGAGGGAGAGTAAACATTGGATCATAAGCCTTGCCCACAGTGACACTTGTCTATTCCCACTCATGTCCCATCACCCCCTGCTGTACCTCTGATGTCTCTGGTGCTGTGAACATGTCCTGGGTTCAAGTCCCACATCAGACCTTGATAATCACCAGAAGGTGGCTCATGAGATGGATAAACAAATTCACCGTCAATCCAGAAACCTAACTGTAGCAGGTGGTTTGACCTGAAACGTAAACTCTGATTTCTCTCCACAAATGCTGCCAGACCTGCTGAGCTTCTCCAGCAGTTTCTGTTTTTGAATCTGCCTCACTGACTTTCAACAAAGAGGGTCTGTATGATGTGTCAGTATTTACATGGGGGTCCCAGGGGGAGTGTGTCAGTATTTACAGAGGGGTCCCTGGGGGGGTGCGGGAGTGTGTCAGTATTTACAGGGTCGCCCTGGGTGAGTGTGTCAGTATTTACAGGGGGTCCCTGGGGGAGTGTGTCAGTATTTACAGGGGGGGTCACGGGGGGAGTGTGTCAGTATTTACAGGGGGGTCCCTGGGGGAGTGTGTCAGTATTTACAGGGGGGTCACGGGGGGAGTGTGTCAGTATTTACAGGGGGGTCCCTGGGGGAGTGTGTCAGTATTTACAGGGGTCCCTGGGGGGAGTGTGTCAGTGTTTACAGGGGGGGTCACGGGGGGAGTGTGTCAGTATTTACAGGGGGGTCCCTGCGGGAGTGTGTCAGTATTTACAGGGTCGCCCTGGGGGGAGTGTGTCAGTATTTACAGGGGGTCCCTGGGGGAGTGTGTCAGTATTTACAGGGGGTGTCATGGGGGGAGTGTGTCAGTATTTACAGGGGGGTCCCTGGGGGAGTGTGTCAGTATTTACAGGGGTCCCTGGGGGGAGTGTGTCAGTGTTTACAGGGGGGGTCATGGGGGGAGTGTGTCAGTATTTACAGGGGGTCCCTGGGGGAGTGTGTCAGTATTTACAGAGAGTGTCCCCGGGGGGGAGGAGGGAGTGTGTCGGTATTTACTGGGGGTGCCTGGTAGAGGGGGTGGGGGGAGCATGTCATTAATTACTTAGTCCCCCCTACCCCATCAGTAATTACAGAATGTCCCGGCGGGTAGGGGGAGCACGTCAGTATTTACCTCCCAAATGTTAGCTTGAAACCATATTTATGTTGGGAAATGTGATGCTGGAAAAGCACAGCAGGTCAGGCAGCATCTGAGGAGCAGGAGGGTTAACATTTCGGGCAAAAGCCCTTCAACAGGAATGTTGGGGGGTGGTTGTGCTCAAGGGGGCTGAGAGATAAATGGAAGGGGGTGGGGCTGGCAGGGAAGGTAGCTGGATAGGCGATAGATAAATGCAGGTGTGGGATGATAGTGATAGGTCAGAGAGGAGGGTGGAGTGGATAGGTGTGAAGGACGATGGACAGGTAGGACAGTTCAAAAGGATGGTGTGAAGTTGGAGGGTTGGATCTGAGACAAGGTGGGGGAAAGGGAGATGAGGAAACTGGTGAAATTGATGTTGATGCTGTGTGGTTGGAGGTTCCCAAGGTGGAAGATGAGGTGTTCTTCCTCCAGGTGTCGGGTGGCTGGGATTTGGTGATGGAGGAGGCCCATCTCATGTCCATGGTGGAGTGGGAGGAAGAGTTGACGTGGTCGGCCACAGGGTGGTGGCATTGTTTGGTGCATCTGTTCCCTGAAACATTCCACAAGTTGGCGTCTGGTCTCCCAAATGTAGAGAAGACTACATGGAGAGCAACAAATACAATAGAAAACATGTGGTGGTGCAGGAAAATCTCTAATCTCTGACAGATATGGAAAAATCCTTTGGGGCCTTGGACAGAGGTGAGGACACAGACTTTGCACCTCCTGCAGTGGCAGGGAGGAGGTATCAGGAGGGGAGGGTGGGTGGGTGGGGAATGTGGCCCTAACGAGAGAGTCGTAGAGGGGAGGGTCTCTACGGAATGATGAAACGGGTGGGAAGGGAGATATATTTCCGTTGGTGGGATATGTTTGTAGGTGGGGGAAAGGTTGGAAGATAATGCGATGTATCCGGGTGGGGTGGAAGGTGAGGACCAGGGGGGCTCTGTCCTTGTTGTGATTGGAGAGTTGGGGTTCAAGGACAGAGGTGTGGGGAGTGGAGGAGATGTGCTGGAAGGCATTGTTAATCATGGGGGAGAGGAAATTGCAGTCTTTGAAGTAGGGGGCCATCTGGGATATCCTGGAGTGGATTTGCTCCACCTGGGAGCAGATATGGTGGAGGTGGAGGAATTGGGAGTAAAGAATAGTGTTTTTACAGTGGGGAGTGTGGTGGGAGGAGGTGGAGTCGGGTTAGCTGTAGGACTCGTGTTGCCCTATCTTTGCTCTCTTTTCTCCAATCAATTAGTCATTAAAGGATCTGAGAATCTGCTGGGAATATCCCTGACCTGTGTATTCACCCCAGCCATTGTACATACTGGGTAGACAGGCAGGAGACTGGAAGGACACAGCAAGCCAGGCAGCATCAAGAGGTGGAGAAGTCAACGTTTCAGGTGTAACCCTTCTTCAGGACTAGGGGTGGGTGTAGGGGGAGCTGCAGATAAAGGGGTGGGGGAGGGTTTTGGATGGGGAGGGGCTGGGCTATTGAGGTAGTAATAGGTGAACACAGGGCAAAAGTGAGGGCTGGAGATGAGAGTCTAAACTAGAGTGTTGCTGGAAAAGCACAGCAGGTCAGGCAGCATCTGAGCAGCAGGAGAATCGCCGATCCAGGCAAAAGCCCTTCATCAGGAATGGAACACAGAAGTGAACACAGGTAGAGGATATGGCCTGGTTGGTCAATGGGAGGAATAAATCGGGTTGGTAGCCGGATGGACGGGTTGGTCAGAGGAATGGAAGGGAGGTGGAGGGGGTGGGAAGGGAAGTTATTTGAAATTGGAGAACTCAAAGTTGAGTCTTCCAGACCGTAGGACTCAGGCACGATCTGGTACGGTCAATAAATACTGAGCCAAATATTAGCATACAGTTGCACAAGCCCCCACACCCCTAACTCAGATCCAGCATCCCAAACCAGAATTCTGATCCAACCTCACTGTCCGCGGCTGTTTGGAGTGGGGTGTGATGATCTGAAACTGAGGGAAAAAGTCCCCATTGTGCCAGTCCACAGTCCCACTGTGTGCAGCTCAGTGACTGAGGGAGTGTGGTCGCCACCTGCTGCTCTTTGTCTGAAACTGCACATCACCCACCGGGAACAATGAAATTAATCAAAAAACAGGTACATTTTTGCAAATGATCAAATTCTGACAAAACCGGGAATGTGAGAAATACAGCAGGTCAGGCAGCCAAAGGAGGCAGGCAATTGATAACTTGAAAGATCATGTTGCAGAAAAATTAACAAAATGGATCAAAATAAAATTTTCTTAATCATCATTCTTTTAAAAGCTGAAATTTAGCCACACCTTAAATGGTTCCGATTACCCTTTGGATAGTCTGGTATTGACCCCTGACTTTAAAAAGACCCAATGATGCTGACACACTTCCACAGCTAGACAGCACTAACAGGCTCAAGCACCTAAGAAGCATTATTGTTCATTTATGTTTGTTTCTCAAAAGGTTTCCCAGGTCATAGGAACAGTCAGGAAAGGGATTTGATGTTAGAGATCTGTCTGTCACATTATGTGAAAGTTACATGTTAACCTTTTGTAAAATGCTTAGAGGGTGGCACGACCACCTCTATGTCAGATGATCATGATCTTAGTCCAGAGAATTGACTTTTAATTCCCAGCTGATGATCCCACTGCAGTGCTCAGGGAATGTCACACCTTCAGAGGGTCAGTACTGAGGGAGGGCCACACTGTTGGAGGGTCAGTAGTGAGGGAGTGCTGCACTGTTGGAGGGTTAGTACTGAGTGAGTGCTGCACTGTCGGAGGGTCAGTACTGAGAGGGTGCTGCACTGTCGGAGGGTCAGTGCTGAGGGAGTTGACACTGTCGGAGGGTCAGTACTGAGGGAGTGCTGCACTGTCAGAGGGTCACTGCTGGGGGAGTGCCGCACTGTTGGAGGGTCAGTACTGAGGGAATGCCGCACTGCTGGAGGGTCAGTCCTGAGGAGTGCCTCACTGTTGAGGGATCAGTAGTGAAGGAGTGCTGCACTGTCAGAGGACTTGTCTTTCAGATAAAATGTTTAATTTAGGCTCCTTCTAATCTTCCTCGTAGACATGAAAGATCCCATGGTACCTTAGTCGGGTGATGGTGTAGTGGTAATATCCATGGACTTGTAATCCCCCGACCCTGAAGATAATGTTCGAGACGTGAGTTTGAATCTCACCACTGCGATAGTGAAATTTGAATTCAGTAAAAATTGGGAATAAAAGACTAATCTGCTGATGAACCCATAGCAATTTTTGTAAATTCCCATCTGGTTCACTAACGTCCTTACAGGAAAGAAACTTTCATCCTTACCTGGTCAGGCCTACATGTGACTCCAGACCCACAGCACTGCCCTCTGGGTAGTTCAGGGTGGGCAATAAATGCTGGTCTTGCTCATGTCCCTCAAAACCTGTGAATGAAAAACTATTTTTAAAAATCAACTGTGAGACTTGTCTTTAGCTAATTTTTTAACTCTCAACATCAAATATGCAAATCCATAGGGGCGTGAATTAGATATCACCGGAATCTTTGGGTTTTACAGTTGTCTACACAAGAAAATGTGTGTGAATGTCACTGTATTAATTTTGATGCTTTCTGTAACAAAACAAAGAATTGGAGATCTGAAACAAACAAAAACTGAAATTGCGGGAGAAACTCAGCAGGGTCAAGCAGCATCATGGAGAGAAAATGAGAGTTAACGTTTTGTGTCCAGTGACTCTGACATCTCTATTTCCCTCTCCACAGATGCCACAGACCCACTGGGTTTCTCCAGCATTTTCTGTTTTTGTTTGTTTCAGAAGGCAGTTAAGAGTTATTGCTGTGTGTGAAGTCACCGCTAGCTGAAAATGTGTTACTGGTTAAAGCGCAGCAGGTCAGGCAGCATCCAAGGAACAGGAAATTCGACGTTTCGGCCTAAAGCCCTTCATCAGGAACCTAACCAGCAACACATTTTCAGCTCTGATCTCCAGCATCTGCAGACCTCACTTTTTACTCGAAGTCACCACTAGTCCAAGCTACACAAAAAAAGGTAGATTTCCCTCCCTAAAGGAAATTAGTGAACTCGTGTGGTACTTAGAACAATCCCACATCATCATTTCCACCAAATCAGCATTTTTATTGACAGAGTCATAGAGATGTACAGCATGGAAACAAACCCTTCAGTCCAACCCAATCTGGTCCCACCTGCCAGCACCCGGCCCATATCCCACCAAACCCTTCCTATTCATATACTCATCCAGATGCCTCTTAAATGTTGCAATTGTACCAGCCTCCACCACATCCTCTGGCAGCTCATTCCATACACGTACCACCCTCTGTGTGAAAACGTTGCCCCTTAGGTTTAGGGTGAGAGGGGAAACCTATGCCCTCTAGTTCTGGACGCCCTGACCCCAAGGAAAAGACTTTGTCTATTTACCCTATCCATGCCCCTCATAATCTTGTAAACCTCTATAAGGTCTCCCCTCAGCCTCCGACGCTCCAGGGAAAACAGCCCCAGCCTGTTCAGCCTCTCCCTGTAGCTCAGATCCTCCAAGCCTGGCAATTTCCTTGTAAATCTTTTCTGAAACCTTTCAAGTTTCACAACATCTTTCCGATAGGAAGGAGACCAGAATTGCATGCAATATTCCAACAGTGGCCTAACCAATGTCCTGTACAGCCGCAACATGACCTCCCAACTCCTGTACTCAATACTCTGACCAATAAAGGAAAGCATATCAAACACCTTCTTCACTATCCTATCTACCTGTGACTCCACTTTCAAGGAGCTATAAACCTGCACTCCAAGGTCTCTTTGTTCAGCAACACTCCCTAGGACCATACCATTAAGTGTATAAGTCCTGCTAAGATTTGCTTTCCCAAAATGCAACACCTCGCATTTATCCGAATTAAACTCCATCTGCCACTTCTCAGCCCATTGGCCCATTTTTTAACATCACAATTCAAATATTAGGACAGTAGTGGTGGGATTTGTTTTCTGGATTTTTGGCTCAGTTCTCCGGGTTATTTTCCATAAAATACTTTTCCAGTGAGTGGTTATGGTGCTTTAAAAATTGTGATTATTTGTCTTCTTCTGATTTAACAGCAGGTGGAACTATTGAGCCACAGGCTGAAAACAATTGCCAAATCAAATGAAAGCTGTTTTAATTCTGTGTATTCTTTGTGAAAGTTTAATTACATTTGCCAGTCCACCTTCTCCCAACCCTTCAATGCTGTCTGGGAGGAAATAATGTGGAGGTGCAGGTGTTGGACTGGGATGGACAAAGTTAAAAATCAACGAGGTAAAAACAATGATTGCAGATGCTGGAAACCAGATTCTGGATCAGTGGTGCTGGAAGAGCACAGCAGTTCAGGCAGCATCCAAGGAGCAGCGAAATCGACGTTTCGGGCAAAAGCCCTTCACACAACACCAGGTTATAGTCAACAGATTTGGAAGCAATAGCTTTCGGAGCGCTGCTCCTTTGACAGGTAACTATAGAAATGACAGTCAGTAAAATTTGTTGGGGTGGATTTTCACCCCATCAAATCCAATGACATGGAATAATCCCTTCTTGCCAGGATGAACGTGACACAATCCAGGACAAAGCAGCAAGTTTGATTGGCACCACATCCACAAAAATCCATTCCCTCCACCCCCCGATGCTCAGTAGCAGCAGTGTGTACTATCTACACGTTGCACCACAGAAATTCACCAAATATCCTCAGACAGCATCTTCCAATACCATGGCCACTTGCATCTAGAAGGACAAGGGCAGCAGATATATGGGAATACCACCCCCTTCAAGTTCCCCTCCAAGCCACTCACCATCCTGACTTGGAGGTATGTTCCCGTTCTTTCAGTGTCGCTGGGATAAAGTCTTTTCTTTAAAGCATGCTTGCCTACATGCAGCAGATAGACTGGAGCGGTTCAAGAAGGCAGCTCACCCCCCACCTTCTCAAGGACAATAAGTGCTGGCCCAGGTAAATGCCCACATCTTGTGAATAATAAAACAATTATGATTTTTAAAATGATTCTTTCATAGGATGAGAGTGTGTTGTTTATTGCCTATCTCTATTTGCCCATGAGGAGGCAGTGGTGAGCTGCTGCAGTCTCTGTGATTACACAAATTCTCAGTGTATTCACACGCTCACACTTGGACTCTGGCACTTGGATCTCATGTACTCACTTTCACACGCACATGGACAAACATGGACTCTCACACATCTTCTCACACTCACATCTTCTCACACCCACACCCCTGTGCGTACACACACGTACATGCACTCAAGTACTCACACACATTCGCCAACACACACATTAATGCACATTGAAATGCAAATCCATGATGAATGTGTAGTGATTTTAACACGGTCAGCAAAGTGGA
Source organism: Hemiscyllium ocellatum (assembly GCF_020745735.1). Lineage (NCBI taxonomy): Eukaryota > Metazoa > Chordata > Chondrichthyes > Orectolobiformes > Hemiscylliidae > Hemiscyllium > Hemiscyllium ocellatum. The sequence goes on along the minus strand of NC_083426.1, from coordinate 3,775,759 downwards.
CCTCATAGAATCTGGGTTCCCTGTTTGGGCTGTTAATTAGGGAGCCCTGGCTGACAGATGGAAACAGAAGTGTCAAGGGTTCTGCTCACTCTGAGAGCTGGCTCTGGGGGAGCTGGATCAGTGTCAAGGACTGTGCCTCTGTAAATAAAGGGGAACTTGGTGACTGGATACCAGCCTCTGTGCAGTTATTTCAGAATGCGGAGAAGGTAAAAAGCTTTGGTACAGAGATGTTCATATGAAAAGAAGAAACAGACACAAGGGTGAAATGGTTTGAAGTTGTTGAACTCGCTGTTGACTCCATCAGCTTATGAAGTGACTAATGGGAAAATTAGTTGCCAACTGTACCACTCTGTTTGCTTTCTGTTCTATGACACTCCAATTGTCCTCACCCCATAACTTTCCCTGACCCACCATTCCCATTAACTTGTTGCCTCACCATCCTTTTCTTTTTTTTAAAGATATTTTTATTAGAAATTTAATATTTTGACAGATTTACAAAAATAAACAGAACTTTCAAGCACAAACATTAATATAAAAATAGATCTTAAATATATAATCATCAAAATTCAAAGGAATGATACTAAAGAAGAAAGAAAAACAATGAAACTCAGTTAACTACTAATCTAATCCACAATTATCCAGAGTGTATAGTTGAGTCACTTACATCCTTCAAACAAGAGAAAATGTTCTCTAATACACTCATAACAGTATAATAAAAAGGAAACTATTTCCAAACAATAAGAACAAAAAAAAACATGTTTGAATGGAGATCCTCCCCCTTGTTCTCAGGGGGCCTTACTTCCTTTCTAAAGGTCCACCATATCCTCTCCCAAACAGTGTCCCACCCTTGACCCGGGCGCTCCTTAATAGGATTTAGATATAATACCGAGCTAGAGTTAACAGTGAGCACCCCACCCCCACCCCTCCCCACCCATACCTGAGTATATCTGATAGCATCAATGCCACGTACAAACACACATAACTATAAAATTACAACTCCAACAAATTACAGTTAAGTATAATAACATAAAATAGCAAGGGAAGACAACCCTGCTCCCAGAAGCAAAAGTAAAGTAGAGTAAAGTATCCATTTCTCCCCACGGAGTGTGGAAGAGGCAAGCCAACATAAATTGTCTCTTACGATTTATTTAAACGAGTCTAAAAGTTCCTTAGCCTCTTCTGGTGATCTAAAATTATACTCAGATCCTTCGTGGGTAAAGCATAACGTCGCTGGGTAGCGTAAGGTGTATTGAATATTTAAGTTCCGTAGACATTTCTTCACCTCATCAAACGCCTTCCTCCTTCGTGCCAAAGCCGGGGAGAAGTCCTGAAATAACATAATCTTGGATCCTTCATGGATCATGGCTTTAGGATCCTTTCCAAGATTTCTGGAGGCATCCAGGAGTATCTGCCTCTCCCTATAACTCTGCAGCCGGAACAGGACCGGGCGTGGGCGCTGGTTTGGGCCAGATCCGCGTACTGCGACCCGGTAGGCCCACTCCACCCTTACCCGGTCAGTTTCAGCCCCCAGGTTTAAAAGCTGGGGCAGCCATCGCTCCAGAAATACTGCTAACTGTCCCTTCTCTTCTTGTTCAGGGAGGCCCAGAAGACGGATATTCTTTCTCCGATTTCTATTATCCAGGTCATCCATGTAGATTTCAAAGGCCCGGACTCTCTGCTCCAGAGCTCGCACCTGTTCTGCAGCTGTTTGTGCTGCAGCCTCGGAGGTCGTGGCCTTTAGCTCCGCACCCTTCACTCGGCCCTGTAATTCCTCGAGAGCCTGGCTGTGCTTTTGTAACTTTTCTTCGAATGCATTCCATCTCTGTCTGGATTCTGCGATGAAATTGACGAGTGTCGTTTCCAGCCTGGCAATCATCTCTTCAAGGCCTGTTTTTACATCAGCTGCAGCAGGAGGAGGAGAGGAGGGTGGGGGAGGGGTCTTTGTTTTCTGAGAGCTGCGGGATCCCTTTGGTTTACTCATTATCCACTTAATATTAAACTGCTTAAATATAATAGTAAACAGCTAATTAAGGTTAGAAAATTTTTTGGGTGGTTTGGTAAGTGAGGTGGGGGTGAGTAACTCACTTTACCCAGGTTTTGGGAAGAGCACTGTAAACTCAGACTTGCTGAGTCGCCGCCATCTTGGATCTCCACCATCCTTTTCAATGGCATAAACCTGTCATTTTTCCAACTAAAACAGAAATTGCTGGAGAAACTCAGCAGGTCCGACGGCACTTGTGCAGAGAGAAAGCAGAATTAACCCAGTGATCTTTCTTCAGACAGTGGACCGTCTGCTGAAAATGTTCAGGGGGGAGTTGGGGACGGTAAAGGTGTAATCAATAGGTGGATTGATTAGCCCAGGGAGAGAGAAAGACAGTGAGGCAGATAAAGGGATAGATAACAGTGAGGGAGGGAGAGCGAGGTGATGCTAATATTTACCATAAATACGTGAAGGAGAGTCACATTAGGATTGAGTAAATTGCAATGTCAAGTTGAGAGTCTATATCATTGCAATAATTGTCCTGGAATCTCTGGGAATGAAAGACTGGTTTCCAGGGCATTGCTGTTGGAAACAGCTGTGTGAGAAAACAATATGAGCACCATCAACCGTGGAGACAGTTTCCTGATGTGCTCCATAATCAGGACTGAAATCTGCACTGTTCAGGTCACACTGAAGTAACCAATAACATTTATTTGCATAACATCAAATCTTCTTTGATCATTGCAACTGGGTAACAAAGCATCCTTGAATCATTTCTCATTTTTCTGTCCATTAGGGAATAGTCTCTGACATATTTAAGTGGTGGTAACGTGTCAGCTTAATTAATTCAGGGGAAATAGAGTTTATCGCTGAAAATAATCAGGGTGTCCAGTCCATATCCCATGCGTAAACTGTTTAGAAAAGCTGAGAATGACTTTAAAACACTACACGGAGCCATTTAGTAATTTTATGAGTACGTACTAATCAGTTACTTAGCAAATCAAATAAATGCTAACACCTATCAGCCTGTGGAAATGAAGATAAATTGAAAACTTTCATGACAGAATGATTGACAGGATATCATAATCTAAATGGAAGCATGTTCGGTTTTGTGAGTGTATTAGAATAAAAAATCACTGAAAACACAGAAAGGAACATTTCTTTATTATTCACACTTAATTTTCTACTGAGTTATTTTGAGCCAGTTCAGCAGAGACAGATTGCCCAGTATAATAAGCTCTTGTTTCTGTTTTATTAAGATCCCACCTCAAAGGACCAGGAGAACAGATACATCGGAGCAGCACCATCTGCAAACTGCCTCCCCCTGAGCTCCTCACCATCCTGACTTCACCCAGAGAGTACGAAGCCTGTGGAATCCTCTGCTGCAGACAGTGGGGTTTTTTTATTCATTTATGGGATGTGGGTGTCACTGACTGGGTCAGTATTTATTGTCTGTCCCTAATTGCCCCTTGAGAAGGTAGGGGTGAGCTGCCTTCTTGAACCGCTGCAGTCCCTGTGCTGGAGGTAGACACACAATGCCCTTAGGGAGGGAATTCCAGGATTTTGACTCAGCAACACTGAAGGGATAGCAATATATTTCCATATCAGGATGTTGACTGGTTTGGAGGGGGACTTGCTAGTTGTGGTGATCCCTTGTCCTTCTCCAATGGAAGAGGTTGCGGTTTAGAAGGTACTGTAAGAAGATCTTTGGTGAATTTCTGCAGTGCATCTTGTGGGTATTACACACTGCAGCTACTGAGTATCATTGATGGAGGGATTAGTTAGCAAGGTTAGATCTCACGGAATACAGGGAGAATGAGCCATTTGTTTTTCAGACTGGAGGCCTGTGACCAGTGGAATGCCACAAGGATTGGTGCTGTGTCCACTACTTTTCATCATTTATATAAATGATTTGGATGCGAGCATCAGAGGTTTAGTTATTAAGTTTACAGATGGCACCAAAATTGGAGGTGTAGTGGACAGCGAAGAAGGTTACCTCAGATTACAACGGGATCTTGAACAGATGGGTCAATGGACTGAAGTGGCAGATAGAGTTTAATTCAGATAAATCTGAGGTGCTGCATTTTGGGAAAGCAAATCTTAGTAGGACTTATACACTTAATGCTGAACAAAGAGACCTTGGAGTGCAGGTTTATAGCTCCTTGAAAGTGGAGTCACAGGTAGGTAGGATAGTGAAGGCGGCATTTGGTATGCTTTCCTTTATTGGTCAGAGTATTGAGCACAGGAGTTGGGAGGTCATGTTGCGGCTGTACAGGACATTGGTTAGGCCACTGTTGGAATATTACATGCAATTCTGGTCTCCTTCCTATCGGAAAGATGTTGTGAAACTTGAAAAAGGTTCAGAAAAGATTTACGAGGATGTTGCCAGGGTTGGAGAATTTGAGCTATAGGGAGAGGCTGAACAGGCTGGGGCTGTTTTCCCTGGAGTGTCGGAGGCTGAGGAGTGACCTTATAGAGGTTTATAAAATCATGAGGAGTATGGATAGGGTAAATAGGCAAAGTCTTTTCCCTGAGGTGGGGGAGTCCAGAACTCGAGGGCATAGGTGTGTGAGAGGGGAAAGATATAAAAGAGACCTAAGGGGCAACTTTTTCACATAGAGGGTGGTGCATGTATGGAATGAGCTGCCAGAGGAAGTGGTGGAGGCTGGTACAATGGTAACATTTAAGAGGCATTTGGATGGGTAATGAATAGGAAGAGTTTAGAGGGATATGGGCCGGGTACTGACAGGTGGGACTAGATTGGGTTGAGATATCTGGTCGGCATGGACGAGTTGGGTCTGTACATCTCTATGACTATGACTCTATGACCGGATGTTTGTGGGTGGAGTACCAATCAAGCAAACTGCTTTGTCCTGGATGGTGTCGAGCTTTTTGAGTGTTTTTGAGCTGCACCCATCCAGGCAAGGGAGGGTGTTCCGCACACTCCTGAGCTGTGCCTTGTAGGTGGTGGACAGGCTTTGGGGAGTCAGGAGGTGAGCTACCCATCACAATATTCCTAGACTCTGACCTGCTTTTTTTTTTAGATTACTTACAGTGTGGAAACAGGCCCTTCGGCCCAACAATTCCACACCGACCCGCCGAAGTGCAACCCACCCATACCCCTACATTTACCCCTTACCTGACACTACAGGCAATTTAGCATGGCCAATTCACCTGACCCGCACATCTTTGGACTGTGGGAGGAAACCGGAGCACCCGGAGGAAACCCACGCAGACACGGGGAGAACGTGCAAACTCCACACAGTCAGTCGCCTGAGTCGGGAATTGAACCCGGGTCTCTGGTGCTGTGAGGCAGCAGTGCTAATCACTGTGCCACAGTGCCACTGTATTTATGTAGCAAGTCCTGTTGAGTTTCTGGTCAGTGGTAACCCCCAGGATGTTGATAATAGGAGATTCAGTGACGGTAACACCATTGAGTGTCAAGAGGTGGTGTTTAGATTATCTTTTATTGATGATGGTCACAACCTGGCATTTGTGTGATGTGAATGTTACTTGTCACTTGTCAGCCCAAGCCTGGATATTATCCAGATCTTATTGCATTTGAACATGGACTGTTTCAGTACCTGAGGAGTTGTGAATGGTTTAGATTAGACTTACAGTGTGGAAACAGGCCCTTCGGCCCAACAAGTCCACACCGACCCGCCGAAGCGCAACCCACCCATACCCCCTGTATTTACCCCTATCTAACACTACGGGCAATTTAGCATGGCCAATTCACCTGACCCGCACATCTTTGGACTGTGGGAGGAAACCGGAGCACCCGGAGGAAACCCACGCAGACACAGGGAGAACGTGCAAACTCCACACAATCAGTCGCCTGAGTCGGGAATTGAACCCGGGTCTCAGGCGCTGTGAGGCAGCAGTGCTAACCACTGTGCCACCGTGCCGCCCATTAAATGGTGCTGAACATTGTTCACTGATGATTGCACATCCCCACTTCTGACCTTATGGTCGAGGGAAGGTCATTGATGAAGCAGCTGAAGTTGGTTGGGCCTAGGACATGACCCTGAGGAACTCCTGCAGAGATGTCCTAGAGCTGAGATGACTGATCTCCAATAACCACAACCATTTTCCTATGTGCCAGGTATGAGTTCAACCATTGGAAAGTTTGCCCCCGATACCCAATGATTTCAGTTTTGCTAGGTGCTCTTGATGTCACCCTCTGTCGAATGCAGCTTTGATGTTAGGGACTGTCTCTCTCCCCTCCCCTCTGGAATTCAGCTCTTTTGTCCATGTTTGAACCAAGGCTGGAATGAGGTCAGGAGCTGAGTGGCCCTGGGGCATCCCAGGTTATTGAGCAGGTGCTGCTTAACAGCACTGTTAATGACACTTTCAAACACTTTACTGATGATCGAGGATAGACTGATGGATCGGTAATTGGCTGGTTTGGATTTGTCCTCCATTTTGTGTACAGGACATACCTGGGCAATTCTCGACATTGTCAGGTAAATGCTGGTGTTGTAACTGTACTGGGAGAAATTGGCTAGGGGAGCAGCAAGTTCTGTAGCTCAAGTCTTAGTACTATTGCTGGAATATCGTCAGGGCCCGTAGCCTTTGCAGAAAAAGATGTCTCCAACCATTTCTTGATATCATGCGGAGTAAATCAAATTAGCTGAAGACTAGTATCTGTAATGCTGGGGACCACTGGGAATTGGTTGAGGACAAAATATTGAATGTTTTCAGGAAGGAGTTCAATTTAGTTTTTAGGGTTAAAGGGATCAAGAAATATGTGGAGTAAGCAGGAACAGGAGACTGAGTTGGATGTGCAGCTGTGATCATATTGAGTGGCAGAGTAAGCCTCAATGGGCCGAATGGCCTACTCCTCTTATTTTCAACATTTCTATGCCTTGGGAATATATCACCGTTCTTTCAGTGTCACTGGGTTAGAATCCTGGACCTCCCTCCTAAGGGCATTGTAGGTCAACTCACAGCACATGGACTGCAGCGGGTCAAGAAGGCAGCTCACCCCCACCTTCTCAAGGGACAACTAGGGACGGGCAGTAAAAGTTAATCCACATTCCATGAATGTTTTAAAATGTTGCAAATTGAAAAGAAAATCTGTTTGGCTGACAGTGAAAGATCATTCAATTCTCTATTTGCTTTCTGCTTGGTCTCTGGGGTGGGGACAGGGGGAAGGAGATGAGCAAGTTAGTTAGAGTTATAGAGTCATGCGGTACAGAAATAGACTCCTCAGTCCAACGCACCCATGCTGACCCAACTTCCTAAAGGGAACTAGCCCCATTTGCCTGCTCTTGGCTCATGTCCCTGTAAATGTTTCCTATCCATGTACTTGTCCATATGTCTTTTAATTGTTGTAACTGTACTTGCACCTACCACCTCCTCTGGTAGTTCATTACAGACACATATACACACACTCCTCTGTGTGAAATATGTGCCTGGATGTTTGGAGGTCAAAAGTCAGCTCCAGGTACAAGTCTCACCAATACTGAGAAACTCTACACCAGCAGCTCAGGAGACTGAGAGATTTCTCAATGCACTGTCCCACTGGTGGCTGTCCCAGTTTCCTGGGTTTGTATGAGTGGGATATACAGGCAGTGAGAAAGCAAAAGTATGAAATATAAGATGGAAAAGAAGACAAGGTTTCTTGTGGATACATAGAGTCATAGAGATGTACAGCATGGAAACAGACCCTTCGGTCCAACCCGCCCATGCCGACCCAATCTAGTCCCACCTGCCAGCACCCGGCCCATATCCCTCCAAACCCTTCCTATTCATACACCCATCCAAATGCCTCTTAAATGTTGCAATTGTACCAGCCTCCACCACATCCTCTGGCAGCTCATTCCATACAAGTACCACCTTCTGCATGAAAAAGTTGCCCCTTAGGTCTCTTTTACATCTTTCCCCTCTCACCCTAAACCAATGCCCTCTAGTTCTGGACTCCCCGACACCAGGGGAAAGGCTCTGTCTATTTATCCTATCCATGCCCCTCATAATTTTGTAAACCTCTATAAGGTCACCCCTCAGCCTCCAACGCTCCAGGGAAAACAGCCCCAGCCTGGTCAGCCTCTCCCTGTAGCTCAGATCCTCTAACCCTGGCAAATTTCCTTGTAAATCTTTTCTGAACCCTTTCAAGATTCACAACATCTTTCCGATAGGAAGGAGACCAGAATTGCACACAATATTCTAACAGTGGCCTCACCAATGTCCTGTACAGCTGCAACATGACCTCCCAACTCCTGTACTCAATACTCTGACCAGTACGTTGACCACTACACCTCCAATTTTGGTGTCATCTGCAAACTTACTAACTGTACCTCTTATGCTTGCATCCATATCATTTGTATAAATAACAAAAAGTAAGAGACCCAGCATCGATCCTTGTGGCACTCCACTGGTCACAGGCCTCCAGTCTGAAAAACAACCCTCCACCATCACCCTCTGTCTTCTACCTTTGAGCCAGTTCTATATCCAAATGGCTAGTTCTCCCTGTATTCCGTGAGATATAACCTTGCTAATCAGTCTCCCATGGGGAACCTTGTCGAACGCCTTACTGAAGTCCATATAGATCACATCTACCGTTCTGTCCTCATCAATCTTCTTTGTTACTTCTTCAAAAAACTCAATCAAGTTTGTGAGACATGATTTCCCACACACAAAGCCATGTTGACTATTCAAGGTCGGATGGATTCAGTGACTTGTCCAGTCTTTACACGGATGTGCATCCAGAAAATGACAGGGAGGAAGGGTTTATAATTAGCCCTGGGACCACAAGTAAACTAAAAATATCAGACGTAATTGTAAGGTCAAATGGCATAACATTCAATTATGGTGCAGGTACAGAGTGATCGCAGGGAAAACTTTCAAACTTGTTCTTTCTTGAGTTTCTTACAGTCAGGGGGTGCACAGCCAACAGTCGCAAATAATGCATCTGAATTCTGAATACATTGTAAATGAAAATGAAGGATATTTCACAGTTTCATACTTGACTGTTAATCCTCATTGTGGCTTCTTGTGAAGATTCCCATCGGTAAACCTTGTCATGAAGGAACTCCTGGGATTTCCCAGATTCCAGAAAGACAGAAGGCGTGGCTGATGAACGTCCAGCCTTGAGTTGCTCTGGTGGTGGTGATGCTTCACCAAGCCAGGGCACTGTCAGCTGTGCCATTTTGTCAGGGGTGTTTTTGAGTACAGGCTGAGTATCATTGTGGGTCTGGAAAGGGTTAATGTTGGAACTGTGCTGAAGCTCCAACTCATGTATGAAATACGCACCTGGATGAAGCTTCTGAAACTCCTGAGCTGCAGTTGGAGGGATGTGCTGCTTTCTATTCTTCGTTTTTTTCTAGTAGAAGGTTTAACTGGGACATGAAGAATATCTTTTATATCCAGAGGGCAGGGAGTGTCTGGAATTTGTTGTCTGATTTGGTGATTGGGGCAGAAACCCTCAACTCATTAAGAAGGGTCCTAGATCTGTCTCTGATGCAGTGGAATCGGTGAGGCTCCAAATCACGGGCTGGGAAGTGGGATTTTTTTGGTTTATTAATTTGTAGGATGTGGCTGGGTTAGCATAAATCACCCAACCCTAATTTCCCAGAAGGCAAACACTGTGGGTCTGGAGTCACATGTAGGTCAGCACTTTCTGTCACTAAAGGACATTTAGGGAATGAACGGTCGGTTCTCCATTCCCATCAACAACAGTTTCATTGCCATCAGACACTTAATTCCAGCTTCCTATGGAATTCAAATTCCACCATCTGCCACAGCAGTGATTCAACCCCAGGTCCCCAGAACATTACCCAGGGCTCTGGATTTATAATCTGGTAATAATGCCAACAGGCCTTTCGCTTCCCCTAGAATGGGTGCCTAGTTTATTCAGCTGGTGTGGTTTATAAAATCATGAGGGGCATAGATAGGGTAAATAGGCAAGGTCTTTTCCCTGGGTGCAGGAGTCCAAAACTAGAGGGCACAGGTTTAGTGTGAGAGGGAAAAGATTTAAAAGGGACCGAAGGAGCAACTTTTTCACACAGAGGGCTGTGGGTGTATAGAATTAACTGCTAGAGGAAGGTTGGTACAATTACAGCATTTAAGAGGCATCTGGATGGGTATATGAATAGGAAGGGTTTAAAGGGATATGGTAAAAACAATGACTGCAGATGCTGGAAACCAGGTTTTGGATGAGTGGGGCTGGAAGAGCACAGCAGTTCAGGCAGCATCCAGGGAGCAGGAAAATTGACATTTCGGGCAAAAGCCCTTATTCCTGATGAAGGGCTTTTGCCTGAAACGTTGATTTTGCTGCTCCTCGGATGCTGCCTGACCTGCTGTGCTCTTCCAGCACCACTAATCCAAAATTAGAGGGATATGGGCCGGGTGCTGGCAAATGGGACTAGATTGGGTTGGGATATCTGGTCAGCATGGATGAGTTGGACCAAAGGATCTGTTTCCGTGTTGTACATCTCTACGACTCCATAATGGGCTGAATGGCCTCTTTCTGTGCTGTAACCTTTCTATGTTATCATCATGGAGTGGCACGGTGGCTGAGTGGTTGACAGTGCTGCCTCACAGCACCAGGAACCCAGGTTCAATTCCAGCTTCAGGTGACTGTGTTGAGTTTACACGTTCTCCCTGTGTCTGCGTGGGTTTCCTCCCACTGCCCAAAGTTGTGCAGGCTGGGTGAATTAGCCATGGGGAATGCAGGGTTACTGGGATATGGGGAAGTGGGTTTAACTGGGATGCTCTTCAGAGAGTTGTTGCGGCTTCAATGGGCTGAATGGCCTACTCCTGCACTGTAGGGGTTCTGTGATCAGTATAATGTAACCTGTATCTAGTTGCTAATCAAACTGATCTTGTTATCTAAGATAAAATCCTTTTCTTCTAATACTTAGTTGGCCGTGAAGGATCGGCCATGGATATGAGAATGCCCTGAACCAGCATCAGACAAAGGATTGGGTTCTCCCCAGGGTATGGATTAATGATGCTGGAAGAGCACAGCAGTTCAGGCAGCATCCAAGGGGTAGCTGAGCTATATCACTGCGATTATAAAGGGAGGCCATGGGGGAGTGGTTGTGTCACTGACCTAGTAATCCAGAGACCCCAGGTTAATGTTCTTGCTCCAGGGTTTGAATCCTACCATGGCAGATGGTGAGATTTGAACTCAATAAAAATCTGGAATTAAACCTGGCCAAATGGTGACCACTTTGTTGTTGAAACCTCATCTGGGTCACGATTGCTGTACTGAATGAAGAGGTGCTCTACTCTCAGCGATAACAAGGGAAATCTACCATCCTTATTCAGTCTGCCCTACACGTGACTCCAGACCCATAGCACTATGGCTGGCTCTGAAAGGGCCAGGTAAGACACTTAGATCAAGGATTGGACAACAAATACCGGCCCAGCTAGTGACACCCACATCCCATTAGTGAGTACAGGAAGCCTGACAATGCAGCATTTTAAATATTAATATTTAAATTTTAAATATTTAAGGACTAGTCACCTGCTTGGCAAAAGCCAGTGAAAATCACAGGAATATTTCAATGTTTTTCATATCATTTGCATGATATAAGTAACGGTACCATTGATGTTGCTCCAATATGTGAAGGAGGAAGTTTAAATGTTAAGTTCCCTGAAGGCGATGCTATTGATCATAAATCTCCTCGATAAAATCACACCCATTGCCCAGTTTTGTGCATCTGACACGGAAACAGATTTTTCTAACCAGCCCGTCCATGCTGACCAGGTTTCTAACCTAAACCAGCCCCATTTGCCAGCATTTGGCCCATATCCTTCTAAACCCTTCCTGTTAATGTGCTGGAAGAGCACAGCAGTTCAGGCAGCATCCGAGGAGCAGCAAAATCAACATTTCGGGCAAAAGCCCTTCATCAGGAATAAAGGCAGAGAGACTGAAGCGTGGAGAGATAGGCTTGGGGAAGGTGGGGGTGGGGAGAAAGTAGCATAGAGTACAATGGGTGAGTGGGGGAGGGGATGAAGGTGATAGGTCAGGGAGGAGGGTGGAGTGGGTAGGTGGAAAAGGAGCTAGGCAGGTAGGACAAGTCATGGGGTCAGTGCTGAGCTGGAAGTTTGGAACTAGGGTGAGGTGGGAGAAGGGGAAATGAGGAAACTGTTGAAGTCCACATTGATGCCCTGGGGTTGAAGTGTTCCGAGGCAGAAGATGAGGCGTTCTTCCTCCAGGTGTCTGGTGGTGAGGGAGCTGGGTGAAGGAGGCCCAGGACCTCCATGTCCTCGGCAGAGTGGGAGGGGGAGTTGAAATGTTGGGCCACAGGGCGGTGTGGTTGATGGCGCGGGTGTCCCAGAGATGTTCCCTGAAGCACTCTGCGAGGAGGCGCCCAGTCTCCCCAATGTAGGGGAGACCGCATCGGGTCAAAGGATACAATAAATGATATTGGTGGATGTGCAGGTAAAACTTTGATGGATGTGGAAGGCTCCTTTAGGGCCTTGGATAGAGGTGAGGGAGGAGGTGTGGGCACAGGTTTTACAGTTTTACAGGGGAAGGTGCCAGGATGGGAGGGTGGGTTGTAGGGGGACATGGACCTGACCAGGTAGTCACGGAGGGAACGATCTTTGCGGAAGGTGGAAAGGGGTGGGGAGGGAAATATATCCCTGGTCGTGGGGTCTTTTTGGAGGTGGCGGAAATGTCATCGGATGATTTGGTTTATGCGAAGGTTGGTAAGGTGGAAGATGAGCACACTCTCTCAGAATTGCAAAGGACCCACTCTGTACTACATCCTCAGGAGAATTCATACTCTCAACAAACAGTATTTCAACCCCATCTCAAACATCAAAAGCTGTAAGTACAACAAATGTTTATCTACCCACCTCCATAACCAGCGCTCCTCAAACATTCCAGAAGATTCCCCCGGGCCTCTGGAACTACTTGGACTCCATTAGCCATGCGGCTGGTGCAGCTGCCACCCCCACGCTGATTGATGATGTCACTTCCGCCCCATCATGACCACACCCACAACCACTTCCGTCCCTCACAATTCCTCTTGCACCACATGTGACATCACTTCCGCCCCTCACATCATCACTGATGTCACACACTCAGTGACTTCTGCCACCCCTACTGCCATGTCTGCCACTACTTCCGCCCCCACCAACGCCACTCACCTGCATTCTGCTGACACGCCCCCCCTCCCCCCCCAGATCCCACTGTCACCATTCCTGGCCCCCAGAACCGTGAGGGGAACACCACCCCTGCTCATGACTCCACCCCCATTATCCCCACCATAACACCCACTCTAGCTACTGGCTCCGCCCCAACTCCCAGCTCCACACCCACACTAGATCCCAGCTCCCAGCCCTGCCGAGTTTTCATCATTCCCCCAAGCCTTCCCCTCACTGAGGACGAACAATCAGTCCTCAGCAAAGGACTCACCTTCACCCCCCTCCATCCACACATCAATGAATTTAATAGACGCCATGACGTCGAATACTTCTTCCGTCGCCTCCACCTCCGAGCTTATTTTCACAATCAGGACTCCCGCCCACCTTCCGAGGACCCCTTCGCCCACCTCCAACACACTGCATCCACCTGGACACCCCGCGCTGGCCTATTACCTGCCCTCGACCTCTTCATTTCCAACTGCCGCCGGGATATTAACCTCCTCAACCTGTCTACCCCCCTTCCCCACTCCAACCTCTCACCCTCACAACGCACAGCCCTCCAATCCCTCTGCTCCAATCCCAACCTCACCATCAAGCCAGCAGATAAAGGGGGCGCAGTGGTAGTCTGGCGCACTGACCTCTACACCATTGAAGCCAAATGCCAACTCGAGGACACCTCTTCCTATCACCCCTTCGATCATGGCCCCACCCCCCCATCACCAAACCATCATCTCCCAGACCATACAGAACCTCATCACCTCAGGAGATCTCCCACCCACAGCTTCCAATCTCATAGCCCGGGAACCCCGCACTGCCCAGTTCTACCTCCTTCCCAAGATCCACAAGCCTGACCACCCCAGCCGACCCATTGTCTCAGCATGCTCCTGCCCCACTGAACTCATCTCTACCTACCTCGACAATGTCCTATCCCCCCTAGTCCAGGAACTCCCCACATACGTTCGAGACACCAGCCATGCTCCCCACCTCCTCCAAGACTTCCACTTCCCTGGCCCCAAGCCTCATCTTCACCATGGATATCTAATCCCTCTACACCTCCATCCACCATGACCAGGGCCTCCAAGTCTTCCATTTTGTTGTCTCCCGATATCCCCAACAGTACCCTTCCACCGACATTCTCATTCGTTTGGCCGAACTGGTCCTCACCCTTAACAATTTCTCCTTCGAATCCCTGCACTTCCTCCAGACCAAAGGGGTAGCCATGGACACACATATGGGCCCCAGCTATGCCTGTCTCTTTGTTGGCTACGTAGAACAGTCGATCTTCCGTAATTACACCGGCACCACTCCCCACCTCTTCCTCCGCTACATTGATGACTGCATTGGCGCCACCTCGTGCTCCCGCGAGGAGGTTGAGCAATTCATCAACTTCACCAACACACTTCACCCTGACCTTAAATATACCTGGGACCATCTCTGACACCTCCCTCCCCTTCCTGGACCTCTCCATCTCCATTAATGATGACTGACTTGACACTGACATTTTTTACAAACCCACCGACTCCCACAGCAACCTGGATTACACCTCTTCCCACCCTATCTCTTGCAAAAATGCCATCCCATATTCCCAATTCCTCTGCCTCTGCCGTATCTGCTCCCAGGAGGACATGTTCCACCATAGAACACACCAGATGGCCGCCTTCTTTAGAGACTGCAACTTCCCTTCCCACATGGTTAAAGATGTCTTCCAACACATCTCATCCATATCCCGCACCCCAGCCCTCAGACCCCACCCCTACAACCATAACAAGGACAGAACGCCCCTGGTGCTCACCCTCTACCCTACCAACCTTTGCATAAACCAAATCATCCGCCGACATTTCCGCCACCTCCAAAAAGACCCCGCCACCAGCGACATATTTCCCTCCCCACCCCTTTCCACATTCCGCAAAGACCGTTCCCTCCATGACTACCTGGTCAGGTCCAAGTCCCCCTACAACCCACCCTCCCATCCTGGCACCTTCCTCTGCCACCGCAGGAACTGTAAAACCTGTGCCCGCACCTCCTCCCTCACCTTTATCCAACACCTTAAAGGAGCCTTCCACATCCATCAAGGTTTTACCTGCACATCCACTAATATCATTTATTGTATCCGTTGCTCCCGATGTGGTCTCCTCTACATTGGGGAGACCGGACACCTCCTAGCAGAGCGCTTTAGGAAACATCTCTGGGACACCCGCACCAATCAACCACACCACCCTGTGCCCAACATCTCAACTCCCCCTCCCACTCTGCCGAGGACATGGAGGTCCTGGGCCTCCTTCACCGCCGCTCCCTCACCACCAGACGCCTGGAGGAAGAACGCCTCATCTTCTGCCTCGGAACACTTCAACCCCAGGGCATCAATGTGGACTTCAACAGTTTCCTCATTTCCCCTTCCCCCACCTCACCCTAATTTCAAACTTCCAGCTCAGCACTGTCCCCATGACTTGTTCTACCTGCCTATCTTCTTTTCCACCTATCCACTCCACCCTCTCCTCCCTGACCTATCACCTTCATCCCCTCCCCCACTCACCCATTGTACTCTATGCTACTTTCTCCCCACCCCCACCCTTCCCCAAGCCTATCTCTCCACACTTCAGGCTCTCTGCCTTTATTCCTGATGAAGGGCTTTTGCCCTAAACGTCGATTTCGCTGCACTTTGGATGCTGCCTGAACTGCTGTGCTCTTCCAGCACCACTGATCCAGAATCTGGTTTCCAGCATCTGCAGTCATTGTTTTTACCTCCCTGATAATGTACCTGTCCAAATATCTTTTAAATGTTATTATTGTAACCACTCCCACCACTTCCTCTGCAACTTGATCTATGCACACATTAACCTCTGTGTGAAAATGTTACCTGCCCCATCTCAATCTCTTTTACATTTATTCCCTCTCACCTTAAATCGATGCCCTCTAGTTTTGGACTCCCCTTCCCTGGGAAAAAGGCTATTCAAGTTATCCCTGTCCCTCATGATTTTATAAACCTCTAAAAGGCCACCTCTCAGCCCCAAACTCTCCACTAAAAGTAGGCTTATCCAGCTTCTCCTTATAACTCAAACCCCCCAGCGCCAATAACATCCTTCTAAATCTTTTCTGCAGCCTCTCCAATTTAATAATATCCTTCCTATAAACCTCACACCAGCTCTCCATCTGTGGCCCGTATGGAGTTCAGGAGAATGTGACAGGCTGGGATGGTACGGTGGCTCAGTGGTTAGCACTGCTACCTCACAGCACCAGGGACCTGGGTTCAATTCCAGCCTTGGGTGACTGTCTGTGTGGACTTTGCACATTCTCCCTGTGTCTGCTGGGGTTTCCTCCTATAATCCAAAGATATGCAGGTCAGGTAAATTGGCCCTAGTGTTAGGTGCATTAGATTACTTACTTTTACCCCTTCACCTAACATTAAGGCCAATTTAGCTTGGCCAATTCACCAGACACCCGCACATTTTTGGACTGTGGGAGGAAACCAGAGTACCCAGAGGGAACCCACACAGACACGGGGAGAATGTGCAAACTCCACACAGTCAGTTGCCAGAGGTGGGAATTGAACCCAGGTCTCTGGCGCTGTGAGGCAGCAGTGCTAACTGCTGTGCCACCGTCAGGGGTAAATACAGCATTGGGAATGGGTCTGGGTGGGTTACTCTTCAGACGGTCAGTGTGGAATTGTGGTGCCAAAGGGCCTGTTTCCATACTGTAGGGAATCTAATCTAATCAATAGCAGGGATTGAATCTGGGTTCGGCAGCCAGGGCTGAGAGTTTCGAGTTTACTGACGTGCTCCAGGGATACAGTGGGAATGATGGAAGCAGCGACTGAAGAACTGGATCGCATTTGAAGGCTGACGACAGATTGGTTGGATAGAGCTTCCAATGACAAACCATTTACCACCTGGTCAGTGAGCAGTCTCCTGCAGAATGGAGCCTGTAGCTAGCTCTCATTTCACAATAGAGTCTAGTATTTACACTTTTCACGAGAAGCTAGTCAATGTTGATGAGTATTCCCATGTGAGGTGCTGAGGGAGGAGGTGCTTCTGTCTCTGAAGTGACAAGGGAAATGGGAAGGCAAGTCTGCCCTTCATAGTGAAGATAGTTCCATGATCATTATTTGAAGAGGAGCTCTTTATAGTGTGTTGATTTACATCAATCCTCAATCAATCAATGCACTGACACTGCATTGTCACATTGCACTGAGACACTACACTGACGCAGTGCTTTATCATAAGGAGCTTGCGAAGGCCATTCAGCCCCTTGCATCTTTTCCACTATTTAATACAATTGTGACTGATTTTATCTTGGCCTCAACTGCACTTTCCTGCCCACCATCTACAACCTTTTAATCTGTTATTAATCAAACATCTGACCATCTTCTCTGTAGCTGAAAATGTGTTGCTGAAAAAGCGCAGCAGGTCAGGCAGCCTCCAAGGAACAGGAGATTCGACAGGATTCCTGAAGAAGGGCTTATGCCCGCAACATCGAATCTCCCGTTCCTTGGATGCTGCCTGACCTGCTGTGCTTTTTCAGCGACACATTTCAGCTCTGATCTCCAGCATCTGCAGACCTCACATTCTCCTCCATCTCCTCTGTAACATTACTCAATGTTCCAGCATCCACCGCACTCTGGGGGAGTGAATTCCACAGATTCTTTTGAGAGGAGTAACTTTTCCTCAACCCTGTTTTAAATCTGCTACCCTGATCATAAAACTATGATCCAGTTTGCCACACATGAGGAAACATCCTCTTTACTAGGCGAAAGTGGATACTACAGATGCTGGAGATTAGAGTCAAGATTAGAGTGGCATTCGGATTAGAATCCGAATGAAGGGCTTTTGATTTTCCTGCTCCTCAGATGCTGCCTTACCTGCTGTACTTCTCCAGCACCACTCTAATCTTAACATCCTCTCCATGTCTACTGTGTAGTACATTCTTTAGAACTCCTTTCGTTCTTCTCAATTCCAGAGAGTATCAACCTTAACTGCTCAAGCTCTCTTTATAAGACAAGCTCCTCACCTCTGGAATTAATCTAGTGAATCTCTTCTGAACTTCACTGGTGCTATCACAATGCTCTGCACTGTCAAATTACATTGGCATATTACAGTAACACTTGACAGTGGCACACTGCATGGTAACAATAACATGGTGTGTTGTATTGTTATTGCAGTTCATACTACACTGTCACACCGCCCTGACACACCGCCCTGTCACACCGCCCTGACACACCGCCCTGACACACTGCCCTGTCACACCGCCCTGACACACTGCCCTGACACACTGCCCTGACACACTGCCTTGTCACCCTGCAGTTGTACTGCACTGTCACTCCAGACTAACAGGTTATACTGATACACTGCATTGACATATTCTATCAGCACACTGTACTGTTGTATGGTATTAACATACTGTATTGTTTCATTGCACTGATCCAGTACATTTGCATATTTCACTGAACCATTACATTGACATGCTGCATTGTCACAATGCACTGACACTGTACTTACACACTGTACTGACACTGTACTTATACACTTCACTGACACTGTACTTACACACTGTACTTACACACTACACTGACACTGCACTTACACACTGCACTGACACTGCACTTACACACTGTACTGACACTGCACTTACACACTACACTGACACTGCACTTACACACTGCACTTACACACTGCACTGACACTGTACTTACACACTGTACTGACACTGTACTTACACACTGCACTGACACTGTACTTATACACTGTACTGACACTGCACTTACACACTGCACTGACACTGTACTTACACACTACACTGACACTGCACTTACACACTGTACTTACACACTGCACTGACACTGCACTTACACACTGTACTTACACACTGTACTTACACACTGCACTGACACTGTACTTACACACTGTACTGACACTGCACTTACACACTGCACTGATACTGTACTTACACACTGTACTGACACTGCACTTACACACTGCACTGATACTGTACTTACACAGTTCACTGACATTGTACTTACACACTGTACTGACACTGTACTTACACACTGCACTGACACACTGTACTGACACTGTACTTACTGCACTGACACTGTACTTACACACTGTACTGACACTGTACTTACACACTGTACTGACACTGTAATTACACACTGCACTGCTGTAATGCACTGTTCAACTGCACTGGCACACATTGATCTTGATGAAAGTGTGTGTACTAACAGTTACGATGCAGCCAGTTGTCAGCTGCCTACCTCACCTGAGTGACATAAATCATTGAAACTGTTGCCAACAACAAAACACACAACAATTTGGGTGACGTTGCTCATTGAATTTCCAAATCACAACAGTTGTTTACTCATGTTTCTAATACTAGATCAAAGAGAGAGCCCTGCAAGTCTGAACATAATGCAATGGAGTGCAGTAGGGAACAACCTGTTCAGTTTGAACTATGCACCATTCAGTAATTATTAACCTGAGCATTGTGCTTGGTGCTATCAACGCTCATACACCTGCTCCTGCAGTCTCGTTATGTGTTTCTGTAATCTATGATTTCCTACATTTTGAACATAAATATTAAAACAGCATTAATTCGCTCTGACGGCTGAGTTTTGTGTAGTTTACTCAGTATAGTGCAGGTTATGTTCAGTGTTCTTGTTTCCTGTCTCACTGTATGGACTTGGATCAGTAAGAAGCTGAATGCAGCCTAGTGTGATGTCACCACATTCAGATGGAAAACCAGCTTTGGAGGGGGCTAACGTTATTAGAATGTGGCAAAACGTTTATTGATGGGGATCAGGGTCACTTAGAATAAATGTGATTGCAGTTTTGGACACAGCTAAACAATTAAGTAGCCCTGACAAATGTGCAGGAGTGTTAGATACTTTTCTGTGTGTTATGTGCACCATTACATATTACATGGAGGAATTGGTCTCAACCTCAACCTTGAGAAGACTCAAATCTTTTACCTACTCTTCCCAGGTCAAGTTCGGGACCATCTCTCCATGAAGATCAATGGAGAATTCCTCCCAAACATGGAATATTTCTTCCACCTGGAAAGCTAGATCTCATCTAAGATGGATGTTGATGTAGAGGTTCAACATTGCATTCAATCTGTGAGCACCACCTTGGGATGTCTAAGGATGAGAGTTT
Organism: Hemiscyllium ocellatum; assembly: GCF_020745735.1. Classification (NCBI taxonomy): domain Eukaryota; kingdom Metazoa; phylum Chordata; class Chondrichthyes; order Orectolobiformes; family Hemiscylliidae; genus Hemiscyllium; species Hemiscyllium ocellatum. The sequence goes on along the minus strand of NC_083426.1, from coordinate 3,755,530 downwards.
TCGATGACCATGACATTCGTGCTGACACCAAGAACAGTTGTGAATAATGCAGTCATCCTTCTGACTCTTCGAAAAGGCTCTGAAACTTGGACAACATATAGACACAACCACAAGGGTCTGGAGATGTATCATCAACGCTGTTAGAAATGGATTCCCCACATCAGCTGGGAACTCAGATGTACTAATATCAATGCGCTTGGAATTTAGATTAGATTACTTACAATGTGGAAACAGCCAACAGGAGCCAATAGAACTAGCTTTGAGGTCATGATCATCCAAAACCATCTCCATAGGGCCATCCATGTACTTAGGATGGGAAGGGGGGTGGGGCTGGAGGTAAGGTAGCTGAGAGTACGATAGGTAGATGGAGGTGTCAGTAATGGTGATAGATTGGAGAGGAGGGTGGAGCAGATAGGTGGGAAGGAAGATTGACAGGTCAAGAGGCAGTGCTGAGTTGGAAAGTTGGATCTGGGATAAGGACAGGGAAGGGAGGTGAGGAAACTGGTGAAATCCACATTGATCCCAGGTGGTTGGAGTGTCCCAAGGTGGAAGATGAGGCGTTCTTCCTCTAGGCGGCTGGTGGTAAGGATTTGGCAATGGAGGTGGCCCAGGACCTGCACATCCTTGGGGGAGTGGGAGGAGGAGTTAAAGTGTTTGGCCACATGGCCTGCCTCTTCATTGGGTACATGGAACAGTCCGTCTTTCACAGCTACACTGGCACTATTCCCCATCTTCTTCTCCGCTACATCGATGACAGTGTTGGCGCCACCTCGTGCTTCCACGAGGAGGTCGAACAGTTCATCAACTTCAAGAACACCTGCCATCCCAACCTCAAGTTCACCTGGACCATGTCAGACACCTCCCTCCCCTTCCTGTACCTCTCCACCTCCATTACCCGTGATCAACTCAACACGGACATCTACTACAAACACACCGACTCCCACAGCTACCTGGACTACACCTCCTCACACCCTGCCTCCTGTAAAAATGCTATCCCTTATTCCCAATTCCTCCGCCACAGAACACACCAGATGGCCTCCTTCTTCAAAGACAGCAATTTCCCCTCTCACGTGGTTGAAGATACCCTCCACCACATCTCCTCCACTTCCTGCACCTCTGTCCTCGAACCCCACCCCACCGACCGCACAAGGACAGAACCACCATCCCCACTCTGCACCACCTCCCCCGATCCCTCCCCCCACCACCCTCTGGTCCTCACCTTCCACCCCACCAAACTCCAGATATATCGCATCATCCTCCACAACTTCTGACACCTATAAACAGACCTCAACACCCTACCTGCATTTGTGAGACATGATTTCCCATGCACAAAGCCATGTTGACTATCCCGAATCATTCCTGATGAAGGGCTTATGCCCGAAACATCGAATTTCCTGTTCCTTGGATGCTGCCTGACCTGCTGCGCTTTTCCAGCAACACATTTTCAGCTCTGATCTCCAGCATCTGCAGACCTCACTTTCTATCCCGAATCAGTCCTTGCCTTTCCAAATACATGTACATCCTGTCCCTCAGGATTCCCTCCAACAACCTGCCCACCACCAAGGTCGGGCTCACCATTCTATAGTTCCCTGGCTTGTCTTTACCGCCCTTCTTAAACAGTGGCACTGCGTTTGTCAACTTTCAGTCTTCCGGCACCTCACCTGTGACTATCAATGATACAAATATCTCAGCAAGAGGCCCAGCAATCACTTCTCTAGCTTCCCACAGAGTTCTCAGGTACACCTGATCAGGTCCTGGGGATTTATCCACCTTTAATCGTTTCAAAACATCCAGCACTTCCTCCTCTGTAATCTGGACATTTTGCAAGATGTCACCATCTATTTCCCTACAGTCTATATCTTCCATATCCTTTTCCACAGTAAATACTGATGCAAAATATTCATTTAGTATCTCCCCCATTTTCTGTGGCTCCACACAAAGGCCACCTTGCTGATCTTTGAGGGGCCCTATTCTCTCCCTAGTTACCTTTTTGTCCTTAATATATTTGGAAAAACCCATTGGATTCTCCTTAATTCTATTTGCCAAAGCTATCTCATGTACCCTTTTTGCCCTCCTGATTTCCCTCTTAAGTATACTCCTACTTTCTTTATACTCTTCTAAGGATTCACTTGATCTATCCTGTCTAAACATGACATATGTTTCCTTCTTTTTCTTAACCAAACCCTCAATTTCTTTAGTCATCCAGCATTCCCTATACCTACCAGCCTTACCTTTCACCCTGACAGGAACATACTTTCTCTGGATTCTTGTTATCTCATTTCTGAAGGCTTCCCATTTTCCAGCCGTCCCTTTACCTGCAAACATCTGCCTCCAATCAGCTTTTGAAAGTTCTTGCCTAATACTGTCAAAATTGGTCTTTCTCCAATTTAGAACTTCAACTTTTAGATCTGGTCTGTCCTTTTCTATCACTATTTTAAATCTAATAGAATTATGGTTGCTGGCCCCAAAGTGCTCCCCCACTGACACCTCAGTCACCTGCCCTGCCTTATTTCCCAGGAGTAGGTCAAGTTTTGCACCTTCTCTAGTAGGTACATCCACATACTGAATCAGAAAATTGTCTTGTACACACTTAAGAAATTCGTCTCCATCTAAACCTTTAACACTATGGCAGTCCCAGTCGATGTTTGGAAAGTTAAAATCCCCTACCACAACCACCCTATTATTCTTACAGATAGCTGAGATCTCCTTACAAGTTTGTTTCTCAATTTCCCTCTGACTATTGGGGGGGGGGGGGGGGTCTACAATACAATCCCAATAAGGTGATCATCCCTTTCTTATTTCCAAGTTCCACCCAAATAACTTCCCTGGATGTATTTCCAGGAATATCCTCCCTCAGCACAGCTGTAATGCTATCCCTTATCAAAAATGCCACACCTCCTCCTTTCTTGCCTCCCTTTCTACCCTTCCTGTAGCGTTTGTATCCTGGAACATTAAGCTGCCAGTCCTGCCCATCTCTGAGCCATGTTTCTGTTATTGCTATGATATCCCAGTCCCATGTTCCTAACCATGCCCTGAGTTCATCTGCCTTCCCTGTTAGGCCCCTTGCATTGAAATAAATGCAGTTTAATTTATCAGTCCTACCTTGTCCCTGCCTGTCCTGACTGTTTGACTCACTTCTGTTCTCAGCTGTACCCGTCTCAGATCGATCTCTTTCCTCACTATCTCCCTGGGTCCCGCCACCCCCCCCCCCCCCCCCCCCCCACCCCCACCCTACTAATTAAAATCCTCCCAAGCAGTTCTAGCAAATTTCCCTGCTGGTATATTAGTCCCCTTCCGATTTAGATGCACTCCGTCCAGTGGCTGCTCATGAGGACACCATTACGTTTTATAAACATTTCTGTGTTTCATTTTTGTAAAACTGTCAATTTCCAATTCTATAACGTCTCCCAACTCTGCTGTTTCAATCCCAACTGCAAATGTGTTGCTGGTCAAAGCACAGCAGGCCAGGCAGCATCTCAGGAATAGAGAATTCGACGTTTCGAGCATAAGCCCTTCATCAGGAATAAGAGAGAGAAACGTACCTGATGAAGGGCTTATGCTCGAAACGTCGAATTCTCTATTCCTGAGATGCTGCCTGGCCTGCTGTGCTTTGACCAGCAACACATTTGCAGCTGTGATCTCCAGCATCTGCAGTCCTCATTTTTTAGTGTTTCAATCCCAAGCCTTTCCTGATGAAGGGCGTTTGCCCGAAATATCAATTTTCCTGCTCCTCGGATGCTGCCTGACCAGCTGTACTTTTCCAGCACCACTGTAATCTTACTCTAATCCCCAGCATCTGCAGTACCCACTTCTGCCCTGTTGCATTTCCAATCCTTGTCTTTGTTTACCTCCAGAGCGGACTAAGTGTTTCTTCTGTAACATGATAGTTGTGTTCCTGTGTGACCCCATGCTAAACAAAAATCTCACAATGCAAATACCACATAAAGTGCTGGCGATGTAATCATTGTTATAGTCAACACACACTTTAAAAGTCTACATTTTAGAAACCGCCTTCGCTATTCACCCAATCGCCTTACAACCAATTTGTGTTAGCAAAACATATGTTATAGTAGAACTGACTGTGTTTGAATACAGTGCTCTGTAAGATTTCTGTCTTTCACATGTTACACGTCTTAACTTAGTCCTACTCTGTGACCACTGACTTACACCAGGTCTCTGTTGAGCAACATTGTGATTTTAAAATTCTCATCCTTGTTTTCAAATCCCTCCTTGGTCTCATCCCTTCCTGCCTCTGTCATCTTTTGTCCCAGACCCTGTAAGATTTCTATACTCCTCCAGTACTGGAATGTTGCACATTCCAGACTTTAATTACTCTGCTTCGCGAATTTGCAACCTTCTTTAATACAGGCCTTAAAGCTACCCCCTTAAACCAGCTTTTGCTCATTTGTCTTATTATCTAATTTTTTGTCTCAGTGTTGTAGTTTGTATACTAACAATCCCATGAAACACCTTTTACTGTGTTATTACATGACAGATGTAATATAAGTTTGTTGTGTATGTTCAATACATTTCTAGTTTATATAACTGTGTTCATTTTTGATATCGCCATGTTCTATAGTTCTCTGGATGTTAATGTGAATTGCATTCTTACAGACAGACTGCATTGCTATAAGACTTTTAATTAATTACTCACAGCTTTGCCACCGTTTTTATCATGTGGCAGGTCAGGAGTGTTGGGAAAGGAGTGATGCTGAAAGTGTGACAGGCAAGTGTTATAAAAACTGAGACTGATATGGGTAACACGCTGTATACACACAAGTTTTAGCATGTGGGATTCTGATCATTTCGTCAGTGTTTGATTTATCCAATAGAGTTTAGGAGATGAAGGGCATTTCATTGAAAGTTACAGAATACTGAGAGGTCTGGATAGAGTGGACAGAGAGAAGATTTTTCCACTGCGACCTGAGGGCACAGCCTCAGAGTGGACCGTTTTAAACTGAGATGAGGAGGAATTTCTTCAGCCAGAGACTGGTGTATCTGTGGGACTCATTTCCATAGAACGTTGTGGATGCCAAGTCATTGAGTGAACGTAAGACAGAGATAGGTTGATTCTTGATTGGAATTATGGTCATAGAGTCATTGAGTCACACAGCATGGAAACAGACCCTTCAGTCCAACCAGTCCACGGCAAACATAATCCCAAACTAAACTAGTGCCACTTGCCTGCTCCTGACCCATAAATCTCTAAACCTTTCCTATTCATATCCTTATCCAAATGTCTTTTGAATGTTGTAATTGTACCGACATCCACCACTTCCTTAGGAAGTTCATTCCACATGTGAACTACCCTTTCTGTAAAATATTTGCCCTTCATGTCTTTTTTAAAATCTCTCTCCTCTCATTTTAAAAATGTACCCCCTAGTCTCAAAATCCCCCATCCTTGGGAAAAGACAACTACCATTAACTTTATCTATACCGTCATTATTTTGTAAGCTTCTATCAGATCACCTCTCAACCGCCTATGCTCTAGTGAAGAAAGTCCCAGCCTTTCTTATAATTCAAACATTGCATACCCGGCAACATACTGGTAAATCTCTTCTGAACCCTCTCCAGTTTGATATTATCCTTCCTATAATTGGGTAACTAGAACTGGACACAGTATTCCAGAAGGGGCCTCACCAATGTCCTGTACAATCTCAACATCTATACTCAAAGGACTGAGCAATGAAGGCTAGGGGGCTAAATGCCTTTTTTATCACCCTGTCTACATATAATGTCAACGTCAAAGAATTATGGTACCTGCACCCCTTGGTCCCTCTGTTCCACAACACTACCCAAGGCCCTACCATTAATTGTATAAGCCCAAGCCTTGTATGTTGTATCAAAATGCAATACCTCACATTTACCCAGACTGAACTCCATCTGCCATTTTTCAGCCCATTGACCCTCTGTAATCTTAAAAAACTTTCTTCACTGTCTACCACGGTCAATTTTGATGTTGCCCGCAAACGTACTAGCCATGCTTTTTATGTCTCCTCATCCAAATAACTTATATAAATGATAAACAAACAAGGACCCAAAACCAATTCCTGCGGAACACTGCTGCTGATGGGCCTCCAGTCCGAAAAGCAGCCCTCCACTGCCACTTCCTGTCTCCAGCTGTCAAAGTCAATTATGTATCCAATTGGCAAGCCCATTGTGACCTAACTTTACTAATTAGTCTACCATGTGGAACCTTGTCAAAGGCTTTATTTAAAGTTCAAATAGACAATGTCTAATGCTCTGCCATCATCAATCTTTTTTGTAACTTCCTCAAAAAAACTCGATTAAGTTTGTGAGACACTATTTTCCTTGCAAAAAACCAGGCTGATTATCCTTAATCAATTTTTGCTTCTCTAAATGTCCATAAATCCTATTTTTTATAATCCCCTCCAACAATTTACTACAGCCAAAGTTAGACTCTTAGGTCTAAAGCTTCCTGGTTCCTCCTGACATCCTTTCTTAAACAAAGGTACAACATAAGTAAGGAGATCAAGGGTTATGGAGAGAAGGTAGGTGAATGGAGTTGAGAAACATATCAGCCACTATTAATGGGCCAAATGGCTTAATTCTGCTCCAATGGTCTTAATGGCACTGACTCTCCTTCATGGTCAAAGGGGACTGACCTACACTCTGAGCAATGGGCACTGAACTGCCACCAATCCCTGGTCAATGTGCAGTTATCCCACCCTCAACTCGCTGGTCAATGGGCACTGACCACACCCAGAGACAGTGGGGTCTGCAGATGCTGGACATCAGATTTGAGAGTGTGTTGCTGGAAAAGCACAGCAGGTCAGGCAGCATCCGAGGAGCAGGAAAATCGACATTCCTCATGAAGGACTCCGGCCAGAAATGTTGATTTACCTGCTCTTCAGATGCTGCCTGACTTGCTGTGCCTTTCCAGCAACACTCTCTCAACACTGACCATACCTCTCTGGACCAGAGACATAGAGTGTCCCAATGGGTAATAACCGTACTCCCGGTCCAGAGACACTGACTGTCCCACTCCCTGGTCAGTGGGTAATAACCGTACTCCCGGTCCAGAGACACTGACTGTCCCACTCCCTGGTCAGTGGGTAATAACCGTACTCCCGGTCCAGAGACACTGACTGTCCCACTCCCTAGTCAATGGGTAATAACCGTACTCCCGGTCCAGAGACACTGACTGTGCCACTCCCTGGTCAGTGGGTAATAACCGTACTCCCGGTCCAGAGACACTGACTGTCCCACTCCCTGGTCAGTGGGTAATAACCGTACTCCCGGTCCAGAGACACTGACTGTGCCACTCCCTGGTCAGTGGGTAATAACCGTACTCCCGGTCCAGAGACACTGACTGTGCCACTCCCTGGTCAGTGGGTAATAACCGTACTCCCGGTCCAGAGACACTGACTGTGCCACTCCCTGGTCAATGGGCACTGACACTGAGTGCAAAGGGAAAGGGGCGTGGCGGTAAGTGTAGGGCGGGGCCATGCCAATGGGCGGGACAGATGGTGGGGGGGCGGGTCGATGGTAGCCATCTTTGATTGGCTGTGACATGCCCAGCCCCTATCCTGACGTCAGGGGCAGCGTGCGGACGCGGTGACGCCATGACGCAGATGGCGGCCGCGGTGGTGGCTGGGCCCCACGGTCAGTGACAGCCCGGAGCCCGGAGCGGGAGCGGCCCCTGGCCCCGCGCCGCACACACACCCCGTCACCGTCAGAGTAACCCCGGCCAACAGGCAGCGGCACAGCCCGGGCCGGCTCGGCCCCGCCATGTCCAAGTCCCTCCGCCGGCGGCGGCACTGGCTGAGCCGGGCTCAGGAGGTGGCCGTGCCCGGGGACGCGCTGTCGCTGGGCGGCGGGGCCGAGTTCGGACAGTTCCCGGTCCTGGCGTCACCGCTCAGCGGCTCCGAGATCGGAGCCAGCCCCGGGCCCGGGGACATCCTGCTCGAGGTGAACGGGACCCCGGTGAGCGGCCTGACCCGCCGCGATGTCCGCGCCGTCATCAGGCACTTCCCCCAACCCGTCCGAGTGCGGACAGTGCGGCCAGGTAACCGCGGGGGGGGGGGGGGAGAGAGACGGGGGGGAGGGAGGGAGGGAGGGGGGATTGACGAGGGACGAGTTGACCTGGGTTGAAGGGGGCGTAGGGATGGGGGGGCAAAGGGGCCTGATGGGGGTGTAGGGAGAGGGGGTTGACGGGGGGTTGAAGGGGACGGAGCGATTGGGGGCTTGACGGGGGGGGGGGGGAAGGAGCGCGTAGGGATGGGGGGGTTAAGGGGGCGTAGGGATGGGGGGGTTAAGGGGGCGTAGGGATGGGGGGGTTAAGGGGGCGTAGGGATGGGGGGATTAAGGGGGCGAAGGGATGGGGTGTTGACAGGGCGTAGGGATGGGGTGTTGACGGGGGGAAGGGGCGTAGGGATGGGGGGATTAAGGGGGCGAAGGGATGGGGTGTTGACGGGGCGTAGGGATGGGGTGTTGACGGGGGGAAGGGGCGTAGGGATGGGGGGATTAAGGGGGCGTAGGGATGGGGTGTTGACGGGGGGAAGGGGGCGAAGGGATGGGGGGATTAAGGGGGCGAAGGGATGGGGGGATTAAGGGGGCGAAGGGATGGGGGGATTAAGGGGGCGTAGGGATGGGCGGTTGACGGGGCGTAGGGATGGGCGGTTGACAGGGCGTAGGGATGGGGTGTTGACGGGGGAAGGGGGCGTAGGGATGGGGTGTTGACGGGGGGAAGGAGGCGTAGGGATGGGGTGTTGACGGGGGGAAGGGGGCGTAGGGATGGGGTGTTGACGGGGGGAAGGGGGCGTAGGGATGGGGTGTTGACGGGGGAAAGGGGGCGTAGGGATGGGGGGGTTGACGGGGAAGTGGGCGTAGGGATGGCAGGGTTGACGTGGGGGAAGGGAGCGTAGGGATGGGGGATTGATGGCGGGTTAAGGGGGCATAGGGATGGAGGTTTGACAGGGGGAAGGGGGCTTGATGGAGTAGGGAGAGGGGGTTGATGGGGGTGAAAGGGGCGTAGGGATGAGGGGGTTGACAGGGGCAAGGTTGCATGGGGGGGTTGATGGGGGCAAGGGGGCGTGGGGAAGGGAGCATAGGGAGGGGGGTTGACGGGGGAAGGGGGCGTAGGGAGGGGGTTTGACCGGGGGAAGGGGGCGTAGGGAGGGGGGTTGACGGGGGGAAGGGGGCGTAGGGAGGGGGGTTGACGGGGGGAAGGGGGCGTAGGGAGGGGGGTTGACGGGGGGAAGGGGGCGTAGGGAGGGGGGTTGACGGGGGGAAGGGGGCGTAGGGAGGGGGGTTGACGGGGGGAAGGGGGCGTAGGTAGGGAGGTTGACGGGGAAGGGGGCGTAGGGAGGGTGGTTGACGGGGGGGAAGGGGCGTAGGGAGGGGGGTTGACGGGGGGAAGGGGCGTAGGGAGGGGGGTTGACGGGGGAAGGGGGCTAGGGAGGGGGTGTGACCGGGGGAAGGGGGCATAGGGAGGGGGTGTGACCGGGGGAAGGGGGCATAGGGAGGGGGTGTGACCGGGGGAAGGGGGCATAGGGAGGGGGTGTTGATGGGGGAAGGGGGCATAGGGAGGGGGTGTTGATGGGGGAAGGGGGCGTAGGGAGGGGGTGTTGACGGGGGAAGGGGGCGTAGGGAGGGAGGTTGACGGGGAAGGGGGCGTAGGGAGGGGGGTTGACGGGGAAGGGGGCGTAGGGAGGGGGGTTGACGGGGAAGGGGGCGTAGGGAGGGGGGTTGACGGGGGAAGGGGGCGTAGGGAGGGAGGGTTGACGGTGGAAGAGGGCGTAGGGAGGGAGGGTTGACGGTGGAAGGGGGCGTAGGGAGGGAGGGTTGCCAGGGGGAAGGGGGCGTAGGGAGGGAGGGTTGACGGTGGAAGGGGGCGTAGGGAGGGAGGGTTGCCGGGGGAAGGGGGCGTAGGGAGGGGGGGTTGACGGAAGGAAGGGTGTTTGACATGGGGAGGAGGTTTGACGGGGGCAGGGAGTGTAGGGAAGCAGGTTTGACAGGGAAGGGGGTTAACGGGTCAAGGGGGCATAGGGATGCGGGGGTGACTGGAAAAGAGGGAGAAGGGAAGGGCTGAGAGAAGTGGCTGCGGAATAGTGACTAGTGGCAAAGGAAGTGAGTCGTGTTAACTGGCTGGCAGGATTTTGAGAAAAAGTGAATGGGAATAAAGGACCACAGGATCTGCACAGTTGTGAGGCACAAGACTAAGTGGGAAGTAAATAGAATGGGGAAGACTATGAAATCTTGGAAGCAGGGAATGTGGTTACTAGGAATTTGAAATAACAGGATTTGTAAATGGAAGACAAACTGGGAGAGACAGAGAAGGGAGGTAAACAGAAGAGTTTGTATCGATAAAGTAGTGAGCTGCTGATGTTGGAAATCTAAATCAAAAACAAAAATTGCTGGAAAAACTCATCAGGTCTGGGAGAGTTAACGTTTTGGGTCCAATGACCCTTCTGTGTTTAGATCCCTGAACCTGAAGCATTAATTCTGCTTTATGTCCGCAGACGCTGCCACACCTGAGTTTCTCCTGTGATTTCCATTTTTGTTCAGAGTTAATGAAGAGACTGGGTTAGGGATGGGAGGAAGGGACATGGATTGAGAACAGTGACCTGGGAAGAGACGTGACATCCACAGTTAGAAGGATTTGACAATGATTACTGGTTACGTACATAGGTGTGCATCAGACAAATATTTCACATTGATTGTGGCTGTCACTGTATGAATGAGGTGGTGTTGGATTGACAAATTGAGATGTTGTGCTGGGTTTGCGGGGTTGAATTACTTCAGTGTGTCTTATCTCAACCAGTCTGTATGACTGGGTGTTGGGCCAGTACTTTTCTGCAGAAAGAACATGAGAGAACGATAAGAGAAAATCACCCTAGAATATATTCTTCACCTTATACTGAAGGGCAAATTAAATGATATAATTTCATTACTGTGTATTATGAGAGAGGGGAGAAGAAGGCGTTTTGGTAATGTTGCTAGACTTGTAATCCAGAGTTCCGGACTAATGGTAGTATAGGCTCAGATCCCACAATAATGTCTGGTACAATTTGGATTACATCAATACATGTGGAATTGAAAGCTAGCTGCTGGAATAGTGATCATGAAGCTGTTATTGATTATTCTAACAACTCATCTGGTTCATTAATATTCTTCAGGGAAGGAAATCTATCCTTATCCAGCCTTATCTCTATGTGACTTCAGTCCCTGAGCTAATTCACTTTGGGGCAATAAGGACAGATGCACCATAAATGCTGGCGTTGCCAATAATAGGAGGAAGTGAGAACTGCAGATGGTGGAGATCAGAGCTGAAAATGTGTTGCTGGAAAAGCGCAGCAGGTCAGGCAGCATCCAAGGAGCAGGAGAATCGATGTTTCGGGCATGAGCCCTTCTTCAGAAACAAAACATTTCTGACCTGATGCTGCCTGACCTGCGTTTTTCCAGCAACACATTTTCAGCTCTTGCCTGTAATAGCCATGTTCCATGGGCAATAAATATATAGTCATTTCCTGAATTGTTGCTATTTATAGGTAGTTGTTTATTATCTTATTATCAAAGTTTTGATTATTTTTTAAAAATCATTATCAGAAAAAGGCTCTTTAACCAGGATACTAAGTTAAAGTTCTAAGTGTTTGGTATGGATGGGATACAGCGTAGAAGCTTTAGTCTTGCTGGCTTACACTTTAGTTTTAAGATCAGCGAAGCTTGTGACAATGGGGTTAAAAAAATCAAGTTGTTGGGAATCCATCAAAAATTTGTTTTTGTTTATGACGATGGGGTAAATGTGCACTCGAGCAGTGGAGATCTTTGCTTCTGTTAAGAAGCTGCTAATCTCAAGCCAGTGCAATGTAAACCATTTCATATATTGTTCTTTAAACAGAATTGGGTTTTCAGTGTGTAATGAGTGTTGCCAATAATCATGTTAGACTTTGAACTATCTTCCCTTGGGCTCAGACAGCTCTTTGAAATAAGCCATTCTGTCAGCCTATCGCTTACCTGTCTCATCTTTGCTGTAAAGGGATTATTCCCAATTTTCATTTTCTACTGTCCAGCTGGGAGAGTTCTGCTTTGTTTTCGATGTCCATGCTGGGTGCATGAAATTAGTAACGCTTGTTTCTGCAGTCCTCCCCTCCCCTCCCCACAGTATGTGAATAGAGGTGGGAGAGAACAAGGGTACAGGGAAGAAACCTCCTCTATCTGATCATCCCTTTAGTAAACTGATGGGCAGTGGTTTGATAACATTTGTACATTGAGCAGGTGGTGGGATCAGTTTGATTCTGCTGTCTGTCAGGAGAGTTCGTCACTTGTGTTGAACGTCTTAGCAGCACCTACAGCTAGCTGGAAACCACTGTCTGAGTGAAGGAATGAGAATAAATTCAGGAGTGATCATTTAATTTCTCACGGAAGATGTGAAGGTTGAGAGATGATGCTGTAGCATTCTGAGGGGATTGGGTAACTTCCTCCGAAACAAACTGTTTCACCTTGGCTAGAGTAGAACCAGGGTGCACTACCTGCACCTGATGTGTGAAAATTCCATATGAATCTGAGGAGTCAAGTTTTTGGGTGATTTTAGTGAACGATTGGTCATTTTGTTATAGTTCCCTGGGGAGACATCATCAATTGATACAGATTAACTTAAAGTGTGCATCTTAAAGATATTTTTCAAAAAATGTTTTGGGATCCAGATTCTGAGTAATTTCAGATGTTTGGTTAGTGGAATGTACTCAAAAAGAAAGGATGACTTTCTGCAACGGTTTCTAACGCTGTCTTCCTTTGTGGGTTTCCTCAACTTGTATTTGGATCTGTTGTAGACTCATTGACTAATCACAGTGATCACTTTCTGTCACCAATGTTATTTCATGTGTCTATGTCAAAGGTGAATTTGTCGAATCCTGGCCTTTATTGCTTTGTAACTCGGACCTTCTTATTTGACCTAGCGTTACGTTTATCAATGCTCAGTCCCTAATTGATCCACTGGCACATTCAGTGTGCCTCGTTTGATGTTAAATTTTCAGCATATATTAAGTATTCCCTCAGACCCTTAGATGTTTTAAAAATAATTGTAATTCTGTTGGCTCTGTGCTCTACCATTGTATGTTACTTGTTAGCAGAGCTGTTGACTGTCTGTTTTGGCATCAGGTGATTTTATCATATATTTTCAGAGATGCCATGATTTAGATGAGATCTATACTGCTATGGGAGGAGAGCTGTTGAGGTGCATTGATAGTGTCCTGACCTCTGAACCAGGAGATGTGTCATAACATCTCTCTCAACAGGCTGATTTAGAAAATATTTATATTGCTGTGGGATCGTCAACATTCACAAAGTACAATTTGAGGAGCAGAGAAAGTGCCTGTCATATTATTGTTTGGATGCCATTGTTTAAATAGATCATCTGGTTTTTATCACAATGCTATTTGTGGAATTTTGCTGTGTACAAATTGGTGGTCATGTTTTTGTTTCTTTTACTTGGTCATAAACATGGGCATTGCTGGCTGTGTATTGCCTATCCTTTAATGCCCCGGCGAAGGTATTATTGGTGAGGTGCTTTCACGAACCCCTGCAGTCTTTGGAACATAGGGGCATTCACAGTGTTACCAGGAAGGGAATTCAAGGATTTGATCCAGTGACAGCGAATGCACGGCAATATATTTGCACGTCAGGATTGAGAGTGGCTTGGAGAGGAACTTGCAGGTGGTGGTGTTCTGTTGTCTTTATAGCTGGTGGAGGTTGTGAGTTTTAAAGTACTGGCGAAGGAACCTTGGTCCGTTGCTGCTGTACATACTGATGATGCACACTGCTGTCACTGTTCATTAGTGGTGTGTGAGGCACCAGTCCAGCCAGCTAATTTGCCCTGGGTGGTTCTTGTGTTGCTGGAGCTGCATTCATTCAGGCAAATTGAGAGCATTCTCTCATAGTCCCAATGTCTACCTTTTGGATGGTAGACAGATGCTGGGAAGATGTAAGGAGAGGAACTCGCCTCAGTTAATTTGAACTGAGTACCATTGTAAGTAGCATCGACCTTTCTCTTGTAGCCGTGGTATTGATATGGCTGATCCAGATTTCTGTTCATTGGTAATTTGCAAAGTATTTTTAAATTTTGTTCATGGTATCTGGATTACTGGTCAGGGCAGCATTTATAGTCCATCCTTAATTACCCTGGAGAAGATGATGATGGTGAATATCAAGTGGAAATGGTTTTATTCTCTTGTTAGAAGTACTTCCTCCCATATACTTGTTAGCACAAATCTGGAATTTGTCCTGGTCTCATTGCCTATGGACACAGGTTGCTTCGATATCTGAGGTGACTCAGTGGTTAGCACTGCTACCTCACAGCACCAGGTACCCAGGTTCAATGTCAGCCTTGAGTGAGCGACTGTGTGGAGTTTGCACTTTCTCCTCGTGTCTGTGTGGGTTTCCTCCAGGTGCTATGGTTTCCTCCCACAGTCCAAAGATGTGCAGGTTAGCTGGATTGACTATGATAAATTGTCTGCAGTTTGCTGGTTAAGTGGGTTAGTCATGGTCAATGTGGAGTTACATGGATAGGGTGAGAGTCTGGATGGGCTGAATGGCCCCTTTCTGCACTTTAGGGATTTTATGATTCTGAGTTTAATGGTCCTGAATATTATGCAATCATCTGTGAATATCCCCACTCCTGATTTTATGGTGAAGGAGTTTAGGACATTACTCTGAAGCACGAGAGCATTCTTGTGGTTCAATGCTAGTGTCTGAGCAAAGGGTTTCAGGTTAAATTCCCACCTGCACTAGCAGTGTGTCACAACATGTGCAGTTGCCTCCTTCATTTGAGTTAGTTGCCCACTGTTTATGACTGGAAATGGCAAGACTGCAAAACTTCGATCTAATCTGCTCACTGTGGGCTCATTTAGCCCTGTCTATTTTGTGTGTTGCACTTTCTCTCGGTTAACTCCACATTTTTTAGGTCTGCTTGGGGCTGCTCCTTGCATGCCCTATTGCACTGTTCATTGAACAAAGGTTGGTCCACTGTCTTGGTAATGACTGGATGAAATACTGGGTAACAGGGTTACAGGTTGTGGTTGAATACATTTCTGCTAATGGCAATACAGAATACAGCACAGTGCAGGCCCTTTGGTCTTCTATTCTACTCTAAGGTCATGATTTGGAGATGCTGGTGTTGGACTGGGGTGTACAAAGTTAAAACTCTAAGGTCAGACGAACCTACATACTCCTCATTGTACTGACTTCCGTGTGCCTGTCCAAGAATTGCTTAAATGTCCCAAACATAACTAACACCAATGAGCTATAGTATAACCTTGCGCCTCTTGAACTCAGTCCCCTGCTAATGAAAGCCAATGCACCATACCCCTTCTTAACAACCCTATTAACC
This sequence comes from Hemiscyllium ocellatum, assembly GCF_020745735.1. Taxonomy (NCBI): domain Eukaryota; kingdom Metazoa; phylum Chordata; class Chondrichthyes; order Orectolobiformes; family Hemiscylliidae; genus Hemiscyllium; species Hemiscyllium ocellatum. The sequence goes on along the minus strand of NC_083426.1, from coordinate 3,740,181 downwards.
TGGGTGGCAACTTTGAAGGATCTATGGACATGGACCCCAAGATCCTTCTGTTCCTCCACACTGCCTGCTTCAACCCTGTATTCTGCAATCGAATTTGACCTTCCAGAATGAATCACTTCACACTTTTCCAGGTTGAACTCCATCTCCCACTTATCAAACCAGTTCTGCATCCTGTCAATGTCCCATTGCAACCTGCAATAGCCCTCCACACTATCCACAATTCCATCAACCTTTGTGTCATCGGCAAACTTACTAACCCACCATTCCACTTCCTCATCTAAGTCATGATGATCCCTGCGGAACAGCACTGGTCACTGAGCTCTAGGCTGAATACTTTCATCTACCACAACCCTCTGTCTTCTGTGAGTCAGCTAATTCTATATCCAGGCAGATGGATTTCCCTGTATCTCATGCCTCCTTACTTTCTGAATGAACCTAACTTGGAGAACCTTGTCAGACATCTTGTTAAAATCCATGTACACCATAATCACTGCTCTACCTTCTTTGTGTTGTCACATCCTCAAAGAATTTAATAAGGTTTGTGAGGCAAGACCTGTCCCTCCCAAAGCCATGCTGACTACCTCTAATCAAGGTATGGTTTTCCAAGTAATCATAAATCCTGCCTCTCAGAATCCTCTCTAATACTTTGTCCACCACAGATGTAAAACTGACTGGTCTTTGATCCCCAGGATTATCCCTATTTCTTTTCTTGACCAAGGAAATAACATTTGCCACCCTGCAATCATCTGGCAGTACTCCAGTAGACAGTGAGGATGCAAAGATCATCACCAAAGGCACAGCAATCTTCCTTCACTTCCTGTAGTAACCCTAGGGTATATCCCATCTGGCCCAGGGGATGATTTTCAACACATTCTCCTTCCTAATATCAACCTTTCTAGCATATCATTCTGTTTCATGCTGTCCTCAGAAGCATCAAGGTCCCTCTCAGTAGTGAATAGTGAAGCAAAATATTCATTAAGGACCTCCCCTACTTCCTCTGGCTCCATGCTCTAGTTACCTCCGTTATCCCTTATTGGCCCTACCTTCACTCTGGCCATCCTCTTGTAGAATGCCTGAGGGTATTCCTTAATCCTAACCGCTGTTGTTTCCAAATTTATAACAATGACTGAACTTCAGAAGCACTTTATTATCTATTGGTTATTCATGGATATTGGTGCTAGGACAATTGTACTTGATCATTGGTTGCAGATGTATTAGTCTTCTAGACTTGGTAGTGAGAGTCAAAAAAAACTGCAGATGCTGAAATCTGAAGCAGACGAAGAAAGAGGGTGAGGAACACAGTAGGCAGGCAGCATCAGGAGGGAGAGGGACACAGCAAGGCAGGCAGCATCAGGAGGGAGAGGGACACAGCAAGGCAGGCTGCGTCAGGAGGGAGAGGAACACAGCAAGGCAGGCAGCATCAGGAGGGAGAGGAACACAGCAAGCCAGGCTGCGTCAGGAGGGAGAGGAACACAGCAAGGCAGGCAGCATCAGGAGGGAGAGGAACACAGCAAAGCAGGCAGCATCAGGAGGGAGGGGAAAACACAGCAAGGCAGGCAGCATCAGGAGGCTGGGGAAGTCGACATTTTGGTAGTGAAGCCTATCCATTACTGGCAAAATCTCATTGCCCGTAAAGTATTTGAAATGCACAAAGTAAGGAAGTGTGGTACATCACACTGTGAGGGAATGAATGTCTGCTGTTCATTACGGGCTTATGATTCATATAGTTTGGCCTGAGGTTTTGAGGGTTCAGGGAGGAGGCAGTACTGCTGCAGAGTAGTGTTCAGTTCAGATTCCTGTTACTCCAGCTGTGGTGACAGGCCACAATCGGTTGAAGCCGCAGAGCCTTCATGGTACAATTTAGTTTGCATGGATTCCAGGTTGGTCATGGCAAACTGTGCGCCTGCAACCTCTTGCGTTCCTACCTATATCCAGTCCATCTTTGAAATGTGTGTGTTATATGCAAGGTGATTATTAACCCTTCTTTCTCTCTGCTTTTTTTCTCATTTCACACACTTTTGTTACCATCATATTCCCCCCCTCCCTCTTGCACTGACATTTAAGTCTCTTGCTGTGCCTTTTAATTTCTTTCTCTTGCTGACTGCCTTTTTTTGTGGGACTCTTTTCCCAGTTACTTTTTCTCTCTCTTGCAATCCATCTCTGACTTTCATCCTCCATTTCCCGTCTATCTCTCTGCCCCGCCCCCCGCCTCCCCAATTCCTCGTTTTCCTATCTCGCTCTCTGCTTTTTTTTCCTGTAAGATTCTAGCAAATCTTTAACGTCAAATTATTTTCTCTCCTTTTTTTTTAAATGGAAAGCAGACCAGTGATCACCTCACTGACAGATGTGGGGCTTTATCCCAGCCGATCTAGCTCAAGCTGGATTGTATATCCCCCCCCTTCTCTGATGTTCCCTAGTTTTGTGAGAGGAATTGGGAGATTGCCAGATGCGGAGGTTTAACTTCAGCCTTGGGGAATGGTTAAATGTGAATTAGTCTCTCGCTTTGCAATATGGAGGCTCTAATGCTGAGCACTAATATTTTCCCACTTCCCCGCTTCCTTTGTGTAAAACAGCAGCAGCGCGACTTACTGGAAATTGCTGATTAACACTTGCTGTTTGTGCTTAACTGGTTTAAAGCTGCACTAAAAGCCAATGTCTTTGGGAAATTGGGTATTTGTAGATTACTTAGCAGGAGTCGTCTTTGCAGTATTTATTGGCAATGTGCGTCATCACTTGCCCAGTATACATGGAGTTCAGGGCATCATGAACTTAATGGGATGAATGAGCTGTGGTAAGTTTGACTGCATATGCCTTCCAGTTTTAATTGTTACCAAGCAAGGGATTGGCAGAGACTGGGTGCTGAGTATGAGATACTCCTAGTTAAGCTGTGTCTACAATCATCTGAGGAATGTTTTGATCTGGCTCAGCTCCAAGCTGCCCAACCCCTTGGAATTTGATTCGATGTCCAGTCATCTCATTGTTTCAAGTATTTATGCTAAGATAACTCTGACTTTGACCCCCTTTTTAAACGTTTATTAGAATTATTTTAATTCCTCCTGTGTATTCAGTATCCCATCTTCTGGATGACACCAGTGTTTAATTCCTCATCGAATGGTCAGTTTACTGTTTGTTTGTTGATTATGGATAGTTCTTGAGCTGATTTTGGGGAGGTGAATAAAGGTCTCCTGTCCCTGCATCATTCTTTGTGCTCGCCAAATTCTGGCCCCTTAGCATCCCTGATTTCCTGGCTCCACCATTATATTGTCTGTACCTTTTGTTAAGCATAGGAGGTTCAAGCGTGACCATATAGATGTTTATAAAATCATGAGGGGCATAAATAAAGTGGAACTTTTCTCTAGGGTGAGGGAGTCCAAAGCACGGGGTCGTATTTTTAAGGTGTGAAGGTAAAGTTTTCATGAGGGGAAGCTTCTTTTATACTGTTTTGTGTGTGAAATAAACTGCCAGAGGAAATGGTGGATTCAGGCACAGTTTTAACATTTAAAATACATTTGGATAAAAACATGAATAGGAAAGGTTTGGAAGGGTATGGACCAAATGAAGGCAAGTGGGACTAGCTTAGTCTGGGAGCATGGTTGGTGAGGACAAGTTAGACCGAAGGGTCTGTTTCCATGCTGTATAACTCAAATATCTTAATCTCTGGATTTCCTTGCATAACTCTTTTTCCTTGAAGACATTATTTAAAATTGGATATTTGATCACGTTGTTAGTTAGCTCTCCATATGTGGCCATGTGTTATACTTGTTTTTGTGAGTAACTTGCTATGTAAATGTAGTTGGAGTGTATTGAAATTGGGCTGGAAGTGTGACATCAGGTTATATTATACTGTAACATTGTGTGTCTTTGCAAATTGACTGCAGTGGTTCCAGAAGGACAACTTCTGGGGGCAGATAGGGTTGGACCAGCCAGTGATATGAAAGAATCTAAACTGATCCGTTATGAATGTTCATCTGTGAAATAGAACATTACAGCGCAGTACAGGCCCTACGGCCCTCAGTGTTACGCTGATCTGTGAAACCAATTTGAAGCCCATCTAACCTACACTATTCTATTTTCATCTTTTTTTTTAATCCAATGGCCATTTAAAAACTATTAAAGTTGTGGAGTCTACTACTGTTGCAGGCAGTGCATTCTACGCCCCTACTACTCTGAGTAAAGAACCTACCTCTGACATCTGTCCGACATCTATCACCCCTCAATTTAAAGCTATGTCCCCTCATACTAGCCATCGCCATCTGAGGAAGAAGGATCTCACTGTGCACCCTTTGATTATCTTATTTGTCTCAATTAAGTCATCTCTCAACCACCTTCTCTGTAACAAAAACAGCCTCCAGTTCCCTCAGCCTTTCATTAAAGGACCTTCCCTCCATACTGGGCAATATCCTAGTAAATCTCATCTGAACACTTTCCAAAGCTACCACATCCTTCCAAGAATACGGTGACCAGAATTGTACACAATATTGCAAGTGTGGCCGCACCAGAGTTTTCTACAGCTGCAACATGACCTCATGGCTCCGAAACACAATCCCTCTATCAATAAAAGTGAGCACATTGTACACCACCTTAACAACCCTATCAACTTGGGTGGCAACTTTGAGGGATCTATGTACATGGACGCTGAGATCTCTCTACTCATCTATACTACCGAGAATCATACCATTAGCCCACTACTCTGTATTCCTGTAGTTCCTTCTAAGTACACCCAGGCGCAAACTTAGCATCAATAGCAATGGATTCAGCAACTGGTTGGCAGGAATTACTGAGGCTGACAGTATGAGAGATAAGTTGCAATACAGTAGCAGCATTGTGACTGCAAAGTTAGTAAGCCCAACAGTGTGAGGACAAGAATTTACGTACAACATTGAAATTCTTCTAAGACAATGGTCATTCTTGGGGCCTGAGCAGAGTTTTTTTTTGTATTTTCTTTTTCCTTGCAGAGTTGTAATGTTTTTGGTTAACTGGTACAAGTTTTAACACTCTTGGATAAAAGGAGACACTGTAGTCTCCAGCAGTCAGCTTTGCAGGTGGAATTCTCTGACGAGCACAGTGTTAACTGATTTCACAGGTCAGAAGCTAAACGTGTCTCCTGGAGCCACAGATATGATGAAGAGACAAGTATTCTGAAAATAGATCTGCATTAGTGCCTATTTCTCACTTTTAATCAATTTCATCACTGAATGTTGTAGTGAGGAAATAGATTACAGGGATTACAGATTGATCAGTTAAGCTATGAATACTGCAGTCCTTTCATAAAGAATAAAGAAAGACATGCATTTCTTTCACGCCTTTCAGGACCTGCAGATATCCCAGGATTCACCTGCAACTCTTTCACATTGTTATACAGTTGTACAGCATGGAAATAGACCTTTCGGTCCAACTTGTCCATGCTGACCAAATATCCTAAATTAATCTAGTCCCATTTACCAGCATTTGGCCTATATCTCACTAAACCTTTCCTATTCATTTACCCATCCAGATGCTTTTTAAACACTGTAGTCATACCAGCCTCTATCACTTCCTCTGGCAGCTCATTCCACCCTTTGCATGAAAAAGTTGCCCCTGAGGTCCCTTTAAATCTTTCCTTCTCATCTTAAAACTATGCCCTCTAGTTTTAGTCTCCCCTGTGTTGGGAAAAAAGGCTTTGGCTATTCACTCTGTTGAATTCTGTCATGATTTTATAAACTTCTATAAGATCACCCCTCAATCTCATAAAAATAGCCCAGGCCTATTTTGTCTGACCCTATAGTTCAAACTCTCCAAACCTGGCAACTTCCTTGTAAATCTGTGCACTCTTTCACCCTTTCTGCCATCCTTACACGGTCTGATCTGCAAGTGACCCTATATCTGCAGCAATGGGACTGACTCTTAGCTACCCTCTGGGCACTTAGGGAAAGGCATTAAATGCTGGCCTAGCTAGCAACACCTACATCTCATTAATTAATTTTTAAAAAGCAAGAGCTGCCAGGAATGTTTTCCCCACTTCTCATGGCTTAAGTAGGAGTTTGCTCATGACTACTGTGTGTCCGCCGTACAGAATCTCCAGGTGATTTGACCAGGAATCCATGTCTTAGCTGATTCTTCACGTAGCAAAGTAGTCTCTGCCTGTTTGTGGGATGCTCCTGTATGTGAATTGGCAGCATCTTTTGACAGGCTAATGGCTGGCAGCACCTTCAAGTGTACTTCATCGGTTGTTTAATCTCTTTGGGATAACCAGAGGAATTGTGGAAGTCGATACGTAAACAGTGTTTTGTTTTTTGAAATATTGGAACTTGGTAATAATGAGGGGCTGTAGCTGGCATCCCTGCTTGGAGCTGAGTTTAGAATCTGTTGTAAAACTTCAGTGACAGAAAAGAAACCTTTCCTCATTGAAATAATTGGTTGATGTCTGGAATGCATGACTTAAGAGTCTGGTGTAGACAAGTTCAATCAAAGCATTCTAAATTGAGATTATTTGAAAATTGAGACAGAGGAAGGGGGCCATTAAATTTGTCGGGCTGGAACATTGGGCAGTGAGACTGGATGAGTTTGTGGGGAGCTGGTAATGAGATCAGGGAACTGAATGGCTTCCACCTTGCAGTGTTGTGATTCTGTGATGACTGGAACCTCTGGCCTCTCAGTATTGTTCAATACTTCTGTTTTCTAATGGGCGCCTTCTCTATATAAAATTACTCCATTAAGTTATTTACAGATTGGGAACTGATTGACTGGCATTTCACTCACCAAGCTATGTACAGAAATTCTGTGGACTTGTTAGGCAAGCTGAGGTGGCAATTAGTCACAGGAACTGCACAGTAATCAGATCTATAATTAGTTGTCAGGCAGGTTTTACGAAGGTGCAGGAGGGCATGCAGTATTTAAAATGGCAGGCACTTCCATTCTACAAAGTCATATTTAGAATGAAAATTTTATCAGCAAATCAGGGATGTCATAAAAGATTGCAAAGGCTGGTGCTTTTTATTTTCTCTGGAAAGAGAAGAAACTAAGTGGAGTCTTGAGTGGTTTTTAAAATTTGTTGTGCTCCCTGTAGAGATCTGTAAGTTTAGAAAGAGATTTGAACTTCTAGTCATTAGCTGAAAGACTGACGACAAGATTTTACGTCTTCAATTTTTTGCTTCAACAAATCATTGGAATCAATATTAGCTCAACACTTGTATTGTAACATGAGAGAAATAACATCATTCCCTCTTATATTTGTTAACTAGTGAGCTGTTCACAGAATTGCAGTACGCCGATACACCCAGCTTCCAATCTCCTCTTGGAGCACTATTTTGCTGACCTGTTAACGATCTGCAATGAGCCTCTCTAGTGCTTTCCTCAATTTTTGTAGAGTTTCTTAATTTCACCACCAGACATAATGCATGTTCTATTCTCTTTTTCTCACATAGAACTCTACCGACTGATATAGATTGAGTTATAGGGAAGCCTGTGACCTGATCTCAAAATGGCATCCTCTACCACCACTGTGGCAAGATGAAACACACAAATCTTGTATTTAGGAAGAGATGCAGATTTGTTATTCTTGACTTTCACTAGTTAAAAATCAATGAATAGTTTACAGCACAACTGTTTACAATCATGTACTTACAACATCTTTTCTAGGCTTTAGGAGACTGTTAGTCCATTTCATGCAAATTTGGTACTGGTGCCTTTGTTTCTGGGTGTCAAAACTTTGGACTTTGTTGGAGAGCAAAAACTTGTTTAATCAATAAAACTACCTAAGTTTACTCTCAGGCAGACTGCAGAATAGTAACGTACCCCCTCTTTGTTTAAAATTATTTAAACTTAAATCCCATTTCTGATATATTAAGCTGGTGTACGTGGAGAAGAACTGTTTCCACTTCACCATGAATCTAGAACAAGGAGCATGAATGTAAGACTGACACTCATAGCAAGTAGGAACAAATTTTTGAAGGGGTGGAGATAATTTAGAAAACTCATGGTCAGGTGAAATGATTGAGGTGAACAAGAGTGCATTTAAGAGGAGGTTTATTGCATACCTGAGAGAGATGTGAATATCTGGCAGGTTGTTTAACCTTTGCGAGGATGCCTGCCTTGAAGCAGTTTTCCTCCTCTCTCTACAAGAATCTCAGGGAGTCCCTCTCCCACTGCAACTCCCAGGTCATTTCCTCTGCCCTGCAGCTCTTCAACCATGTCCTGAAACAAACTCGGTACCACCGCCACATTTGCTTCCTCAGTGCCTGCCTCCGTAACCAACTCATCCCACACGGACTCCGGACCACCTTTAAACCAGCAGAGTTGGGACCCAAACAGGACAAACAGTACAGACTGCAGATTCAAAAACACCAGCAATGGTTCTCCTTCAATATCCTCCGTTCCACGCTCGCAGCCATGCGCCAGCACCGAACCCCTCTACAGTCAGCCCTGACTCAGCTGAGGGCCACTCTCTCAGAATTGCAAAGGACCCACGCTGTACTACATCCTCAGGAGAATTCATACCCTCAACAAACAGTGTTTCAACTCCTTCTCAAATATCAAAAACTGTAAGTACAACAAACTTTTATCTCCCCACCTCCATAACCAGCACTCCTCAAACATTGCAGTAGACTCCCCCCGGCCTCTGGAACTGCTCGGGCGCCATTAACCATGCGGCTCGTGCAGCCACCATCCCCATGCTGATTGATGTCACTTCCGTCCCCATCATGGCCGCTTCCACAGCCACTTCCGCCCCTCTCAATTCCTCATGCACCACACATGACACCACTTCCGTCCCTCACATCATCGCTGATGTCACATGCTCAGTGACTTCCGCCACCCCAACTGCCGTGTCTGCCACCACTTCCGCCCCCACCAACGCCACTCACCTGCATTCTGCTGGCACGCCCCCCCACAGATCCCACTGTCACCATCCCTGCCCCCAGAACCCTGAGGGGAACACCACCCCTGCTCATGACTCCACCCCCATTCCCCCCCACCATCACACCCACTCCAGTTACTGGCTCTGCCCCCACTCCCAGCTCCACACCCACACTAGATCCCAGCTCCCAGCCCTGCTGAGTTTTCACCATTCCCCCGGTCTCCCCCTCACTGAGGACGAACAATCAGTCCTCAGCAAAGGACTCACCTTCACCCCCCTCCATCCACACATCAATGAATTTAATATACGCCGTGACGTTGAACAATTCTTCCGTCGCCTCCGCCTCCGAGCTTACTTTCACAATCAGGACTCCCGCCCACCTTCCGAGGACCCCTTCACCCACATCCAACACACTGCATCCACCTGGGCACCCCGTGCTGGCCTATTACCTGTCCTCGACCTCTTCATTTCCAGTTGCCGCCGGGATATTAACCACCTAACCTGTCTACCCCCCCTCCCCCACTTCAACCTCTCACTCTCTCAACGCGCAGCCCTCCAATCCTGACCACACCATCAATCCAGCAGATAAAGGGGGCGCAGTGGTAGTCTGGCGCACTGACCTCTACATCGCTGAAGCCAAATGCCAACTCGAGGACACCTCTTCCTACCGCCCCCTCGACCATGACCCCACCCCCCATCACCAAACCATCATTTCCCAGACAGTACAGAACCTCATCACCTCAGGAGATCTCCCACCCACAGCTTCCAACGTCATAGTCCGGGAACCCCACACTGCCCAGTTCTACCTCCATCCCAAGATCCACAAGCCTGACCACCCCAGCCGACCCATTGTCTCAGCATGTTCCTGCCCCACTGGACTCATTTCTCCCAGCCTCGACACTGTCCTATCCCCCCTGGTCCAGGAACTCTCCACATACGTTCAAGACACCACCCATGCCCTCCACCTCCTCCAAGACTTCCATTTCCCCAGCCCCCAACACCTCATCTTCACCATGGATGTCCAATCCCTCTACACCTCCATCTGCCATGACCAGGGCCTCCAAGCCCTCTGTTTCTTCCTCTCCCGAGGTCCCCAAAAGTACTCTTCCACCGACACACTCATTCGTTTGGCTGAACTGATCCTCACCCTTAACAATTTCTCCTTCGAATCCTCCCACTTCCTCCAGACCAAAGGGGTAGCCATGGGCACACGTATGGGCCCCAGCTATGCCTGTCTCTTTGTTGGCTACGTAGAACAGTCCATCTTCTGTAATTACACCGGCACCACTCCCCACCTCTTCCTCCGCTACATTGATGACTGCATTGGCACCACCTCGTGCTCCCGCAAGGAGGTTGAGCAATTCATCAACTTCACCAACACATTCCACCCTGACCTTAAATTTACGTGGACCATCTCTGACACCTCCCTCCCCTTCCTGGACCCCTCCATCTCCATTAATGATGACCGACTTGACACTGACATTTTTTACAAACCCACCGACTCCCACAGCTACCTGGATTACACCTCTTCCCACCCTACCTCCTGCAAAAATGCCATCCCGTATTCCCAATTCCTCTGCCTCTGCCATATCTGCTCCCAGGAGGGCCAGTTCCACCACAGAACACACCAGATGGCCTCTTTCTTTAGAGACCGCAATTTCCCTTCCCACGTGGTTAAAGATGCCCTCCAATGCATCTTGTCCACATCCTGCACTTCCGCCCTCAGACCCCACCCCTCCAACCATAACAAGGACAGAACGCCCCTGGTGCTCACCTTCCACCCTACCAACCTTCGCATAAACCAAATCACCCGCCGACATTTCCGCCTCCTCCAAACAGACCCCGCCACCAGGGATATATTTCTCTTCCCACTCCTTTCCACCTTCCGCAAAGACCGTTCCCTCCGTGACTACCTGGTCAGGTCCACACCCCCCTACAACCCACCCTCTCATCCTGGCACCTTCCCCTGCCACCGCAGGAACTGTAAAACCTGTGCCCACCCCTCCTCCCTCACCTCCATTCAAGGCCCTAAAGGAGTCTTCCACATTCATCAAAATTCTACCTGCACATCCACCAATATCATTTATTGTATCCGTTGCTCCCGATGCAGTCTCCTCTACATTGGGGAGACTTGGACGCCTCCTCGCAGAGCACTTCAGGGAACATCAACCCGCACCAATCAACCACACTGCCCTGTGGCCCAACATATCAACTCCCCCTCCCACTCTGTCGAGGACATGGAGGTCCTGGGCCTCCTTCACTGCCGCTCCCTCACCACCAGACGTCTGGAGGAAGAACGCCTCAACTTCCACCTCAGAACACTTCAACCCCAGGGCATCAACGTGGACTTCAACAGTTTCCTCATTTCCCCTTCCCACACCTCAACCTAGTTCCAAACTTCCAGCTCAGCACTGTCCCCAGGACTTGTCCTACCTGCCTATCTTCTTTTCCACCTATCCACTCCACCCTCCCCCCGACCTATAACCTTCATCCCCTCCCCCACTCACTTATTGTACTCTATGCTACTTTCTCCCCACCCCCACCCTCCTCTCACTTATCTCTCTGCCTGTATTCCTGATGAAGAGCGTTTGCCCAAAATGTCGATTTTCCTGCTCCTCGGATGCTGCCTGAACTGTGCTTTTCCAGCACCACTCTGATCTAGACTCTGGTTTCCAGCATCTGCAGTCCTTGTTTTTACCTAACCTTTGAGGCAGCAGTGACTATGTTCTTCATCCCAGCTGTTTGGTAGTGCTTTGGTGGATGTCAGTGATTGTAAGGCTGATCTGTGCCTGTGCTAAATAGTACATGATGCTGCAGTCAGGTGGAATTTGGCTCGAGTTGCTACCTCAGATTTTTTTTTCTGATGTATGCATGCTTTGAAGGAGGCTGTCATTCAGTTGTTATTTGACAGCAATCCTGTATAAGCTTCCCCCTGGTTTTGAAGCTGCTATCAACCCTGCTAAGTGTGAATAGTTTGAAGTGTCGTTGCAGCACACTCCAGACTTGTGCTCTACATGGGAGATTTACTTTTGCTGAGAGTGTGTCTAGACGTTCTGATTCTGTGACCAGTCTCAAGCGGTCGTCACTGTCTTGATGTGGTGAGGATGCCTGACATGCCAACGTGGCTAAGTGCACAAAATAGGAGAATGAGGGGAGGTGCACAACATTTGGCCCCTCAACTCTGCTCTTGCATTCAGTATGATCATGGCCAATCGCTTTGCTTTGAATTCCACAATCAAAGGTTTTGGTCATGGGCTGAAACTTGGGTTTGATAAGCTTTCCTTGGGAGGGTTGATGCTTTCCTTCAGCTTTCTTTGTACTGATTGTGAGCCTGAAATTGCCACATGCTTTGGAGGCAAGCGTCCATATTAAATTTCATGTTGAGCTCTGAACTGGCAGCTAGTGCAGTCAATGGGAAACCAAAATTATGAAGTGTACCATAGAGACTTGATTTTTGCTGATTGTTTCAGATTAAGAAGCTACTCATCCTTGGGATATGTAAATTTTGTTGCCTGGATCACAGTCATGGAAAGCATTGAAGAACCTGGAGTAAAAGAAGGCAGCACAAGTGTGGAGCTCTGCTCACTACACTATTGACTGGGGATAGGCTAGACTCCCCAGCATCCAAGACCCCTGCAAGCATTCCACATGGGAATATGTAACTATTTGTCTGTGACTTTGTGACTTTCACTGCTGATTGTTTCAAAGGACTTAGTCAGGTCACTAAACATAGTGTCGAGGGTCCATGTTCTGAACTTGGCATTCCACCTGGAGCTGTCTAACTGCATACACCACATCAGGGGCTCCGCAGGCTTTGCTGAAACCGTACTGACGCTTGACAGCAGATTCTGATTGAAATGCGGCACAGAGCAGTTTAGGAGGATTCTGGTCAGGAGTGAGGTTCATCTAGGGTTATCACAACATCTTAAAATTCTTTTCTGCATGTACAGGTGAACCATGGAGACATTGGTTTATTTTTATCATAATTCCTTGCTTCCATGTGTTTGTGAAGATAATTAGGGCTAAGAGGTTAACATGAAGGAATATGCATTGTCTTAGAACAGGCTGAATGTTATGTTCTTGTGCATCAGATTTTGTGATGCTGTATTGCTGATATCAGTGTTTTGGATTTATCATGGAAAGCTGTTTTCCTTTTGTGCGTCTCACTGTCAACACTTGAGATTATTCAAGTTCACTACCTGGCCTGAAATGGTTAGTAATGGTGATATTTTGGTTCATGAGCCTTTTCTCTGTTCTTTTCCATTTATAAATCCCCAGTCCCACCAACTCACTGCAATTGCTTGGGATTTATTGGTTTATTGATTTTCTTTTATATTGACCTCTAGTTCATTGTGGAAGCCCTTACATCACTGCAAAACCTGGAAAAATTAATTTGAAATGAATCTATGGTTAATGTCTAGGAATTTGGTCTCCTGTTGTAGTTGTTTTGTTTAGCATATTGTGCTTGTACTGGTTGCATGTAAAATGTGCTTTGCTTGGTCCCACCCCCTTTTTTTATATTTATAGTCCTGTCACTTCCTTATCCAAGTTCCAGTACAACAACTTGTTAAAACTATTTATTGAGTTGGCTTTCATGCCTTTTCCAGACTGTTCCAAACCCTGACAACAGGCAGGAAATCAGTCTTATCTCCCTTCTGAACCTGTTGCTAATGACGATGAATCAATGCCCTCTTTTTATCAATTCAGCAATCAAAGGAAACTACTTTTCTTGTTCTGTCCAAATTCTTCTGTTGTGTCATAATTGAAATCACCCACTCCCCCATAAAACAGTGATAACTTCATATTTAACATTGAACTGCTTTTGAATAATTTTTATCAATGAAATCTAATCTAAAAAAATCAATCTCTTCTTGTTTCCAACATTTTAACTGAATGTTTCTCAAGACTGGCTGTTCTGGGGTTTTTGGCTTTTCTCTTTGCATTAAGCTGAATAGTGATGCTCATAGCAGGATTCTGCTCGAGTGAATTGAATTGTATTTCCCAGAGTTTGCCTGAATCCGTTCCTTTGGTGAGTGTGCGCTGGTGTGGCCCAAAATTGTCACAGGTTGGATACACCTGCACATGTAAGCCATCTCTGGCCACTGCACAGCATGTAGTGGAGTGATAGTGTCCCTACCTCTGAACCAGAAGTCCAAGGTTCATGTCCCACCTGCTCCAGAACTGTGTCGTAACACATCTTTACAGTTTGAGTACACATATCTGTAGCACTGTGAGCAGCAAATGCCACTGCAGCCTCTGAGCTGCCTGTCAGTGATAGGTGACTATAGCACTGAAGAATGGTTGTGTTCTCTTTATGTGCAGTCCCGACTAGTGCCTTAAAGGTCTGAGAAAGATGCTGTATAAATACTGTTGGTGAGATCAAATAATTTACCAATGGCCAGATTTACACTTGGAGCTTTCCAGTGCTCACATATATGGAAGAACATGAGTTTGTCTACCTTGGTTCCAATGTTTACTCAAAGCGGAGAAAGCAAGTACCGATTTTGGTAACAAAAATGGAAATTGCTGAATAAAGCATGTCTGGCCATATCTGTAGTGACAAAATAGAGTTAACGTTTTGAGTCCAGTGACCTATCTTCCGAACTCTGTCAGTACTTGAAATGTTAACTCTGTTTTCTCTCCCCAGCTGCTGCCAGACCTGAATTATCTCCAGCAATTTATTTCCTTATCAAATTCCTGGCATCTGCGCTTATTTGTTTTATTTCACTGATTCAGTGGATGTCAGAATGTATCTTCATGAGTGGTCAATGCAGTTTGAGTTACATGTAGATGATGTTGCGTATGTTCATGAGCTCACTAGTTGCTCTCTGGAGCCTTCTGTCTGACTCCTGATGCAGTTTAAACTTGCGTAGTGCGTCAGTGGCATTGTAACAAGTAATGCTTGAAGCTGCTGCGGAGGTTTTAGTCGTTGGTCATTGGCCTCGTGGTGTTGCTGTCAGCAAAAAAGAACAATGTGGGGGTTGGGTGGCCATCGAGTGAAACCGTTATGAACTGAAAACTGATGGAATTTTTCAGCACTTCGGTGGAGCTGGATCATTACTGTGCTGAGGGATGTCGCTTGCAGAGTGATAGATTTCCGTTTGTAATTGATGTCTGCTTGACTTTGTGTCACTGGATGGGAGCATGCAAGTCTTTTATAAAATGTAGCATCATTGGTTTGCAGGCGAGTCTTATGTTACCACTATTTCATTCTCCGGGAACTTTTACCACAAACAGCATCACTTTCTATCCAGGCATCAGGCCCTGACTCATAATTGTAAAGGACATGTTACAGAAATAAGTGCATTTACCTTGCGCTTCACAAGATTCCATGTATGGTAGATTCATTGTCTGAAGGCGGTAGTTAGCAAAGAATAAGCAAGCAAATCCCTCTGGAAACATAAATGGAAATATAAAAGTACAAGGGCTTAACAATTAGATTCCTGCTGCAGTGCTTGTCCACAGGTTGTTTTATACCTAGAAAATTTTATCTGTGAATTTGAAGAAGAATAAGGAATTTTTGTAGCATGTTTTGTGTCCTCGACATTCCAAAGCACTTCATAGCTAATAAAGCATTTATTCTAGTTGGTCGCTGAAACTGTAAGTAATAGAACAGTCAGTTTACACACAGTAAGATCCCAGAAATAGCAATGTGGTGATGACCATTCACTCTTTTGTGAAGGTTTGTTGAGGTTTGATTGGTTGGGAGGTGCTGAGGAGACGGTTGCTGCTCTTTATTGATTTTTTACACCAACTTGTGGGTGCTCTTTCAACAGTACAACGCTTCCTTACTACTGTACTAGGCATGTTGGCCTTGATTTTATGCTGAAGTACCTGGATTTGAACTTGATTAGAGTGTTGCTCAATGTATTAAAAACACCAAAATTCTGCTGGTGAATTGCTAATGTTCTAAACTGAACCAGCCAGGCTGATACTGTGGCTGCAGCAGAACATCTAGTGCTAGTAGTTTTATCATGATTAAATTGCCTCCTGACTCCCTAAACCCATCTACAATGCACAAGTCTTAAATGGATGAGTGTAACTTCAACAATGAACCTTGTTACTATGGAATGCAGTTCTATCCTTTGGTTTCTTGACTTGAAGGAGAGCATTCCACTTTATCTATTGTGTCTTCATTTCTGGAACCACTCCAATAAATATTCTCCTTGTCTTGCATCAAATCACCCCTGTTTGAATCAGGATTGCAGATATTTACAGAGTGTGGGTTGGAGCACTGCAGTAGCACTGTACTGTCAGGTGTGTTTTTCAGATAAGACAATAAACAGACACTCTACCCAACCTCAAGTTGTAAAGGATCCCATACCATTATTTTGAATAGTGGAGATCTCCCCAGTCGAGTGTGAGGTGCTGGAAAAGCACAGCAGGTCAGGCATCATTCAAGGAGCAGGAGAATCGACAATTTGGGCATCCTGATGAAGGGCTCACGCCCAAAACATCGATTCTCCTGCTCCTTGGATGCTGCCTAACCTGCTGTGTTTTTCCAGCACCACACCTTAGATTCTGATCTCCAGCATCTGCAGTCCTCACTTTCTCCTAGATCTCCCCAGTGTCCCAGTGTGATATTTTAGCCTTTAACCAATTTCAGGCCTGTTTGTTATAATTCTGTTAGTGGAAGCTTGAGTGTGCAAATTGAGTGACAGCTATTATGTAGAGATGTGAAGATATACCCCCATTGGTGCCTTCATGTTTGCTACAAATAGACACATAGACATAGAGATGTACAGCATGGAAACAGACCCTTCGGTCCAACCCGTTCATGCTGACCAGATATCCTAACCCTATCTAGTCCCATCTTCAGACATTACTGATTGTCTCCTGTCCCTTTGTATGCTTGCACAGTTTTGCACTGTGCCTTGGTGAATGCCATTTTAGGGCGTCAAAATCCGTGGTTTCTCATTGTTAAACTATTTCTTTCCTTTGCCATTAAATAATTAGTGTGAGGCAGTTCTCAGACAGATGTGTGCAGCTGTATGTGGCTGTAATGGATTTCCTGGTGATTGACTCTGGTCAGATGTTGGCAGGTTTAGCTTGACCATTAAGAAAAAGCAGGCATGGTTTTCAGCACTGAACTAGCTATGTGCAACTGGGAATTATAACTTTATAACTTGGTACATTTCTTGTGAATTGGTTTATTGAAAAGTTTGGATGAATGTTTTATTATATGTATTTTCTCTCATCAGTCAAAGGCATCTGGGTGATATTGTTCTTAGTTTGATTAGAATTCTGTGAGGAGAATGAATAAAATGATCTGAAAATGAAAAAGTAAATGCCCTTAAAAATTGCTGGCAGCTCGCAGAGTCATTGTTTGAAGCAGAAGAGAGGGAATTCTTCATAAATTATTCATTCAAAGTCTGTCTAAGAAAAGCTCACATACTCCCATAATCCCAGTGAATTGATTCAACAATCTGCTCTTTGCTTTTAATTTTTTTCTTTAGCCTTGTCTCATCTTGGGACCTTTCTCTCTGTGTGTGCACATACATTACTGCTTTCTTGTAGTGTACCCTTTACACATTGGAAATGTAGTCACTGTAATGATGTAGGAAGCACACACAGCTAGTCTCCCACGTATAATAATGTGACAATCACCTGGCGATCTGTGTTCTTTTTTGGTGTTTGTTGAGGAATAAATATTGACCAGACACTTTAGAGCACTCCCTTTTCAAAGTTTTGGAATATTTTATGCTTGTTGCAGAGGACGCATGGGACCTCATTGTAATATGGCATCTGAAAGAGTGCAGTGCTTCCTCAATATTACAGTGGATATGTCAGCCTGGATTATGTGCTTAATTCTGTCCATTTTCTTTTGTCAAAGCAGAAATGAACAATCATAATAGTTAATGTGCCCATTTTTAAAGATGGATGGTCAATCTGTATCTAATGGGGATACCATGAATGAAACTTTCATCGTTTTGTTTGTTACCCCAGTTACTTTGTTCTGGTTTCCTCCTGAGCTGCTGTTTTGTGTTTGTCCCTCACTACCCAATTTGTCTCCTAAAGGTTTGCAGCATGTCTTAAGTAGAGGGCAGGAGGAATCTCAGGGGGTGAGCTCTCTGATTGTTCATTCAACGAGATCTAATTCGGTATTCATAGAGCGGAAAAATCTCTGCTGCTGAGCTCAGAGTTAATTAAACTGTAGGTGACCTGAGAGACTGCTATTACTATAGACTTTCAATCTACTTTTTACTCTTGCAGTTAACTCTGTAAAGCTGGTACACACCCAGGAGCTGTGAATTCAGTGCCAGGAAGCAGCTGGGTCTGAGTGTGCCAGTCAGAATATTCGTTAATGACAACAGCTTGCATGTAAATCAGCCTTTTAATGCAATGAAAATGTCTTAAGGCTCTTCACTGGATCATTCAGACAAAATTTGATGCCGACTGCATTAAAGGTTAGGACAGGTAACTGAAAGCTCAGTCAGAGGCAAGAACTAGAGAGGCAGACTGTTTAATAAGAAAGAGAGCTAGGGGCCTGAGCGCAGCCACCAAGGACGGAGCAATAAAAATGTCAGAAGGTGATAGACTGAGGATTCAAAATTATGCTAACCCCTTAGATCTGGGATCGTACAGTTAAGTGTAAATCATTTTCCACTTTAAATGGCCCCTTTGGTTCATGGATTCGATCTTGACTGTGTGGCAAATGCTAAGCATTTACATTTCTGTTGTGCCTTTCACACCCTAGTGTCCGAAATTTCAGGAAGAGCCTTTTTAGTGCAGTCACTTGGAGGAAGTGTTGGAAGGGAATTGTGTTGGGTGCATGATGTGGAGGGTCTGGTGTTGGACTGGGGTGGACAGAGTTAAAAATCTCACAACACCCCCAGACTATAGTGATGGGGACAGACAGCCTTGGTTTAATGTCTCATCCAAAGGTGGCACTTTCTATACTCCAGTGCTCCTTCAGTGCTGCACTGTGACTATCAGCCAGAGTTAGCAGCTAAATCATTCATTAAGGTCAAGTCTAATCATCCTGATTTTTGATCTGCTATGGCTCAGTGATGCTCATTCATGCTTCGAGTTGAAAGGCTGTAGGTTCATGCCACACTGCAGAGATTTGAACACAGAATCTAGCTTGACCCTCTCAGCATACTCCTGAGAACTAAACTGGCATAAATGTTGTCTTTCAGATGACAGGTTCAATTAAGTATCCTCTCAAAGATGCGAAAGACCAGGTGATGCTATTGGAAATAGATTGGGATTGTTCTCCATGGTATCCTGGCCCAAGCTGGTGGTAGTGTGTTTGGATCATTGATTCTGGGTGTGGCTGTGTTCAAGTGCCTAATTGTCATGTGAATATTGTCATTCTACAGTTTATTTATTCTGGATATACTGTGATTAAGGAGTGAACGTTTCAAAAAACAGTTTTTGGTCTTTGGTAGCATGGCAGGAAAGTAGCTGTGGATGGAAGTTAGCAGCAAAGCCTACCATAATTTGGATGTTTCTGTTTTTGGTTATACCAGAAATTGAAAGTGTGTGCTATTAAATTACAGACTACTAATTCAACAATTCAGTTTTGAAGTTCACTGGTATTCATTTATGTAACTTTAATTCCAGAGGTTTGGTGTTCAGACATTCAGACTGATGCTTCACCTCAATATCCCAATGATGACTTGCTCTAAATTTCTTGCTTTTCCATTGTGTAGTGCTGTACCTGTTTGGTTAACCACTGGTGATAGTGTGTGTATCAACTATCTACCTTCTCAGCACTTTCTCTCCTGATGGTAGACTGTAGGGAGAGGGGGTTGGAGGTACTTTGAGCTGATATGTTCAATGCATTGGGACAAGCTGTAATTGAAGATTAATAAGTGTGAGCGATTGGACTGCTCTACTACTAATTGCGATTGATTTTTGTCAATTGTACAGGCAGTTATGATCAATATTCTATTAAATATTGATTCTGAATGAAGTTAATTGAGTTGCCTGTTTATATGCAGCGTTGGATTCTTTAGAGGATGCAAGATGTTGATTTAAGCGATTGGTACAATTGCTGAATACTGGAACATTACAGACAGTGTCTTCCAGAATCCAAGGGTAGAGAAAGATCATAATTCACTTTGTATGTGGCAGACCATTACAAATGGAGAGAAGAAATAAGAAAATTTGTTTTTGGTAAGCTAACTGACTCTCTTAAATGACACAGTTCAGTTGGTGTTAGATTATGAATCAGTGTTTTTAAATTCTAGCTGTCTTCTGTTTACTTTCAGTCTATTGTTGAAAGAGGAGTAATTAAACATTGGAGTGTTCAGTATTTTCAACTGTGATTCATTTGACCTCATTCTTTCAGAATTCCCAACCTACCCTCCTAATGCCATCCTGCTGGTTTCTTAAATGAGTTCAGAGTCCTGGCCTCTACAATCCTTCCTGTCAGTATGTTCATCTGTTGGTCATGCTTGCTCCTTTTCTCACTCTTTGTAAAAACATTTGGTTTGGTTTTCATTAGTAATCCTAAAGCCGTGTCCTTCTGGCATATTTAAAAATGATTGTTTCTGTATTTAGTTCCTCTGTTCTGTTGAGTAGTTTGTGTCCCTTTAGGCACTCCTCCTAAAGATGTGAACATCTTTGAATTCTAAGAACAAGTTGTAGCTCCTGAAAAAAATCAGCACTGTCAGTTGCATTATGAAAAGTCTGTTCAGATAAAAAATTTCTGTAGGATTGCTGTTGGGACACTGGGTACACTATCAAATAGTTGGAAAGGATTTTTTGCATGAGAATGGATAGTTAGTCAGGGCTTTGTTTTAGCACTTTATCCAAAAGGGAGCACCTCTGTACAGCACTCCCACTTCTGCAATGGAGTGTCAGCTATATTCAATATTAGGGATCTCTATTCACAAACCTGACTCATCGCTGAAGAGTATCATCCACCAAAGAGTTGTCAAGTCAGTTATAGGAGCTCTCTGTGAGCAGTGCATTCTGTATTGTTTAATTAAAATTACACTCCTACCTTTGGGATGGGATTGGGGTGTAAGGAGGAGAACTCCCTTGCTATTATAATGTGCAAGACCACTGTCAGGAGAATTATACCAAGCCTTAAAGGATTACTTTGAAAACTTGTATAAATTTGGCTTGTATTCTCTTGAGTTCAGAAGATTGGGTAATCTAATCAGAGCACTGAAAGCAATAAAGTGGTTTTAGAGAACATTGAACAGAATTCCACTAAGTTTACTCCACTGAAACACACAATTTGAGTTAACTGAAGACCAAAACAATGACGACAAGAATAACACCCATTCTCCCCCCCACCCCCCCAAAAAGGCAAATAACCATTGAGAATCGTGACCATTTCCCCTATTGAGGAAATAATTTCAGGGAGGGTGTCATAGAAATTGACATCCATGCAAGAATTGTCAAAAGAGCATAAGATTTCCAGCGTTTCCACATTGTCTAAGTATCCAATATTACTGCCACAGTCATGAAGCTGAAACTGACTGCACTGTGTGCCAGCAAGACAATTGTCTAGGTATGCCCTGTACAGAAAGCCAAAAAGCAGAATAAATGCAATCTGATTAATCACTGCCCTATACATCTCCTTAATTATCAAAGGTATTGTTAACAGGACTATCAAACAGCGCTTTACAAAGCAATAACCCACTACTTACACCACATGGCCTACAGTGGTTCAAAGAGACCACTCATCATCATCATTTCTGAGACAATTAAGACTTAGGAATAAATAAAAATACTACTGGAAAAAACAAAATAGGGCTGGCAGCATCTATAGCAAAAGAAACAGTTAACATTGAGCTGAGTATTACTCTTCATATTCCAAAGGAGTGTCATATTGAACTTGAAATGTTAATCCTTTCTCTTTATAGTTGGTGCTAGATCTGACTTTCTCGAGCACTTTTTTTCCCAGCTTACCAGCATAATATTCTGGCGTGTAGCAGAATTGTATGTTGCTTATGTTTTGGGGAATAAATGGGGGCCTTGCCAATGATCCTCGTGCTTTGTGAATAAATGAAATAAAGAAGTATTTAACTTGCTATGAAGTGCTTTGGGCTGTCTGAAGATGTAAAATGTATGCTATATAAATGAGAGATATTACTTCAGAATCAATCTCTAAAAGTGTGCCACCGTGTACCTGCAATGTGGGCTCCTGGTTATTACCCTCCAGTCAGTGCAAAATACATCTGTGTACTCCTGGTATTGTCACTGGCTCTCATCCAGTGTCAATTGAGATGTGCTACAGTGTGATGAAACACCTTCGAAATTTAAAACCAGTTGTGCTACTTTACTGTTGATATTAAATTAGAACAAAAGCAGTCACCTTATGGAGAAATATTTAGCTTGATGGAGCCGAAACTCTGTAGGCCTGTTGTTCATGGTGTGTATTATTCTTTGTTCTCTCACCTCTTTTGGCTTTATCTTGTACCCTCCCTCTGTGCCATGCCCCCTTACATTGCATTTGTCCACTCTGTTTCCCAATTTCTGCATGTCACCAAGTGCCTCAACACCAATAAAGTGCATTTGAACTGCAGTATCTGTTTCAATGTAAGTAATGCAGCAACCAATTTGCACCAGAGGAAGAACCTGCTAACATATGTGATCAATAACCCAGGAACCTGTTTTAACTGGTGCCCATTGAGGTATTAACATTGATTAGGCCTCCAGGGAAA
Source organism: Hemiscyllium ocellatum (assembly GCF_020745735.1). Taxonomy (NCBI): domain Eukaryota; kingdom Metazoa; phylum Chordata; class Chondrichthyes; order Orectolobiformes; family Hemiscylliidae; genus Hemiscyllium; species Hemiscyllium ocellatum. The sequence continues at coordinate 3,717,723 of NC_083426.1, read as the reverse complement.
TCCCCTCTTCTCTTTGAGTAGTGCCATGGAATCATTTACATCCAGCTGAGAAGGCAGTCATGGTTTTGGTTCATGGTGCGTCAGAGAAATGGACTTCTACAACTGTAACATTGTTAGTACCCTCCCTGCACGAAATGGCAGGATCTCCTAAATTTATTGTTTTTTTTAATCCTAAATGCTTATTTTGCCTAAGTTGGCACAAATTCTGTCCAACACCATTTTTTAATTTGTTGCTGGGGTCAGGGTACCACTCACTTGGCTTCATTTATTGTCCATCTATAATTGTACTGGAGAAGGGGGATCACCACTTTCTTGAACATTTGCAGTCATTGGGGTGTGGGGAGTTCCAGGAAGGGAGGAGAACTCCCTTGCTGTTAGGAAACGAGTTCCTGGATTTTGACCCAGTGAAAGAATGAAAGTCTGGTTTCAAGTTTGGATGGAGTGTGGCTTGGAGGGGAACTTGTGGGTTGTGGTGTTCCTAAGCATCTGCTATCCTTGCCCTTCTAGTTGGTGGAGAGCATAGATTTGATAGCTGTTGTTGGAGGCATTTTGGTGGTTTATTGTAGCACATCAGGTAGATGGCTGTTTGCATCCATCTCACTTAAAAATATTACATAAGTGATCTACCTCGACCTTTTCTAAAGGAACTCAGCATCACAGAGGCCAACCTTTGACCAATTTGATTTAGACCATGTGATGTCAAGAAACCGATGACGTTAGATAGTACAAATTCTGGCCTCTGACAACATTCCAGCAGTAATACGGAGGACATGCTGGAGAATCAGCTGTGTCCCTTGCCAAGCATCTACTCAATAATGTGGAAATTGCTCAGATATGTCATGTGCACAGAAAGCAGCACGAATCCTACCTGGGCGATTACTGCCCTATCTCTCTACTCTTGATCATGAAAACAATGCTGGGAGGGGTGTCAGTAGTGCTAGCATGCAGTTCGTGCAGAGGAATAATCTGCTTATTGATTCTTGCTTTGAATTGCACTAGGGCCATCTGACTCCTGACCTCTTTATAGCCTTGGTCAAAACATGTACATAAGGACTGCCACAAACACTACATAGGACAAACAGGAAGAAAGATAGCCACCAGGATACACGAACACCAGCTAGCCACAAAAAGACACGACCCTCTCTCCCTCATAGCCTTATACACGGATGAAAAAAACCACTATTTCGACTGGGACAACACATCTACCCTGGGACAGGCTAAGCAAAGACATGCCAGAGAATTCCTAGAGGCCTGGCGCTCCAACCACAACCCCATAAACAAACACATAGATCTAGATACCATCTATCAACCCCTCAAAAAACGAACAGGAAATGACATCACCGCAAACCCCAGGGACCCCATCCAGGAGAAAAATATAAATAGAAAACAGGAGACAACAACTTCGCTTCACTTGGAGATCGCCACTGATGATGTTACCTAGCCAGGTAATGAAACGTCTGGATATCAAACTTACAGCTCAGCGAGCAAACCTACACCCTAAACCTCAACCTGAGCTACAAACCTTGCATGTACAAAAGAGCTAAAATCCCAGAAGTAAGGTGACCATCCTTGAGATTAAGGCAACATTTGAATGAGAATGACATCAAAGAGCCCTAGCAAAACTGAAGTAAATGGCAACTAGGCCATAAGATAATGGAAATTATACTTGTTACAAAGGAAAATATTTGAGATTGTTATAGGTCAATTATCTTAATCAGAGGGCATCGTTGCAGGATTTCCTTGAGGCATAGTCCTAGGCCTCTAATCTCCCACTGGAAAAACTCTCTCCAATTGTTTCTAGTATCAGTGTAACTTAATGATCTCATTAACAGTATTGTGGTGTTTTACAGAACAGAAAGCCTGCTTAGCCTATTATGGCTGTGGGGTCTTTTTGGAGGAGCTATTCTCTTTTTCTCTGCTCTTCCTTAGACTCTTCAACTTATTTGTATTTAAGCACTTTCTTTGCTGTACTATTTTGAATTTCATAATTTAGGCATTTAAAAGCAACCAAAACTCTCCATCTGAAGTGATAAATTGGCAGCCACTATTTATTGGTTTGGTGATCAGTTTAAAGTTTTTTTCCAATTTTGAACATCTGCATCATATTTCCATTTCTAGGAGTCTGTATTTCTCTTGCATCTCTTAATAACTAATGCCTGTCCACAGCCTCAATGCCCCCTGTAAACTGGGAAAAAAACTGGATCATGGTCTGTTTGATTGCATTGTGTTGAATGAGTGAGTGTTTTCCTCAATTTCATTTTACAGGCCAAAGTCACCTTGCTTGAAACCTTCCAAAAACATCCCAACAATGTCTGGCTCCCTTCCTTGTATTGAACAGTATTGTCTACCTTCACTCTTGAACTGAGCTTTTAATCCTGGCATGTCAAGATTATCAGTTTCCACTTCCATAGCAATTTCCCAACTCAATCCTTCACTGGGACTATTGGCTGAACCTAATATCCATGTCTTTGCCCCTCCTTATATTTATTGACTCCAGTGGTCTCCTTGTATTCCTATTAGGTTTTCTAGAATTTCATCTGTTCCAAACTATCCAACCTTGTCCATTCCTCAGTCCTGTTTTCTTGGCCTGTAAAATAACTCTCAATCTGTATGGTAAAATTAATGAACTTTAATCTATATTGCAACAATCATTATCATGGAATGCCTTACAGTATAAGAAAGGCATCATGTGTCAGTGTAGTCTTCATGCATTGAAGGGCCTGTTGCTGTGCTGGATTATATTTTGTTCTTGCCTCGCATCTCATGAAGTGGTTTTGAAATATGTTGATTTGATTTTCAAGCAAACATTTGTCTGATTTTCAAACAAGCTAAATAATTCTTTTCTGAAAATGTGTTGCTGAAAAAGAGCAGCAGGTCAGGCAGCATCCAGGGAACAGGAGATTCGACGTTTCGGGCATAAGCCATTCCTGATGAAGGGCTTATGCCCGAAACGTCGAATCTCCTGTTCCTTGGATGCTGCCTGACCTGCTGCGCTTTAACCAGCACCACATTTTCAGCTCTGATCTCCAGCATCTGCAGACCTCACTTACTCCTCCTAAATAATTCTTTTGTCGGCTAAGTGTTCTTAACATTGTGAAACAGTTATGAGTACACAGGCGGTGACTGACAGGTTTCTGAAGGATAGAGCACATTCTCCTGTCAGAGGTGAGGGCTTTATTTTGCGTTAGGTGCTGGCCTGTCCAGAGATGGTTTGTCCTGTGTGCTTCAATGAACAGTGGTCAAACACTCTACAGCTGATTCGGCTGTGATGCTTTCTTCCTATAGTTTCTATTCACTAGATGTGCTATATTAAATCTTCTTTCACTGGATCTTAATTAGGTGGAACAGGCTGTCTGCTGAGAATCTAGAAAGGCTCAATTGAGTCGTCGTAGCCGACTGAGGCAGTTGCCCTATCTAGTAGCTTCATTAGTAACGGTCTCCTCTGAGTTTGGGGACTCCATCCCATTTCAGAAACTTAAGTACAAATGTAACAAACGAAAAGTTAATTGGAAGAAACAAATTAGAATGAGGGTTATCTATGAATGAAAAAAGTGGATAACAAGAGTTTCTATAATTTTTTTATAATGGAAAAACAAGGCATTGGCTCTCCAGAGACGGGCAATGGGGAATTAATTGATAGAGACGAAGGAAGTGGTGGATGAAATGAACAAATATTTTGCTTCTGTTTTTATATAGAGGATCCAAACACATCCCAATAATAGCTGTAAACCAGAAGGTGGAAGGAAGAGTTGGGACTTGGTGAAATTACCATCACCAGGAAGTGTTGTTTAGTAAACTGATAGAGCTATGACAAGTGTCCGGGTTCAGATGAAATTCAGGCTAGTGTTTTAAGAGGTTGCTGATGAGGTAATAGGTGTATTGGTGTAAATTTTTCAAAATTCTCTCGACTCAGGAAAGATTCCTTTGGACTGTAAAGTAGCAAATATAGCAGTTTTATTCAAGAAGGGATCGACAAGAAGTTCTATGTGTCTGTCAATGGGAAGGTTCTAGAATTGGTCGTTATGGAGGTTGTGTCTGCACATTCGTGAAAACACAAGGTAATCGGGGTGGGGGATGGAGCATCAATATGGTTTTGTCAAAGGGAAATGGTGTTTAACCAATTTTAGATTTCTTTGAAGGAGTAACATGAGCTCTGGATAAAGGGGAACCTCGACATATGGATTTCCAGTAGGTATTTGATAAGGTGCCATATCACAGTTCTTGCAGAAAATAAGAGCTCATGGTGTACTAATGTATGTGGATAAATAGAAAATTGGCTGGCTAATAGCAAAGCATGCATAAAAGGGTCTTTGTGTGATCGGCAGGATGTGATGAGTGGAGCCGATGCGGGTCTGTGCCTAAACTTTCTACGATTTACATCAATGATTTTGATGAGGGATGTGACTGATTGGTGGCTAAATTTGCAGTTGGCACGGAGATGGTTAGAAAAGTGTGTTGAGAAGAAGACATGAAGTTGCAGGCTGGTATCTGTTAAGTGAGTGGATAAAACTCTGGAGTATACATGGAACATAATGTGGGCAAATACAAAGTGGTTCACTTTGGCAGGATGAATATAAAAGCAGAGTGTTAAATGGAGAATGGCTGGAATTCCAAAATGCAGAGGCATTCAGGTGTTCCACGGCATGAAACCTGAAAAAATAGTGCTACATGCTGTACTTTCTTTTTGAGGAGAGTTGAATGTATAAGAATATTATACTTCAGTTAAACAGAGCATTAGTGAGAGCATTCTTGAATATGGTGTACGTTTGGTCTCCATATTTAAAGATAGATGTTAATGTATTAGAGGCAGTTTGAAGGAAACTTAGTAGATTGAGCAGATTGTCTTCTGAGGTTAGTTGGACAGGCAGTGTTTGTTTTCACAGGAGTTTAGAGGGGTGAGGGGTGACTTGTTTGAAGCATGTAAGATCCTGAAAGGTCTTGACAAGATAGATGTTTCCTCTTGGAGAATAGTCCAGAACGATGGGCATGATTTTAAAATTGGGGGTTGCTCATTCAGGGCTGCTGTAAGAAATTTTGAAGACTGTTTGGAATTTTGGAACTCTGCCTCTGAAGGTGGTGAAGGCAAGATCACGGAATATTTTTAGGGCTGAAGTAATTGGATTATTGTTAGGCAAGGGAATTGAAGGCGATTGGTGACGGATGGAATTTATAGGTAAATAGATCAACCGTGATCTTATTCAATAGCAGAGCAGGATTGAGGGATTAAATAGCCTACTGCTAATTTGTGCATTGAAGAATGTGATCTTTTAAATGAGACATTAAACAATAGCCCTGTTTGCTTACTCCTAGGAAAGATTCCACTGTTATTTTCAAAGAAGAGAGGCATTCAGCCTAATGTTCTATCCAGTGTATACCAAGCAAACTGCCAGATTGTCACTATCTATAGGAATTTATTATGTGCAAGTAGCTACTGAGATTACTACATCATAACCATTTTTATGCTTCCTAATAACTTCATTGACTGTGAATAACTTGGAGCTCCTTAGGCAAAGATAAATGCAAGTTTTATTTTTAATTTCTGTAAAAGCTCAGTTCCCCAACTGAATATGCAATGCCTGATTATTTTTCTCTCTACGCCACGACTGTTCTTGCTCATTCCACGCCTTGGATTCATGGTATTCAAGAAAAACTTGGGAAGCAAACGATAGGATCACTTGAGGGCAATGATTTTATTTAAGACAACTGAAGTTAGACTTTGCATTTATTGAAGTCTAGTTTCATGATTAAATTTGCAGAATTCATAATGTTCCTGGTAATGCATCAAATGCATTACCAGCAAATGGCTTGATCTTTCTGGGCATCACTTGAGGTGCAACTGCAGTGCTGGGTTCTAATTACCATTTACTGAAGTGTTTTTATGGAGAATCTCTGAAAGCATGGCCTAGTCTGATCTTAAAGGGTAAGCAGTATCAAAGTAGGGAGCATCTGGGCCAGTTTCATACCCAATGCACTAATTTGATGCACTGCAGCAGAGCCAGCTGTTATTGTAAACTATCATGATTCATGTTTTGCTTGCCTTGATGTTTACAAATAACTGTTTAAAACAGCAGGATTCATTTCTCCCAGTTCCTAGTATTCAAAAGCTGAATAGGGATAGTTTAAGATCAAATGCTATGTGGTCAATTCAAATTTAAGAAGACTCTGACCTGGCAAAAAGGATATGGTAATAAGAGGTTTCAGCATGGTAGATCCAGACATCAGGAACTCCGCCTTGCAGGAGGACAGGGATGTTGAGTCAAACTGGGAGGTGTTCTGTTCATGGAGTCTGATTAATGTTTGGAACAATCTTCTGTGACAGTGAAGAAGAGTACCTCCGGTCGCTTTAAGGAATGGCCAGATGTTGTACTGGGATATCTGAATGGATGAGATGATCATAATCACTGTCTCCTTTCTTCTCTTTACCGCCACACCTGATGGCAATTTGTCCCTAAACTTCCTAACAATTTGACGACTGTAGATAATTCATGCCAGCAGAAGTTAGTGTCAATGTGTGTGCGCGCCCCCAACTGTGTTATAATACTATCTTGCTGTTGTAGTTGTATAGGTCTCTCTTACTGCAGTTAGAATACTTGATGAAGTGGGCGGGGTTGTATCTTGCTGTGTGAGGTGGTTGAGGGTTGGCCTCGCTTCAGAGCGGGTACGGGATTGTGTTGGGGCAGTACATGCTCCAACTATAGTTCTGGATTTGTTCCTTGCAGTGAGGGATACTGTGCCTTTTACTCTGTCCAGATCTCTCGGTATTCTGTAAGTTTTCGGTGAGATTCCCCCTCATCCTTCTGAATGCCATTGAATACAGACCCAGAGTCCTCAACCACTCCTTAGTGATAAGTCATTCATCCCTGGGATCATTTTTATAAACCCTCTCCAAGTTCAGCACATAGAACATAGAACATAGAAGGATACAGCGCAGTACAGGCCCTTCGGCCCTCGATGTTGCGCCGACCGAGTCCTACCTAACCTATACTAGCCCAATAACTTCCAAATGCCTATCCAATGCCCGCTTAAATGAACATAAAGAAGGAGAGTTCACCACTGATACGGGCAGGGCATTCCATGAACTCTCAACCCGCTGTGTGAAGAATCTACCCCTAACATCTGTCCTATACCTACCACCCCTTAATTTAAAGCTATGTCCCCTAGTAACACCTGACTCCATTAGCGGTAAAAAGGTTCTTAGTATCTACCCTATCTAAACCCCTAATCATCTTATACACTTCTATCAGATCTCCCCTAAACCTTCTCTTCTCCAATGAGAACAGCCCCAAGTGCCTCAGCCTTTCCTCATAAGATTTTCCTACCATTCCAGGCAACATCCTGGTAAACCTCCTCTGCACTCGTTCTAAAGCTTCCACATCCTTCCTATAGTATGGCGACCAAAACTGCACACAATACTCCAGATGAGGCCTCACCAGAGTCTTATACAACTGCAACATGACCTCAGGACTCCGGAACTCAATTCCTCTGCCAATAAAGCCCAGTACACCATATGCCTTCCTCACAGCACTATTTACCTGGGTGGCAACTTTCAGAGATAAGTCCTTAGAGGGCCGAAAACTGCTCTCAATATTCTAAATGCAGTCTGACCAGAGCTCTATACCACCTCCGTTCATCTCTGACCTCGTACTCTAACCCTCTTGAAGTGAATGCTAACGTTATATTTAACTTGCTCACCGCCAGCTGAATCTTCCTGTTAACGTTGAGAATCCTGAGCTAGTCTTTGTACTTCAGATTTCTGAAGCTTTTTCCTGTTTAGAAATTATTTTAACCCTGTTTTCTTCCCATCAGTGTGCATAATCTCACACTTTTTCACGTTGTATTCCATCTGTCACTTCTTTGCCCACTTGTCTAGCATGTTCAAGTTCTTCTGCAGCCTCTCCACTTCTTCAACGCTGCTTGTCATTTGCAAACTTAGCAACAATGCCTCAGTTCCTTCTTCCAGATCATTAATGTATAACGTGAATAGTTGTGGTCCCAACACTGACCCCTGTGGAACTCCACCAGTCTCTGGGTGCCATTCTCAAAAAGGTAACTTAATTCCAACTCTCTGCCTTCTGTAGTCAGCCAATCCACTATCAATGGACTCTTACCTTATTTAGCAGCCTCCTATGTGGGCACCTTGTCAAATGCCTGTTTGAAATCCAAATAGATCGCATCCATTGACTCTTTTGTCTGATTTGCTTGTTAGCTCCTTAAAGAATTCTAATAGATTTGGCTGGCATGACCTCCCTGAGATGAAGCTATGTTGACCCTGCTGTGTTTTACCTTGCACTTCCAAGTATACCGCCACATCCTTAATAATGGACTCTTAAAATCTCAACATACACCAACCATAACTAATCTATAGTTTCCTGTCTTTTGTCTCCCTCCCTTCTTAAACAGGGGTGGTACATTAGCTATTTTCCAGTCTTCTGGGACCTTCCCTGACTCTAGTGATTCCTGAAAGGTCACCACCAATATCTCCACAGTCTTTTCAGTTATCTCCTTCAGCCACCTGAGGTGTAGTCAATCCAGTTTACCTAGCTTCAGACCTTCCAGTTGGTCCTTACAGTTTTCCAGCACCTTCCCCTGAGTGGCTACTCCACTCACCTCTGCCCCCTGACACTCAATTCTTAATGTCTTTCACTGTGAAAACTGATGCAAAGTAACTGAGTTCCTGTGCCCTTTCATCCCCATTTTTACTTCTCCAGCCTTATTTCCAGTGGTCCAATATCCACTCCTGCCCCTCTCTTGCTGAAAAAAAAGCACTTGCAATCTTCTTTAATATTACTGGCTAGTTTACTCTTCTGTTTTTTCATCACCTATCACATTATTGTTTCATTTAGAGTCAGAGTCATAGAGATGTACAGCATGGAAACAGACTCTTCAGTCCAACCTGTCCATGCCGACCAGATAACCCAACCCAATCTAGTCCCACCTGCCAGCACCCGGCCCATTTCCCTCTTAAACCCTTCCTATTCATATACCCATCCAAATGCCTCTTAAATGTTGTAATTGTGCCAGCTTCCACCACTTCCTCTGGCAGCTCATTCCATACACGTACCACCCTGAAAAAAGTTGCCCCTTAGGTCTCTTTTATATCTTTCCCCTCTATGCCTAAACCTATGCCCTCTAGTTCTGGATTCCCTGACCCCATGAAAAGACTTTGCCTATTTACCCTATCCATGCCCCTCATAATTTTGTAAAGCTCTATAAGGTCACCCCTCAGCCTCCGACGCTCCAGGGAAAACAGCCCCAGCCTGTTCAGCTTCTCTCTATAACTCAAATCTTCCAACCCTGGCAACATCCTTGTAAATCCTTTTGTGTGGATTTTAAAGGGTTCCCACTAATCGTCTTCAGATTGTCTACTTTATCTTTTATATTGTCCCTGACTCCTCCTGTCAGCCATGGGTTGCCTCCTCCTCCCCTCAGTACGTTTCTTCTTCCTTGGGGTTGATTTCTGCGCTGTCTCTCGAATTACCCCCGAAACTCCTGCCGTTGCTGCTCCACCATCTTCCTTGTTAGGCTCCCCTTCCAATTGACTCTGGCCAGCTCCTCCCTCATGTCTTTGTAGTTACTTTTACTCAATTGTAATATCATTGCATCTGATTCAGCCTTCCTTACTGTCAAACTGCAAGGTGACTTTTTTTTAATCATATTATGATGACTGTCCCCTTGGGATTCCATCACCTTTAGCTCCCTAATTAAGTCTACCTCTTACACATCGCTAATTCAAGCTGCTTTAAGTAGCCATCTCGTAGACATTCTATGAATTCCTTTTCTACAGATCTGCCACCAGCCTGATGCTTCCAGGCCACCTGCAAGTTCAAGCACCCCCAGGATTGGTGTAATAGTGCCTTTCAGACATGCCTTTTCTATCTCCGGTTTCATTTTCTTCCCCACATCCTGACTACTGCTAGATGGCATGTACGCAACTCCCATCAAGATCTTTTTTTTTCCCTTTGCAGTGCCTCAACTGTTCCCACACAGATTCTATGCCGTCCAACTCTCCACCACTTGCTATTGATTTAATTAAATTTCTTACAAACAAGGCAACCCTGCTCTCCCTCTCCCCATCTACCTGTCCTTTTGATATCTTTGTGTATCTTTGGTTATTTAGTTCCTGGCCCTGATCCCCTTGCAATCACGTCTCTGTGATACCCATAACGCCATACCTGGCAATTTCAATCTGTGTTACAAGCTCCATTTACCACAGTTTCATATACTGTGTGTATTTAGGTACAATACCCTGAGTCTTGTGTTGACTGTCTCCCTTTTCACAGTTGTCCTCTTATGTGTTTTGCCTGAAGTTAGATTCTCGACCTCTCCATACTGTGTTCCGTTACTTATTCTGGAAACATGAACCGTTGCCAAGTCCTACCTGTCCCTTTTAACTTTATTAATCATTTTCCATGCAACTGACACCTCTCTTCTCCCCCCCCCCCCCCCCCCCCCCCCGAAACCCCCACCATGCACGCACTACTTGGTTTAAAGAGCTATTCACAGCTGTGGTTTTGCGGTTTATAAGGAGTCTAGTCCCAGCATGACTCAAGTGCAGCCTGCCCCATCGGAACATCTCCCTCCTTCCCCAGTACTGATATCAGTGGGCCCATGCGGTCAAACCCATTTCGCCCACTCCAATCTTTGAGCCGCATATTTATCTCTTTAATCTTATTAACTTTGTGCCAATTTGCTTGTGGCTCAGGTAGTAATCCAGAAATCAGTACCTTTTTTGTTCTGCTTTTTATTTTAGCCCTTAGCTACTTATATTCCCTCAACAGAAACTCTTTTCTCTTTCTACATAGATCATTGGTATCTATGTGGATCTTTCCCCTCCCACTCCAAATTCCTCTGCCGCCCAGTTGAGTGAATTTGAACTTGCGCACTATGCAACACAACCTTCGGGACTCTCAATCCTGGCCACAGAGAAGTGTGTCTATTCCCATGGCTATACTATCCCTGAGGCAGAAGTGAGGACTGCAAATGCTGGAGATCAGAGTCAAGATTAGAATGGTGCTGGAAAAGCACAGCAGGTCAGGCAGCATCCGAGGAGCAGGAAAAATCGACGTTTTGCGTAAAAGCCCACACTACCGAGGACATGTAGGCCGCCTCGACTGCCACTCCCTCACCACCTTACGCCTGGAGGAAGAGCGCCTCATCTTCCGCCTCAGCACACTTCAACCCCAGGACATCAATGTTTTCTCATTTCCCCTCCCCCACCTTACCCCAGTTCCAACCTGCCAGCTTAGCACCGTTCCCATGACCTGTCCTACCTGCCAATTTTCCTTCCCACCTATCCGTTCTACCCTCCTCTCTGACCTATCACCTTCATCCCCACCCCCATCCACCTATTGCTCCCTTAGCTACCTTTTCCCCAGCCCCACCCCCCTCCCATTTATCTCTCCACCCCACAGGAGCCCAGCCCCATTCCTGATGAAAGACTTTTGCCCGAAATGTTGATTTTTCCTGCTCCTTGGATGCTGCCTGACCTGCTATGCATTTCTAGCACCACTGTAATCTCTACTATCCCTGAATGCAACTGCATTTCTCTTAACTTCACTCCCCCCCCGCATCCCCAACCCCCAACTTTGAATGGCTCTCTGTACCACCATGCTATGGACAGTTTGCCAATCCTCCCCACATCCCACTCTATTATCCATACAGGCGGGAAAGAATCTCATCTGTTAGACTGAGGCTACTTCAGGGAGGTGAAAAATGTGTTGCTGGAAAAGCGCAGCAGGTCAAGCAGCATCCAAGGAGCAGGAGAATCGATGTTTCGGGCATAAGCCCTTCTTCAGCACTACTTACGTGCCTCTGCCAGCAACACAGGCAGTCACACCCTCTTGACCCTGACCATTGACCTGAATTTAAGATAGTTAATCTAAGGGGTGCGACTGCTTTCTAAAACACAGCATCCAGGTAACTGTCCCCTCCCTGATGCGTCATAACATTTAAAACTCAGACTCCAGCTTGTTAACTCTGAGCCGGAGTTCCTTAAGCAACCAACACTTGCTACAGATGTGGTCACTATGACCCACAATAGGGTCCACCAGCTCCCATATCATGCAGTTACAACACATCATCTGGCTTCCCTTACTTTGTTCTTAATTTGATTTTTTAAAGATTTGTCTGGTCTTTTAGTTTGTAGCCAGTAAACATTTCCCCAATTTACTTTCAATCTAAGAATCGCCTATCATAAAATTAGTAGCTGTCACGAACTAATACACTTAAGTTTACCTGCAATGCCACTGTTCCTGGGCTTTGATTTACCCTGCTTAAAAAAATAACCATACAAACTAGGACCCAAACAAAGCAAGCAGAAAGCACCTCTTCCCTTTTGCATCGACTTCTTATGTTGCCTGTCGATTCTCTGAACTATATACTCACTCAATGTGTCTCACTCTGGATGTGATCTCTCCTTCCTGACTGTGTGAAGCTTACTGAAACTGTTCAGGACAGCCAGGGGCTGTGAAGAGGAAAAGAATTAATGTTTCAGGTCAAGCTGATCTTTCATTGGAAATGCTTTGGTGAAAAGTCACTTGACCTAACACTTTTTCTTTCCTTTTTCATGGGCTTCGGTACTGCTGGCAAGGCTAGTGTTAGATGCCCATTGCTAATTGCCCTCGGTCTGAGTGGCTTGCTCGACCTGAGAGCATACCAACTACAGTGTTGTGGGTCTGGAGTTGTGTATAGATTGGACTGCTTAAGGATGGAAATCTGCCATCCTTAAATGGCATGAGTGAAGCAGATGCCCTTTTATGACAGTTGGTGGTAGCTACATGGTCACCACTATGGAGACGAACTTTGTATTCCCTTGCTGGTATGAGCTGATGATATTCCTAGCTAGTATACCCACTAAACCACCGTCTCCACTTCAGCTGTTTGACCTGCTGAAGATGTTCAGCACTTGTTTTGAAGTTTTGGTGATAATGTGATGCCTTAGCAAATGTACAGAGTCGGTTTGTGTATAGATTTGTAGCTCGGGTGCCCGTTGTCGTAGTTGTGGGCATGCTCGCCGAGCTGGGAAGTTGATTTGCAGATGTTTCATCCTCTAAGTGACATCTTCAGTGCTTTGGACCCTCCTGTGGAGCGCTGCTGTACTGTCTCTTCTGGAATTTATTTGGTTCTGTTCCTGCTGCTTCTGGTTGCTGGTTCCTGTTGATCATTGCAATGCCCGGTATATCGGGTCTATGTCAACGTGTTTGTTGATGGAGTTTGTGGATGAGTGCTATGCTTGTAGAAATTCTTTGGCTGTCCTCTGTTTGGCTTGTCCTATATCATTGTGTTGTCCCTGTCGAATCTGTGGTCCTTGTCATTTGTGTGTGTGGCTACTAGGGATAGCTGGTTGTGGCTTTTAGTGGCTGGTTGCTGTCTGGGGATTGCTAGTTGTCTGCCAGTTTGCCCTATATAGTATTTCCAACAGACTAAATAACGGTATGGAATCTACAAAAAAAACGGACTAACAAACAGGATTGACCTACAAAGGATGAAACCAGAAAGCAACAACACCCCAAGAATTTATGGATTACCCAAGGTACACAAACCAGACATACCACTTAGAACCATTGTGGCACTTCAAGGCACTCCATCTCACAAACTGGCCAAAGAACTTCAACAAAAACTAAAACTTTAGCGGATCCAAACACTCCATACAATCATCACAGGAATTCCTAGATAACATCAAGAGCATAAACGTAGACAAAGATGAAGCAATGGTCTCATTTGATGTATAACAACACTGTTCACTTCAACTGACAAAATTCTAGCCAGAGAGACAATAGCCAACCTCCTGGATAGTCAGAGCAGACAAAATGATGGGGAACCTATCAATGAGGACTGCGTAATCAAACTATTAGACCTGTGCTTGACAACACACTTCACATTCAACAACCAAATTTATGAACAGATCAATGGGTCACCCATGGGCTCAGCCGTCTCTGTGCTGATAGCAGAAGCAGTGATGCAAAGACTGGAACAAACAGCCCTCTCACAAATCCAACCCAAACTCTGGATCAGATGCATGGACGATACTTCAGTTATATTAAAAGAACAGAAATCAAGAACACGCACCAGATTATCAACACCATACTCCCAGGGATCAGATTTGCAAGAGAGGAGGAAACCAACGATCAACTCCCATTCCTGGATGTGATGGTAGAAAGAACATGAATGCAGTATAAAACTGGACAGGAAAGCCGCACACACCAACCAGGTCCTGAACTACAACAGCAACTACCCCAATGCACATAGGAGGAGCTGCATTAGGACCCTGTTCAAAAGGCTACAACACATTGCAGCACTCCCGACCTACAAAGCAAAGAAGAAGAACATCTCTACAGAGTATTCACCAAGAACGGAACCCCCACAGATGCCTAACAAGCAGGCAATGCAATGAGGACATGCCACAACCTAACTCACTAGCTGCACTACCTTATATAAAAAACGTTTCGGAACTGACCGCCAGACTTCAGTGACCACTGGGATTCATGACAGCCCATAAAACACCAGCCATGTTCAGACAACAACTCTTCAGGGCAAAAGACCCAATACCCATCATGTGCAAGACAACTGTAATTTACAAGATTCCATGCAAAGACGGCACAGAACTCAAAAAGACCAAACGGCAGGCAACTAGTAATCTACATCCACAAACGCCAATTAGCCATTAAATGCCACGACCTGCTGTCCCTCGTAGCCACACATACATATAACAAGGACCACAAATTCGACAGGGACAACACAACGATCATAGGACAAACCAAACAGAGGACAGCCAGAGAATTTGTAGAAATATGGCACTCATCCAAAAACTCCATCAATAAATCATTGACCTAGACATAATATACCGGCCACTACAACGAACAACTGGAAATGGCAGGAACAGAATCAAATAAATTCCAGAAGAGACAGTACTTCACAGGACACTCCAAAGCACTGAAGATGTCACCTAGAGGACAAAACATCTGCAACTCAACTTCCCATCTCAGCGAACATATTCACAATCATGACAATGTGCAGAGAAATTAATCTCTCTTTTTCAATGGTTGATTAGAGTAGACTGTTCACAAGTGAAAGGACAAGGCGTTCAAGAGTGTAATGACAGTTCAGAGGCATTTTGTTCCTGATGGAATGAAAGGTAAGGATGATAAGATTACGGAACAATGGATGAATAAAGATATTGAGGTTCTAGTGAAGAATAAAAGAGTCTTATTTTAGGTATAGACAACTTGGTTCATTCGAATCTCTTAATATAAAGAGTGTAGGGACATTCTTGAGAGATCAGGAAGGCTATATGAGATAAGGTTAAGGATAATCCAAAGAGTTTCCACAAATACATTAAGAGCAAGAGGATAACTAGAGAGTGGGTAGGGCCTCTTTAAGATCAAGGAGGTTGTCGTTGTGTTGAATCCCAAGAGATTGGAGAGATAACAAATGAATATTTTCAATTTTTACTGCAGAGAAAGAAATGGAGTCTAGAGAATGCAGAGAAATAAACTTTGATACTTTAATAACAGTTCACATTATGAAGGGAAAGTTCGGGAGGTCTTAGAGAATTTAAAGATGGATAAATCTCTGGGACGTGATCTACTGTACCTTAGAACGAGAAGTGGGAAGTAAGAGAGGAATTTGAGACCCCTTGTAGAGATATTTGCATCATCTATAACTGCGGGTGAGGTGCATGATGGCTGGATGGTGGCTAATGCTCTACCTTTGTTTAAGAAAGGTTGTAAGGAGAAACTGGGGAGCTATTGACCTGTGAGTCTGATTTCTGTTGTAAATTGCTGGAAGGGATTCTAAAAGATGGCATTTATGCACATTTAGAGAGACAAAAATTGATTAAGGATAGTTAGCATGGTTTTGTATGAGGAAAATTGTCTCACAAAGTCGACTGAGCTTTTTTGAGAAAGTTACGAAAAAGATTGATGATGGCAGAGGAGTAGACATTGTTTATTTGGATTTTGGTAAAGCCTTTGACAAGGTTACACATGGTAGACTAATTAGTAAAGTTAGGTCACATGGGATTCAGGGTGAGCCTGCAAATTGCAAACATAATTGGCTAAATGGCAGGAGACAGTAATGGTGGAGGGTTGCTTTTTGGACTGGAGGCCTGTGACCAGCGGTGTTCCGCACGGATCAGTTCTGCATTCTCTTTTGTTTATCATTTATATCCTCATCCAAATCATTTATATAAAAGGCATGGTTAGTAAGTTTTCAGAGAACACCAAAATTGACCATAGTAGACAGTGAAGAAGGTTTTCTAAGATTGCAAAGGGATCTTGATCAAATGGGTCAATGAATTTAAAAAATGGCAGATGGAGTTCAATCTGGATAAATGCGAGGTATTGCATTTTGATACAACAAACCAGGCTAGCGCTTATAACAATTAATGATAGGGCCTTGGGTAGTGTTGTGACAGAGGGGTGCAGGTACATAACTCTGAAGTTTGTGCCACATATCGACTGGGTGGTTGAAAAGGCGTTTGGCACGGTTGCCCTTATTGCTCTGTCTTTTGAGTATAGAAGTTGCGATGTCACGTTGAGGTCATACAGGACATCAGGACATCTTTCTGATAGGAAGGAGACTAGAAATGCACGCAATATTCCAACAGTGGCCTAACCAATGTCCTGTACAGCGCAACATGACCTCCCAACTCCTGTACTCAATACTTTTGACCAATAAAGGAAAACATACCAAATGTCGTCTTAACTAAACTATCTACCTGTCACTCCACTTTCAAGGAGCTATGAACCTGCACTCCAAGGTCTCTTTGTTCAGCAACACTCCCTAGGACCTTACCATTAAGTGTATAAGTCCTGCTAAGATTTGCTTTCCCAAAATGCAGAACCTCGCATTTATCTGAATTAAACTCCATCTACCACTTCCCAGCCCATTGGCCCATCTGGTCCAGATCCTTTTGTAGTCTGAGGTAACCCTCTTCGCTGTCCACTACACCTCCAATTTTGGTGTCATCTGCAAGCTTACTAACTGTGTACCTCTTATGTTCGCATCTAAATCATTTATGTAAATGACAAAAAGTAGAGGACCCAGCACCAATCCTTGTGGCACTCTACTAGTCACAGGCCTCCAGTCTGAAAAACAACCCTCCACCACCACCACCCTCTGTCTTCTACCTTTGAGCCAGTTCTGTATCCAAATGGCTAATTCTCCCTGTATTCTATGAGCTCTAACCTTGCTAATCAGTCTCCCATGGGGAATCTTGTCGAATGCCTTACTGAAGTCCATATAGATCACATCTACTGCTGTGCCCTCATCAATCTTCTTTGTTGTTTCTTCAAAAGACTCAATCAAGTTTGTGAGACATGATTTCCCACATACAAAGCCATGTTGAGTATCCCTAATCAGTCCTTGCCTTTCCAAATACATGTACATCCTGTCCCTCAGGATTCCCTCCAACAACATGTCCACCACCGATGTCAGGCTCATTGGTCTGTAGTTCCCTGGCTTGTCTTTACCGCCCTTCTTAAACAGTGGCACCATGTTTGCCGTTGAAACACTGAGCAAGATATGAATATGTAGCTGGTAATGTCCCAAGTGGGATCTGTTACTTTGCTGCAACAATAGCAGTCCTATCATTGGGACATTCTTTCACTTTGTATCATATTATATCTTGGGTCAATGATCCTTTCGAAAGGGCTCATTGTTTACTTTAATCATTTGACTGAATAACTCAGCTCTTGGATTCCAGGCATAGCACCAGGGAGCTGCTGCTTTTACCCTTCTTGTAAATGTTCCTGGCAGCTCCCATTTTTCAGACTGCAGGGTTCCAAACAGTTTGGGGAAAAAAGAAGTGATAGTTGGCATTCATCCTAGTGGCCCAGATTTCACTTGCAGGCTTTGGCATCTGTCATAATGACTGAAGGTGTATTGAATTATAGTGCACCTTCTGAATGAGAAATCTGAGAGAAATTTGCTTTGCTGATATTTTGAGGAATAACAGTAAAACACTTTTGGAATCTTGATAAATAGATGTTTCCTTCTGAACTATAGGCCAGTGAGTTTGATGTGAATGTAGCAAAGGCATAGTGTGTTACATGAAGAGTTACAGGCTTGAATCTAATCAAAGGGCTCACATTTCACCATAAATCACAAAAACAGTGTGGGATTCAGAAACTGGAACAGTTCCAGAATAATATCCTTGTCTATGAGTGTCAGGCTCATGACTGTTTTGCACAGATTTTTATCTTAATATTTACCTGAATGTGTTATCTGTTGCTGTGTTTTATTGATGAATGGACAATGAATGAGCAATGTTGTGTGATTAATAAAGAGGTGACGCGGTCTCTTTTTGTCACACTTGGTTAAATAGCAAAGTATCCAAAATCTAATCACTGGCAAGCAGCTGCTTATAACTTGGGTTCTCTCATGAGTCGTGGCCCCTCGATTCACTGAGGCTGAGTGGAAGTACGCGATCACCCGAGTCAGGTTGTGGTTTCAAATCTCACTTGAATCTTGGACATGTGATCCAGTCTGAAGCTCTTACTTTAGTATGAGTGTGTGCTCCACTGCATCTGGTCTCATCTTTCAGGTGAGGTGCTAAATGAAGACCCTGTTTGCCCTCCATTCCATTGTCTTTAGACTCCCATCAACGTTACTAGCTGTCATCTCAAACCCAGTCTCACTCCAGTGACATGAGACCATAATGCAGCTGACATTTCCACTGTATTCCTGAAGGGCAGTATTAACATGAGGCATTAACTGTAAATCCCTGCCTACTGCTTACTCCACACTTTGTTTCTCATTGGTAGTCATTTGTTATTTTCTCTGCCAGAGCCTCTGGATCTCCCTCCCAAAACCCTGCAGCTTCCTACTTAACTCTCAAAGGTCATTTTCTTGGTGTTTGCCGTTTTTTTGAAAGGCTTGGAGATATTACTTAGATGAAAGTGGTAGAGAAATGGACCCCTGTCTATTGCCCCTTTGTGCTGCCTCTATTTCTGTCTTCCCTCTGACAATACAGTGCTCAAAGGGTTTGATGCTAGCTGAGTGAGTTGAGCAGGCACTTTTAAAATGTCACGCAGTGGTTGGTTGTTACAGTCTGACTTGTTAATCTAAGTTAACTGCTATGTGTCTCAAATACTGACTCATTTCTATGTCATGCCACCTGTTGCTTATGGATTAATTCCTACTGGGTTTACTGGTCAGTTTTGATAAGGAAACCAGTGTGGAGTTGCAACAAAAACAGAAATTGCTGGAGAAACTCAGCAGGTCTGACCGTATCTGTGGATAGCCTACAGCTAATATTTTGAGTGCAGTGATTCTTTGAGTTAGAAGCCAAATGGATAGTAAATCTTTTCTTTGAAGTATCACCGTTCATGAAGCACAACTCCGTGTCCTACCCTACCCAGTAACTAAATCCCCTCTCACACTGTCTCGGAGAACTCATGGATTGCGTTCCTCCTGCAGAATAAATCCACAGCAGGCAACATGAATGAACAATGTCTTGCCTGTAGCACCACATAAGGTAGCAGCTAATATTTGCTCCCATGTCAGAAATGTTCCAGTGTTGGTGTGCGGGAGGCATTTGTAAAAGCTGAAAGTTTTGTGAAGGTGTCCTATCTGTCTTTGATATCTTTCACATGTAGCAGTGGGAGCATGGTGAGTGTTGCTGATTTTTCTGGCTTGTCCCAGAATACTGAGGCATTGGAGTTTGTCCTTCACTGCCATAAACAGCCTGAAAAATCTCAATCTTTTATTTTTAAAAGATTGAAATTGAGTTGGGGGCAAGGGAAGATGGGTGAGATTTGTTTGAGCAATAGAGGGTTCATTTGCTTTCTGTCGGTGCAGGTGTGATGCATTGCAAAAGAAGGAATCTGCATTTATACAGCGCCCTGTATAATCATGGGAAGCTAGGAGAAAGTGAGGACTGCAGATGCTGGAGATCAGAGCTGAAAATGTGTTGCCGGAAAAGCTGTTGTGGTTCTGCTCGCCGAGCTGGAAGTTTTTGCTGCAAACGTTTCGTTCCCTGGCTAGGGAACATCATCAGTGCTGTTGGAGCCTCGTGTGAAGCGCTGCTTTGATGTTTCTTCCGGTATTTATATTGGTTTGTTCTTGCCGCTTCCGGGTGTCAGTTTCAGCTGCAGTGATTTGTATATGGGGTCCAGGTCAATGTGTCTGTTGATGGAGTTTGGGGATGAATGGCACAAGCCAACATCCACGCTCAGACAACAACTCACTAGAACAAAGGACCCAATAGCCAGCATGAGCCAAACTAACGTAGTTTACAAAATACCATGCAAGGACTGCACAAAACACTATATAGGACAAACAGGAAGACAGCTAACAATCCGCATCCATGAACATCAGCTAGCCACAAAACGACACGACCAGCTATCTCTAGTAGCCATACACTCAGACAACCAGCAACATGAATTTGACTGGGAAAACACCACTATCATAGGACAAGCCAGACAGAGAACAGCCAGAGAATTCCTAGAAGCATGGCATTCATCCCCAAACTCCATCAACAGACACATTGACCTGGACCCCATATACAAACCACTGCAGCTGAAACTGACACCCGGAAGCGGCAAGAACAAACCAATATAAATACCGGAAGAAACATCAAAGCAGCGCTTTACACGAGGCTCCAACAGCACTGATGATGTTCCCTAGCCAGGGAACGAAACGTTTGCAGCAAAAACTTCCAGCTCGGCGAGCAGAACCACAACAACGGATACCCGAGCTACAAATCTTCAATCAGATTTTTTTGCTGGAAAAGCGCAGCAGGTCAGGCAGCATCCAAGGAGCAGGAGAATCGACGTTTCGGGCATGAGCCCTTCAGGAAGAAGATTCTCCTGCTCCTTGGATGCTGCCTGACCTGCTGCGCTTTTTCAGCAACACATTTTCAGCTCTAATCATGGGAAACCCCAAAGTGCTTTATAACCAATTAAATACTTCTAAGTGTGGTCACATTGTACTGCAGGAATTGCAACCATCAATTTGCCCATAGCAAGTTCCTACAAACAGTAGCTTGATAATGACCAGATCATTTGTCCTTCATGTCACCTTGAGATAAATATTGCTCTGGAAGCTAGGGATGTTACCAATTCAACAAAGCTGACTGAGGCTGAGTGTGACACACCCCTTACAGTGGAAGGGGAGGGGAAGTTTGTGTGATACAGTTAAACATGTTTAGCGACAGGTTTGGGGTGGGTAATTTTATCTGTTGAATAAGGAATGCAGTTCTTTGCAATTTCCTCCTTTGCTCACAGCTCCTGATTAATGCTATAACTTCAGGCCTTCAGCTGATTAGCATTCTGTGTTCCCCATATTTGTAAACCCAAGTTAGATTACTGAGAACAGGCCTGGACACCGTTCCTTCGGAAGGATGTTTTAGCCCTGGATGGAGTTCAATGTAGACTTTCAAGGAGGATACTGAGCTTCGGTGTTTAAGTTATGAGGAGACATTATACAAATTAGCCTTTATTCTCTAGAATTTAAAGCGTTAAGGAGTGGTCTAATTGAGGTCTTTCGGATGGCAGGGCAGGTAAAGATGAACTATTTCCACTGGTTGAAGATTGTAGAAACAGGAGCATAGTTTAAGAATTAGGGCGAGGCGATTCAGGAGCTGTGTTAGAAAGCACTTGTACGTGCAAAGGTTAGTGGAAGCTTGGAACACTTCTTCAAACAGCAGTCGATGCTAATTCAATTAAGTTTAAATTGGAGACAGACAAATGTTTATTAAGCAAGAGTATTAAGGGATTTGGGCCTGAGGCAGGTGGATGGAGTTAGGTTACTGCTCAACCATGATCCCACTGAATGGTGCAGCAGTGTCGAGGGACTGAATGGCCTACTTTTCCTATATTGCAGGATGAGCAAAGTTTCTTAATGTAGTTTGTGTGGGGCCTGGTTTAAAGGCACATTAATAATCAGATGCAGTGGAGTCTGCAATGACACTCCCAGTGAGAATGCTGTTCCCACTGGATCCGTTTTCAGCACCATGACTATAACATAAGAGTTCCATGCTGTCCCCTTCAGGTTCTAGGTGCGTTTTTTTTGCTTGTGTAATGACTGCATTAAATTTCCTGTGACCATTAGGCTAATTGGTTATAGTTTCTTGAATCTACCTCTCTCTAATTTTTTTCCATTAAAATTGCATTAGTTATTCACAAGTCTTTGGCACAATTCCCATTTCTAATTAATTTTTTATGTGAGATGGTGCAACTGCTATTTCTTCCCTAACTTCTAACATCAGGTGTAATCTCTGGTTTATTCTTCTATGTTTAATTAATGTATCAATTATCTCTCACCTTTCTAGCATAAATATCTGTATATACTTTTATTCTCATCCACTGTTAAGTCCACCTGTTTACTTTTCCTTGATAAATGCTGAAGTGAAGTAAAGACTTCTTCCTGTCATGACCTTTTGGGATTTTTTTCATGTATCTCTTAATGATGCATCTCTACTTCAATTTGCTGATGGGATGTGAGGGTTGCTGATAAGGCTAGCATTTGTTGCCAACCCCTAATGGTCTTTTTGCAGATTGTGATGAACCATCATTATGGAGCTGCTTCCTTGAGCAATCTACTTAGTGTGGAAAGAGAACAGTCCAATGGAAACCCTTTGGTATATTGTATCTGTGTTGATACTTAGCTATCCATTTAGTCCCACTCCCCTGAGCTTTCTCCATGGCTCTGCAAGTGTTTGTAGTATTTATCCAGTTCCCTTTTCAATTGCTTCTGTTGTCTTTTCAAACAATGTACTGCAGATTGTATCTTGGTGCAGTAGGGAAGAAGTTCCAAGATGTGCAAGTGGGTGCAGTTACAACATTTAAGATACATTTAGCTAAGTTCATGAATAAGAAATGTTTGGAGGGATATGGGCCCAGTACAGACAGGTAGGACAAGTTTAGTTTGGGATTGTGTCAGCGTGGACTGAATAGCTGAAGGGTCTGTTTCTATGCTGACCCAGCCGCAGTGAAAGAGCAGTGGTATGGTATGGTGTAGTGTTGGGTTGATGGGCAACTTAGAGGGGAGCTGACACTTGGTGGTGTTCCCATGTATCTGCTGTCCTTGTTCTAGGTGGTAGAAATTGCCAGCTTATATGCTGTCAGAAACACTACTAATCAAAGATTTTGTAAGTAGTCGTGGTTGGGACTAATTTTGAATGCATTTGCTGAGCAGTTTTTCAGAGCAAGCAGATGTGAAATTGGAGCTGACGGGACTAGTTCAGATATCCACTGGATTATAACATTTTACTTTTGTGATTGTCATACAAAGTCCAAGATCCTTCCCACCCAGCATATTCATTAGAATTAGGTTCTATTGTCAAGGATTCAAGTACAAGGATACATCAGTACAGTGAAAAGTGTACAAAGCTGCCATTTCCTGTGCTATCTTGAGTGCAAAGGTGCCTAGGTCCAAAATCT
The DNA here is from genome assembly GCF_020745735.1 of Hemiscyllium ocellatum. Taxonomy (NCBI): domain Eukaryota; kingdom Metazoa; phylum Chordata; class Chondrichthyes; order Orectolobiformes; family Hemiscylliidae; genus Hemiscyllium; species Hemiscyllium ocellatum. Next base: position 3,694,339 of record NC_083426.1, on the reverse strand, counting down.
TAGGTATAACTTAGAAAAATAAAGAAATAGTTAAAAGTGTAGCAGTATAGTCATCTAAAGCACAGAAACAGAGGAAGAAAATAGCAGTTAGATCAGACGAGTCTGCGCTGGGCTCCACCTTGAGGCCAGGTGTCCACAACTAGGATTTGTTTGTTTCCTGATCATGTCAGCGGACATTAATCCAGAGATCCTGTCAGATATTCTGGGTCCATCATGGTAGATAGGGCCCTAGTCATGACCAACCCATCTCCCACACTTCAACTCTCATCCCTTTTCTTCCCTCCCACAATAGTGAGTACCCTGTTCTCACTCACCACCCCACAAGTATCCATATCCAAAGATCATTAGCTGTCATTTGTGCCACCATCAGGCACACACTCCCCCCTTCTCCCTTGTCAGCCTTCTGCAAGGACCATTCCCTCCAGGACACCTAGGTCCATTCCTCCACTCCCAACACCTCCCACAGCGTCTTCCCATTCAATCATCTATCCATTTACTTCCTCCTCCTGGCTTTCCAAGGCACCAGACATATTTCAGGTGAAGCAACAATTTGGCTTGCACGTCCCTCAAGCTAGTCTACAATATTTGCTCCTAATATGGTTTGCTGTACATTGGGGATGCAGACTGGATGATCGTTTTGCAGAATACTGATGTACTATCCACAAAAATTATCCCTGAGCTTCCAGTTGCTTGCCACTTTGTTGCACCACCCTGTTCCCTGATCAGCATCTCTGTCTCAGGCTTGCTGCAGTGCTCCAGTAAAGGTCAGCACAAGTTGGAAGAACAGCATCTCATTTTCCACTTGGGCACCCTGCGACCTTCAGGATACAATATCAAGTTCAATAATTTCAGGCTTTGAGCACCACTTCGTGTGTCCTTACCCCAGTCCTCACATGGGCTGCTACAACAACAATCCATTGTCAGCTACACATAGTCCCCATTAGCATCTATCTATTCTCCTAGGCTGACCTTTACCCACTCCTTTGTCTTTTCAATTGTTTCTCTCTTTGGGCTCCATCTCCACCTATCATTTACTCCTCCCCACCCCATCTTCATCAGTTATACCAAAATTAACTAGCCAAAATTAACTTTGAAGAGGGTCACTGGATCCAAAATGTTAACTCTGCTTTCTCTCCACAGATGCTGCCAGACCTGAGTATTATCAGTAATTTATTTCCTCTGATATTCAGGCAACCTGGGTTCAAATCCCACTCTGACAGATGGTGGAATTAAAATCCCATTAAAATCTGGAATTGAAAGTGAGCTTCAGTAAATAGTGACCATGAATTGTCATAGAAGCCCATCTGTTTTGCCGTTGTCCAATAAAGAGGGGTTTTTTGCTTTTTTTAAGCAGTGTGGCTCACCTTTGAATCTGGATTTAAGAAGTGTGGCTGGCTTACAGTTACCCTCCAAAATGGCCCTGCAAGAAATACTGGTCTTGCCCACATCCCATTTTTTAAAAAAAGATAAAAAAGAGGAGCAATAATTATTTGAATGGCTAATTAATTTCCGATGGTGTTATTATAGATATGAAGAATGTGTGGGTGACCAGTGGCAGAGGAATGGGGCTGGTGGCGGTTGGAGGATTTGATCAAATCACCTAGAATACAACCAAACATGTTTGGTCACAGTGAGATTTGGGTGTTTTGACAAAGGCATGCAGCTTTCACACCAGTTAATCACGTAGATTGCAGCTTTGAATCAGGAGCAGTCAAGTTTAAAGGCAGATGCAAAAGGATGGAGGTACTTCTGCTTCAGTGGTTGTACTCACCCACATCAGCAAGATATGGTTTTCAACTGCAAACGCAATCCTGAATCCTCAACAACAAAAACAGAAATTACTGGAAATGCTAAGCAAGTCTGACAGCAACTTTGGAGAGAAATCAGTTGATGTTTCAGGTCAAGTGACCCTTCTTTAGTGTCCTTCTGAACTTTTCCAGCAATTCCTGTTTTTGTTTCTGATTTACAGCATCTGCAGTTCTTTCAGTTTTTATTTAATATCCCAAATGTTCAGTCTTGTTCAGCTTTAGGGGTGTGCTGTACTGTTGGAGCAGCATAATTAAACTATTACTTAGAATGGGGTGAGTTTCTTACAAGGAAAGGTTAGATAGGCTATACCTATATCTGTTAGAGTTTCAAAGAGTCTCGATGTGACTTGATTTAAACATACGCAATCCTGAGGAGTCTTGACAGGATAGGAATGGAGAGTATATTTCCACTCATTGGAGAATTTAGAACTAGGGATCTCTGCAATTATTTAAATTAGGTGATTTTCTTTTGAGGCTTGAGTGTCTTTGGAGCTCTCTTTGCAAAAAATCTTCATGAAAGCAGATGCTTTCTAAGGCCGATGCTGGAGATTAGAGTCAGGATTAGAGTGATGCTGGAAAAGGTCGGGCAGCATCCGAGGAGCAGGAAAATCAATATTTCAGGCAGGAGCCCTTCATCAAGACCTTCCTGAAACATCGATTTTTCCTGCTGCTCGGATGCTGCCTATCTGCTGTGCTTTTCCAGCACCCACTCTAATCTTGACTCTAATCTCCAGCACCTGCAGTCCTCACTTTTGCCTTGCAGGTAGATTCATGTTAACTAAGGAGTTGGAAGGTTCTTGGTGGTAGGTGGAAATGTGGATTTGAATCCATGGTCAGATCGGTCATTACCTTATTCAATGACCATGTTCGGGGGCTGATTGACTGACTTGTTTTGCTTCTAATTCATATGTAATAGCGCAGCAGAGCATGGTTAGAGGTGAAGGGAGCAGTGCACAGTTAGAAGGACGGGCAGTGACAGGACTTAGCTGAAGTGAGCTGACTGAACAAGTTCATATGGATGTTTAATGGAAAATTGGGAGAGCGCTCGGCAATGTTTTTTCAACTGATGGATGAGCTTGGTGTTTTTGTGATTGCTGTTAATGGAATCTTGCTGTGTATGAATTGTACCTTAAACTTGTTTCATTTAAAATTAAAAGCAATTGATCTCATTTGCAATGCATTTGTGAAACAGGATCAAATCTACCTGCAAGCCTTGTCCTCTGTGCCAGCATTTATTACCTATCCCTTACTTCCCTTGAGCTAAATAGCTTGCAAGGCTATTTCAAAGGATAGTTAAGAGTCAACCCCATTGCTCTGACTTGGAGTCATATATTGACCAAACTAGGTAAGAAAAATAGATTCCCTTCCTTAGTGAGTGAACCAGGTGGGGTTTTACGACACTGGTAATGGTTACGCAGTCACCGTGAGATGACATTTTAATTCTGAATATCTGTTAAGTTCAAATTTTACCAACTGCCATCAAATCAACCCCACATCCTCAGAACGTTAGTCTGGAATCCTGGATTACTCATGCAGTGATTTTACTCTTAGGCCACTGCCTCCCCTGAAGGTGTTGGTATTCTTGATGAAAATGCAGTGCCTTTGCCTTCCTCTTGACTGTGTGATGCTCTTCACACATCAACAGTCCCCATTTCCTTTTGAAGATCTTTGTGTGACGTTTGGGAATTCAGTAAAGATGATTCAACATACAGCAAAGATATTGAAAGCCTGATGTGGCAACTGTAGACTAGGAGCTATAAATTTGAGAGTCACAAATTAATCCGGTAGAAAATTCAGGAAAACCATCTTTATCCAGAGCTTGTGTAAGTATGGAACTTGCTACCATGTGGAGCAGTTCTGACGAATAACATAGAAGTATTTAAGGAAATATAGGCAAATCCATAAGATAAAAAGGAATAGATGAATATATTAATATGAAATGAAATATGCTGGGAGGGACGTTCTTGGGGAGCAGTGATACCTGTAATAACCAGCTATGTTGCATGTTTCTGTGATTTATTTCTACGCTGACTGCTGTTTGGAATGTACAATCATTTTTAAATTGTACATTCCACACACACACTCCCCACCCTCCTGAGCTGGATGACGTTTTATTTCCATGTTTAACAAAATGACAGCAACAACAACATTATTTAAACCTGTTTTTATTGAAGCTATGTTGCTCAGCTCCAGTGTGGTTAATGCCACCTATTTTGAGCCCCAGCTGCTTCTCTCAGCCACTGCAAAGAGTTATGATGACTGGTTTGCTATTTGAGTAAATGTGTGTATATATAGTGAGGAACTGGTCAGAGGAAAACTGGAATTTGCTTTCTCATTCCCGAGAATAGAGAAGATGGGTGTTTAAGGTAAAACTTGGAAGGTTTTGGAGCAATGAAAATGGTTGATGCTGTTAAAGCTATTGTCTTGTTGGCACGGTGGCTCAGTGGTCAGCACTGATACCTGACAGAGCCAGGGACCTGGATTCAATTCCCCTCGGACGACTGTCTGTGTGAAGTTTGCACATTCTCCCGGTGTCTGCTTGGGTTGCCTCTGGTTTCCTCCCGCAGTCCAAAGATATGCAGGTTAGGTGGACTGGTCATGCTAAATTCCCCTATACTTTGCAGGCTGGGTGAATTATTATGGGAAATGCAGTGTTACAGGGACAGGGTGGTGGCGGGGGCTGGTGGGGGTTCAGTGGGAGTATTGGGGTTCAGGGTTGGATTCTCTTTGGAGTGTCTGTGTTCATCCAATGGGCTGAATAGCCTGCTCCGACACTTTAGGGCTTCTATGATTCATCCCTGTCTTAAATGGCTGACCCCTAATGATTGTCACGAGTGATGGTTATTGCGCACTGTTCTCCCATGCAAAGTTCAATTATGGTATTCATTTGGAAGTCTTTTGCATATTGCTATCCTTTGGTCTGTGTGTCTTGGTAGCAGGTGCTCTCAGACAGTGGTGCCTATCGTTCTAGTTCTTGATTTCTAAATTAGATGTCAGCTTTGGTACATTGGGGAGCTCTTTTTGCCCATTATCTGAAATGCATAATCTGACTTCCTTAGTGTGGCACAGAGAGGCATTGTTGAGCATGCTATCTTTCAGATGAGACAAACCAAGTCACCATCTGCCTTCAAGGGAGAATGTAAAGATTCTTAGGAGACCATTTGAAGGGAAGCAGCAATATCTACCCGTTGCCCTGGCTAGTTTATCTCTTGACTGTCATTACTCAGTCTGTTATCATGATCTGTTTGTGAAATTACCATGTGCAAATTGATGATTACAATGAAAGCACATGATGTCCTGAGATTGTGAAAAGGATTGTATAAGTATAAATGCAAGCTGTTCTCATCTTTCTCAAAATCCTAAACTGATTCTCTAACCAGCCCTGAATATTGAGTCTAATTTTCAGGTGTTAATTTATACAGCACTATCATCGTTGCACTGAGCATCTTATACCTTTCTCTGAGGTCCTAAACCAGTTGCTGGCTGAGTTGAGCTGAGTATTCTCTGGCTACTTGCGTATTGAGATTGTTCATCAGCTCAAGTGTGTGTGTGTGTGTGTGTAACTTACGCGATCTCTAATTCTAAAGCGTAACTACTTCAATTTCTGCAGGATGCCTTTTTGAAGAGAAATTCACTGACCAACATTTTAAAACATTCAGGCAGACTTGATTGATGTAAAATGTTTAGACTTTGACTTTGAACTGATTTAAGATTGTTGCCTGATGCTAGTGTGGTTCCTGGCACCCTGTGCCAATTTATGCCAACCAACTGTAGCTGTAGAATCTGTAAATTGTTGCCATCCTGCGTATACCTGGCCTTGGTGTGAGATGGTATTTTGGAGATTGGGGAAAGTTTGCACCAAAGGGTATGTGTACCTGATCCATGACCCAGCAAGCCCCTTTGGCTGAACAATTTCTTGAGTCCCCTTAAATGATGCAAAAACTCTTCTGGAAGTGATGTTTGGATTTATTTCCAGGAAATTGATCTTACTTGGGATGACAGTGATTGCCTCTCTTCTGGAACATTTAGATGTGCCTTGTTAGCTTCTGTGCCCCATATGTTGCTCCTAAGTGCTGTAAGAAGTTATTGCTCTGGCCAACCACTTTGCTTTCTTAATTCTCAGATTCTAACATGTTTGAACTACTTAGAAATTGGAAAGTTAACCCCTTTTTACCATTGGATAGTCCTGTCAGGATACCAACATGTTTTGGGGTGTTATTTAAAAGTACATTTTTAGAGCACAGTGGCTCAGTGGTTAGAACTGCTGCCTCACAGCACCAGGGTGCCAGGTTCGATTCTAGCCTCGGGCGACTGTTTGGAGTTTGCACATTCTCCCTGTGCCTGCGTTGGTTTCCTCTGGGTGCTCTGGTTTCTTCCCACAGTCCAAAGACGTGCAAGTCAGGTGACCTGCTAAATTGCCCATTGTGTTAGGTGCATTAGTCAGAGGGAAATGGGTCTGGGTGGGTTACTCTTCGGAGGATCGGTGTGGTCTGGTTGGACCGAAGGGCCTGTTTCCACACTGTAGGGAATCTAACCTTTTATGACCTTGGCTGTCCCATAGTGTTGTATGGCCAAAGGATTATTTTTGTAATTAGGGAACACAACAGCTAGTTTATGCGCAGCGCACTTGCACAAAACAATAGTAGTGATAGTGACCAAGTTGTATATTTGGTGCTGGTGGTTGGTAGATACCCTTTGGTCAGGCAAAGGGTCAGTTGCCAGTCTTACCAGATCATTGGGCTGCTCACTCATTAGAGAGAGAGAGACAACTGGTGATGATTTAACCTGAGGGCCACAATACCTCAGGCAAGGGAGAGGTTGAGAAGTGTCCTTCATTGTAGCCTCAGTCACTGAGGGAATTGAATACACACAGTTCGTAGCACTATGCTTTGCAAGCCAACCACATAGACAACTGAGCTAAACCTATCCCCGGATAAGGAGTAAAATTACTCTCTCGCTTTTGAAATAGGGACCATGGGATCTCTCTCACGATGGTGAGTTTTACATCTCATCTGAAAGGCAGTGCATTCAGTCATGTAGCACACCCTTGGATACTGACTTGGAGTGTTGACTGGACTTTGTGTTTGGGTTGGGGACACAAAGTGGATCTTGTGCCTGTGACCTTTTGTTTCCAGAGCAAGAGTGCCACCACTGTTGGTGCAATTCCGGTCTCCTTCCGATCGGAAAGATGTTGTGAAACTTGAAAGGGTTCAGAAAAGATTTACAAGGATGTCGCCAGGGTTGGAGGATCTGAGCTACAGGGAGAGGCTGAACAGGCTGGGGCTGTTTTCCCTGGAGTGTCAGAGGCTGAGGGGTGACCTTATAGAGGTTTATAAAATTATGAGGGGCATGGATAGGATAAATAGACAGTCTTTTCCCTGGGATCGGGGAGTCCAAAACTGCAGGGCATAGGTTTAGGGTGAGAGGAGAAAGATATAAAAGAGACCTCAAGGGCACTTTTTCACACAGAGGGTGGTGTGTGTATGGAATGAGCTGCCAGAGGATGTGGTGGAGGCTGGTACAATTGCAACATTTAAGAGGCATTTGGATAGGTATATGAATAGGAAGGGTTTGGAGGGATATAGGCCGGGTGCTGGCAGGTGGGACTAGATTGGGTTGGGATATCTGGTCGGCATGGACGGGTTGGACTGAAGGGTCTATTTCCACGCTGTACATCTCTATGACTCTATAACTGATCAGTGATTGTCAGTTCATAGTCTCTTTAACGTGCTTGTGCTATGATGTTTACCTTTTTTCCTCTTGATATCTGATTTGAAAAGCAGCAATTGCAGTTATAAAAGCACAAATACTCATTTTGTAAGCAATCATGTGACTGATGTACGGAAATGCTAGGCTTGCTGTAGCTTGCAGTGCTGAAGAGACAAACCTATAATTTGTGTGTATTTAAAGCTGCCACTAAGTGATTCTGATGACTGGTATTTTTGTTGAGGTGCACATATTTAAATCCGTTCTTTTGGCTCGACTGCTGTTCTTTTTTTGATAAGGGCCCTCTTTCCCCCTTCCCCAATTTATTTAAACCCTCTTTGAGCATCCTAAGATGAAGCTGGTCATTAACATAAAAGAAAAATACTGAAAATTTGAAATGTGAACTGAAAATATTGAAGTGATCAGCAGACTAGGCAGTGTCTGAACAGTAAGGGTAAAAAATGAGGTCTGCAGATGCTGGAGATCACAGTTGAAAATGTGTTGCTGGTTAAAGCACAGCAGGTTAGGCAGCATCCAAGGAATAGGAAATTCGACGTTTCGGGCATAAGCCCTTCGTCAGGAATGAGAAGAGTGTGCCAAGCAGGCTAAGATAAAAGGTAGGGAGGAGGGACTTGGGGGAGGGGCGATGGAGATGTGATAGGTGGAAGGAGGTCAAGGTGAGGGTGATAGGGCGCGGCCCCACCCCACTCCGGCCTATCACTCTCACCTTGACCTCCTTCCACCTATCACATCTCCATCGCCCCTCCCCCAAGTCCCTCCTCCCTACCTTTTATCTTAGCCTGCTTGGCACACTCTTCTCATTCCTGACGAAGGGCTTATGCCCGAAACGTCGAATTTCCTGTTCCTTGGATGCTGCCTAACCTGCTGTGCTTTAATCAGCAACACATTTTCAACAGTGTCTGAACTACTGAATATTTCCAGCATATTCCAGTTTTATGTTAAAGTTAGTCTCACTCTGTTGTCTCTGCATGAAAAAATATCTTAGCATTTGTATGGATTTTCCTCCTCCCTGGTGCTGCCTGTTAACATCTCCATTTACAAGTGTCTTGCCAGTATTTACCATTCAACTGGCATCACCGAAGGCAGATGATGTCGTTATTTGTTTCATTACCATTTGTAGGAGCTTGCTATGTGTGAATTGACTACGGCATTTCCTACAATACATCATTAACTACATTTTAGAAATACTTTACTGACTCCGGCCAACATGCTATTATAAGCTAAAATAAAGAATTGCAGATGCTGGAGATCTGAAACAAACAAAAATTACTGGGAATGCTCAGCAGGTCTGGCAGCAGATGTGGGAAGAAAGCAGAGTTAACACTTTGAGTCTGAACTCAAGTTCTTGATGTTAACTCTGTTTTCTTCCCACAAATGCTGCTAGATCTGTTGAGTTTCTCCAGGAACTTCCATTTTTGTGCTGTTATAAGCTGATCATGATAAAGTGTGGAAAAATCTTTCTCATGGTGAGTGGCTAAGGTTGTGAACACACTGCCTGAATGTGTATTAGAGATGGGTTGAATTGAGGCTTTCAAAGGCCGTTGAATGATTGGTTCTGTTCATGCAAACAGTGTGCATGATCCTGCAGAAGATGCAGTGGAAGGGCATTAAAACATGCTGCTGAATAGCCACCTGCGTTTTAACTGTTCTGTGATTCAAAGTATTGGTCCTCATTGTTGATGAGAATGACCTTTATTTGTACCATGTGTTATAAGCAACCACAGCACTGTGTGAAGATGAATGGCTGGAAGTGAATGCTCGTATCAAATTATTGAGCAAATGAGGACAAACATTGAAGCTGTCTGTTGTTTGCTGGATTGGGTGCCCAGTTTTGGGCATGATGTTTGTGATATTTTGTGTGGAATTTTAAAATTTGGTTTACTCTGAGATTAGTGTGTTGAGTTTTCTGATTCAGTCATTTCCTAAAAGTGGAAGATTCATTATATAAGGGCAATTAGGGATGGGCAATAAATGTTGGCCCAGCCAGTGACACCCAAATCCCGTGAAAGAATTAAAACAAAGCCATAATGAAGGCTGGAAACCATTGTAAAGGGTTGGTGATTCTATCCCAACAAGGCTGGGGAAATAATGAGGAGCCAGGGGCATGGGAGTTGAATAAATACTTTCCATCAGTACCGATAGTAGAAAACACCTAAAACCTCCAGGAGCTACTCTCTTATAAGAGACCGACGACTGGTGTTCATTTAACTTGAGGATCACCTTGTAAGAGAGATTTGAGAAGGAGTGGTGACATCAGCTGATTGTTTCTCCTACTTGGAGAGTCTGGGACCAGATGATATGTTCATAATCAGAAGTTGCATGTTTAAGACTCAGATAATGAGCAATTTATTCTCTGTGTACTGAATCTGTGGAATTATTTACTGCAGATGTTTATTTGGTAAAGGAATCCAAGAGTATAGGGAAGAGACAAGAAAGTGGAATTGGGGATTATCAGGCTATGGTCCAACAGGTTTAATTGGAAGCACTAACTTTCGGAGGTGATGAAGGAGCGGCGCTCCAAAAGCTAGAGCTTCCAATTAAACCTGTTGGACTGTAACCTGGTGTCGTGGGCTTTTTAACTTTGTCCACCCCAGTCCAACACCGGTGTCTCCAAATCATGAGGATTATCAGGTCAGCCATAATCTCATTGAATGGTGGAGCAGATTTAATGGGCTGAATAGCCAACTTCTGCTCAGACATTTTATGGTCCTCTTCCTGAATGAATTTATAAATGTCATTGCGTGCGTCCAGAGCACAGATCGTAAAGTTTCTCAAACACCTAGCCGACATATAAAAAAGGAAAAAGGGTGAGAGTCAGATTTATTCAACACCCTTGTGCCTGAATCTGAATGAGGGAGTACTAAACAAATCCTGTTCAACAAATGTGATTTATTGCATAAGCATTCTTCGTATTGGCACTGTCACCGTAACTGCAGGTATGTGATTCTGTAAGAATGGAAACAAACAGGATGAAAACTAGAGAGGCTGAATAGGCTGGGGCATGTTTCCCTGGAGCGTCGAAGGCTGAGGGGTGACCTTTATAGAGGCTTATAAAATCATGAGGGGCATGGATAGGGTGAATAGCCACAATCGTTTTCCCAGGGCAGGGCAATCCAAAACTAGAGGGCGTGGGTTTAAGCTGAGAGTGGAAAGATTTAAAAGAGAGCTAAGGGCCAAGGTATGGAACAAGCTGCCAGGGGAAGTGGCAGAGGCCAGTTCAATTACGACATTTAAAAGGCATCTGGGTGGGTGCATGAATAGGATGGGTTTAGAGGAATATGGACCAAATGTTGGCAAATGGGACTAGATTAGTAAAGGATGTCTGGTCAGCATGGACAAGTTGGACCTAAGGGTCTGTATTTGTACTGTATAACTCTAAGATCCTTCATTTAAAAAAAAATAAAAGCTAGCAAATAGATCTGATTTCCAGCTGACTTAGTGAACCTCCCCACTGTGTGAATGGGGGAGTACATCTGTGTGGGTTTAAGCAATTAACCAAAGAGCTTTTAGTAACATACACTAGACTAACCGGTTGCATACCACAATGAAATGCATTCTTCACATTGTCCTACTTGTCACTAGAGGGGAGTGCCACTAGTATGTGACACCACTATGTACCAAAATAAATCCTAGTAACTATATTTACCTTTAGAAAAGTGTACACAGTGCTTAATGACAAACCTGACTCTGTGACCACACTGGCACTGTGATTGTGCTCTAGGGCAATGCATGTCTTGGTATCTGGCAGTCTGGGGTCATTCACCTCCATGAGGGTGTGAATGGATATCTGTAATGGTGAGTGCCCCAGGCTTGTCAGTCTCTGACATTCCATACATCTGGTTGGTCAGAATCCAAACACTGCCCATCTCCTTGAATTTGCAAAGCAGCCTCATGTCACTGTTTCTGTAGTAACCTCAGGTTAATGTTAAATTGTTGGCATCGCTCCTTTAGGTGGATACATATGATATGGTGACATAACTTTGAAGAAAGTAAAAGTCTGGGATCACGGCTATTGGACTGCGCTTACTTTATCTTGAAGTATGAATGTGCTGACACATTCCTGCACGTTCTTAGTTGACCCTGCAGAAGGCGCTACTGAGCTTCTTTGAATTGCTGCTGTCTGTGTGGTGAAGTTAGACCCACAGTGCTGGGAGACTATACGCCAGGATTTTGATTCAGCCACCGTAAAGGAGCAGGTTATATAACCAAGTCAGAGTGGTTTGCTGCTTGGAGGTGATGCTGCTATCTTTGTTCGAGGTGGTGCATGGTTACAGGTTTGGGAGGTGGTAATGACACCATGATAAGTTCCTGTGCTACATGTGACTATATGAGCCACACTGAGAGAGTGTCAGATTTCTGAGTGGACAGCTTAGAGCAGCTGGTATGACTTACATGAGTTCTGAAAATGTGTTGCTGCTAAAGCACAGCAGGTTAGGCAGCATCCAAGGAACAGGAAATTCGACGTTTCGAATAGGGTGATAGGGCGCGGCCCCACCCCACTCCGGCCTATCACACTCACCTTGACCTCCTTCCACCTATCACATCTCCATCGCCCCTCCCCCAAGTCCCTCCTCCCTACCTTTTATCTTAGCCTGCTTGGCACACTCTTCTCATTCCTGACGAAGGGCTTATGCCCGAAACGTCGAATTTCCTGTTCTTTGGATGCTGCCTAACCTGCTGTGCTTTAACCAGCAACACATTTTCAACTCTGATCTCCAGCATCTGCAGACCTCACTTTTTACATGAGTTCTGAAAGTTTGCCTTTATTATAAAAGGATTGTGTGTCAACTATGCCTCACTGGGCAACAGGCTACGTTTTGAAGTGGAAGCTCATACGTTGTGATTCGAGACCTGAACACACAAATCAGGCTGCCACTTGAACACTGTATTGACGGGAGTGCACATTCAGTGGTCCCTTCATTCGGGTCAGTCCTAAAACAAAGGGCCTATCTGCTCTGTTTAAAAGAAACTTCTACGATTCTATTACAAGTGCAGGCAGTTCTCTCTGGTATCCTGGTCAAACATATCTCCCTGCTAGCATCAAAACAGTTGATTATTTTGCTGTCATGTTGCTGTGTGGGGGCTTTCTGTGTGCAGTTTGGTTATGTGTTTCTATGAACAGCAGTCAGAGCTGTCCTGAGGATACAGCTGACGGTGCCAGACCTTGTGCTTCGAGAGAGGTTGCACTGTGACCATAAACACTGGAAGGGGTCGGGGTGACCTTTTGAATGGTAGAGCACAGCACAGTAGGATCTTTTGTTTCATTGCTGCCTTCAGACTAAACTGGAAATGTCATTCATGCAGAGGAGCTGCAGATTGTGATTTTCCACAGGGTGGGGTTCTCTGCTTGGTTTTCCCTGGGTCCTGCCTCTCCACCCTCAAGGGTCTTCTCCAACAGCAGTGGCTACATTTTATTGACTGTGAACTGTCATGAGGTTGCAAAAGGCTCGAGCGACATGTCTCTTCCTTCACATTTACAAGCAAGACTGAACTTAGGCAAGATTCTGGCTCTTGGGGAAGCATTCGTTTTTGGGTTATTGAATCTGGGACTACAGAGTGGCCGATGAAACAAAATGTATAACAATCCCTTCAACTTGTGCTTGTGTGTTTCACTTTATTCTCCAATTGAAAGGTGAAGTAAACACATGGGCATGATTGAGCACTTGGGTTGATAGCTACTCTTTCCACTTAGTTTTTCCAGCCAAAATTTATTTCCAGAAAGTGCTGATTTCCTCTCCACTCACCTACCCTTTCATGACACTTCAGTTCCTGTGCTGTGGATTTGCTCCAAGGACAGCCTCCTCAGAATACCTTCAAAGATCATCAGGAAGCTAAGTCTCAATGGGTTGACTGACCCTTTGAAAACTTCAGATAAGGCCATTTCTGCATCGGTTCAGTCTCAAGCTTATAATTGCTTCCATAGCCAAATCAGAGAGAAATTGGCCACTCCCTCTGTGGAGAGAGCGGGAAGTTGTTCCCCCCACCTTTGTCAGTACCCTCACATGCATCCTGTCGGATCAGAGAAGAAAACATGGTTAGAAGTGGGAAACTATTGAGATGCAGAGAGATTTAGGGGCCCACATATAAAAATTACTTCAATTTAATGAGCAGGTGACAAAGTAATTTGAAAATGCTAATGGGATTTTGCCTGTTACTGAAAGAGACTGAAAGACCAAGAGGTGGCAGATATATAAAACTTGAGTTAGACTGTGTTGGGCGTTTAGTCAGGATCCCAGTCCAGAGTCTCTGAGAATGGTTCGTATCCCAAGTATTTCTTTTGGTGACCTTGGCGTAACTGTCCTTGTACAGACACTTCATGAATGTGAAGTACGCTGTCCTTTAGTTTTTAATTGATTTGCATTATCTGATGTTACAAGGAAGCCTACATCTATGCAGGTGGAAGTTACCTGGGAGCTCCGCAGAATCCAGAAATGCTATGTAAACTGTTCAGAGGGAAGGAGGGACCAACACAAAATGGTGAAGGAGAGAGATGAAAACTCAAATTATGGAGGGATAAATGCATAGACTGGCAAGACCTTGAGAGCTGGAAATGTCAGCGTGCGATGTGCGAGATTGTTTGATGTGCTCTGTTCCAGTACTTGGGCAGCTCCGATGGTGCTCCTTACGCTTGCAGTCTCATCTTGCTCATGCTGGGCTTTAAGGATGACATACATGGGTCGGTAAATTGAATTAGGACTGGTTTTGGTTTTATTTCCCTTTAACATGCTGTGCATTGTAAAAATTCAGAAAATTATATAAAATTCTTAGGGGTTACTTTCTCAGATTCAACAAATCAATTGAAGTTGAATTTTTTTGTTTGCAATTGATACTGCGGGTTTTTAAAAAATTCAAACATTACTGTTTCTTTCTGCTTTCTTGATTTACAAGTTGTTCGGTTGTTAAGCAAAGGATTGTGTAGCAGCATTCATCAGTGATAAGTGTAGTGAGGATAAATCTCTAGGACGAGTGGCAACGCTGGTATTTTATGCAACATATTCTTGAGAGCAATGTTGGCCAGGCCTGCATTTATTGCCCATGCCTTTAGTGCTGATGGTGAGAGCCACAGCCATCATGTGGATCATGATTTTGTTGTAGCCTTTTACTTCTATTTTGACATGGCTATTTGAGTGCATTGAACTGTCAACCATATTGGGTCAGGGGTCAGCTGTAAGCAAGAGGTGAAAAGGTGATATGTATCCTAGTTTTCCTAACCGCTTTGGTGGGATTTGAACTTTTAAGCTGTCAATTATTAGTACCAAAACTATTCTGTACAAACCCTTATGCATTGAATTCAAGGCACTGGACCTCCAGTAGCACATATTGCCCTTGGAAGGGAGAATGTGCAGCATCCATTCAACACCTAGGGGTGAGAAGGTTAAGTTGTGAAGACTTAGTGGCACATATTGCATTTTGAAGTTTTAATCTGCTCAGGTGACTTTACCCATTGGGTGGGTGGAGGTTGAGGGTGGGGGGAGGAAGAGGAATGGGAAGGATTTCACCATCACTATTTGTTACAGTGTGGTTGTGTGGCATTTGTTGTCACATTCTGTCAACCCCATTGACTTGAGCCGCAGTGCAAGGTAGGGGAAGCGTTTATCTATGATGCTGTATTTTGAGTAAAGAGGCAATCTTAAACAAATTCAACTACGCTAGATTTAATCATGTTGTCCGCAACATCTGAATGGATGAGCTGATTCCTCATGGGGAATGTTTTTAAATTCTTTGCTAGTTTTATGAGAGAGTTTTCGCACTATGATATCTATACTTCTGCATCCTTTTCTAATTTCACAGTAATGTTGCCTGGTTTATGTGGCTTGGTGAGAAACCGATGGCCAAGACTGCAAGCTCACTGAGGATGACACTGGGCTTCTGGCAGTGAGTAAAGCATTCCTGCCAATGGCAAGGTCACTGGGAACCTCTGACCTCTCATGTGCTGTGTAACCAAAAGCTGATGAGAAAATGCTAAGAATAGTTGAAGTGCCTTTCATTGCTGGAGAGCATTCAATCCAGGGAGACTTCAAAATTGGTTTCACATGTTTTGAGTTTGCTTGACTCTGAGCAACACTCTAATCTTGACTCTGGCAACTTCAAATCAAACTCAGCTTTAGGCGTACTCTGGTTTGTCCCAACTCAAGTGAGTGAGACTACAGTTGCATTTTAGAAACTAACATGAGATTGGAAGAGGGCCTTTTGCAGAGACCTGTTCAACAGTACTGTTAAAATGGATGGGGTCACCTGAACCTCTTGTAGAACATCGCCTATGGGCTTGTGTCTGTACTTTTCGGAGCACATTACTGGTTCCCTTTTTGCCTATGACTATCCTGAAATTTGGAGGGAAACTTTGCACATAAAAGGAGTGGAGTATCAAACCCAGAATGGTGAGGTAATCTTCAGTTTCTTTTGATGTTACTGAGGCAGCCTTTCTGTTGGTTGGTTTTATTTCAGAGCAATGCCTAATTGCCATTGATTCCGATTTCTCTGCACTCCAGCTGGCTTGGAGTAGTCAAGACACAGGAGGGAGGTTGGAGCCAAACATTGATCAGATTTTCTGGAGAGGATGTTGTGAAATTTGTTTCATTTCCTGCATGGTCTTTTGGACTCTTGACAATATGAGCTCCCTTGTAATGATTGCTCACCAAGCAGAGAGGCAGCTGTAGTCACTGAACCTTACATTGTAGATGCACACTTTTTTTTTAAACTGAAGAGCACTGTTGGTGTACTTTATCTCTCAGACTCCTGTAGTTCAAGGAAAACACCCACCACACCTGAAGGGTATCTTGGAATAGTCAGTCACTTCGAGTCTTGCAGTGGAGTTGGGCAGGGAGAAAGAACATTTCTAAATTGGCCAATCCTGAGCTGTTGAAACAGGGGTGTGCTGAATGATCATTCCCATCCCAAACTCGCCCTCCCAGCTCCAAGCAGTAATTTGTAGGTAGGGAGCAGATAGTGGGGTTATATTTGAACCCTGAACTAATTAAATACCAAGACAGACTTGGACGACTGAATGGCCACTTTACTGATATTTTCCTCTGAACTAATATCACATGGTGTGCATAACAGGGATAATGGAGTTTGCAAAAAACAAAATTCCCGTCAGACTGTTTATACTCATTTCCTTTTAGAGTTAGGTAATGCCCTGTAGTGTTTCAGCACAGCAGTAATGCTTAGATAAAAGAGGTAATAATCCTTAAACTTGGTATAAGGAATAGAGTTATGAAAAGAGGAAGGTGGAGCAATGGTTGTGTTACAACAGAACTTTCTAGCAAAAGAAACTTGGGAACTGGACAAAAAGGAAATGCCAAAAGCTCTGGAGGACCAGAAGTGAAGTGTTCTGGGTGTGATGTGGTTTTTACAGTTAGTTAGAACTGGGAAGCAGCCTGTGTCACAATGGAAAGAAGCCTGTAATTGAGGTGCTCGGGCACCGAGAGCTGGTAAAAGTCTGAATGCTGGATGCGTGCAGCCAGGAGCATAGAGTTTTTTGTTGTGTGTAGCAAACTAGCATACAGACAAAACAAAAATAAATTGCTGGAAAAGCTCAACAGGCCTGGCAGCATCTGTACAGAGAAATCAGAGGTAATCCTCAGAACTCCTCCATTTGGAGGAAAGGTCACTAGGCCCGAAACGTTAACTCTGATTTCTCTCCATGGATGATTAGATTCCCTACAGTGTGGAAACAAGCCCTTCGGCCCAACAAGTCCATGCCGACCTTCCAAAGAGTAACCTACCCAGACCCCATTTCCCTCTGACTAATGCACCTAACACTATGGGCAATTTAGCATAGCTAGTTCACCTGACCTGTATATCTTTGGACTGTGGAAGGAATCCAGAGGTAACCCATGCAGACACTGGGAGAATGTGCAAACTTCACACTGTCGCCTGAAGCAGGAATCGAACCTAGGTCCCTGGCGCAGTGAGGCAGCAGTGCTAGCCACTGTGCCACCCCGTGCTGAGCTTTCCCAGCAAATGCTCTTTTTGTCTCTGATTTCCAGCATCTCCAGTTCTTTTGGTTTTTATTTAGCACACAGACAAAATAGTTGACAGTTTTAGCCTTGTTAAGCTCTTGTAAAACCCTTTATGAGCAGTATGAAGTGATTTTGAAGCCTCAGGGTGTCCTGGAATTCTACCACTAAACCGTTCTGAAATTTTAACTTTCCCACCACTTCTAAATCCTCCTGGAAACTCATCTCCCTGACAATACCATAATATCTCCTCTTTGTTTTCATGTCCCTCTTTCTAACCATCGTCCCCTCCCTTCCCCAATTCCTGTTACAGCCTCTGTTGAAACTGATCTTATTGTGCACTCAGGCTAACATGTTAATATTGTATCAAAGTTGCCTCTTCACCATACCTCCATTCCCACAAAGAGATTTTCTTTCTACATCTGTAGGCTGTTTTAAGGAGTTAATGCATATAACTGAATATGTTATAATTGCTCCAGGGAAGTCTAGTCTGTCCTCTGTAATCGAATCCCATTACAGCACTACAGCCTGGCAGAGCTCAGTTTGACTTCTGTTCAATCCAGTGACATTATCGTGGAAGTATTTATTGCTTTTAGAAGCTCCTTTTAATGTTATAAATGGAATCATTTGCTCAATGTGTGAGATAAATCCAGTGACCCTGGTGATGGGTAATTCTGCACTAAGGCAAATTATTGTTGTCCTTGCTGCAAATTGTCCTTTCTGTGCCTTCTGGTGCTCCTTTTCACAGGCTGTGCTGATGGATGAGGTTGTAAAAAAAAAATTAAACCATTGATTGCTTTTTACAGGCAGAATAATAAACAAGGAGCTTCGCCACTACCTCAGTCTGCAGTTCCAGAAGGGATCGGTGGACCACCAGCTACAACAGGTGATCCGTGACAATCTCTACCTGAGAACAATCCCATGTAAGTGCAGTCTACAGTGCAGCAATGTGGATGGTGTGCCTGTGTCTGTCTGTCATATCAGTAGTAGTCTGGTCGCATCATACAGCCAACTCATCAGTTTCCATGTGTCTTTCTCATTGCCTTGCAGCTGCCACATCACAGGAATGCAGCCAAATCAAGCTCTATGTTCTATAGTTTTGGCTGGAAAGTTAAAGATTGGCTTTCCAACAAATGATTCTGGCTTTAAGTCCAAGACTATGGGCCATAACTAAGACAAATCAAGAGTAGTTAGATTGTGAAGCATGCCACACCAGGAGTAGTTGTGAATGGTACAGTGGCTTTTAAGAAGAGGCTGGATAAACACGAGAGAGAAAGGAATAAAGATTATGCTGATGGATTTGGCTGAAAATTGAGCACTAGCA
This sequence comes from Hemiscyllium ocellatum, assembly GCF_020745735.1. Taxonomy (NCBI): domain Eukaryota; kingdom Metazoa; phylum Chordata; class Chondrichthyes; order Orectolobiformes; family Hemiscylliidae; genus Hemiscyllium; species Hemiscyllium ocellatum. The sequence goes on along the minus strand of NC_083426.1, from coordinate 3,675,521 downwards.
TGGTCCAGTTGGACTGAATGGCTTGTTTCTCTGCTATAAATTCCATTATAGCTTCATGAATAATTGAATTGGTGAGGCCAATAGTCCGAGAAACTATCATGGTTGTGAAGAGGAGTCGTTGGACTTGAAATGTCAATTCTGTTGCTGTCTTCACAGATGCTGCCAGACCTCCTGGTCTCTCCAACGTTTAGTTTTTAATTTCAGGTTTCCAACATCTGAATAGTTAGCTGATTTTATGGCACTGTGGGGCATTCCTGTTGGCCTGGGTGCCTGGAGGTGGGGGGCGGCATTGTCCAGGTGACCCTGATCAAGGATGCACACCTAAAGGATATTTCTTGACACTGTGTCGTGTTGGAGGTTTCCTCTAGTCAACTGATCCAGTGTATTGTAAGTGTTGTGTATTTACTGACCTGCTCAAAGATCTTAGCCTGTGAAATTCTTTTCACTAGCAATTATCTCTTCAAGAATAAAAGAAAGCCTTTAATTTATATCTGCCAATAACAGGCAGTGAGGTGTAAAAGCTAGCACATTTTTGGCCAATAAAATCCTTGATTTTTTTAAATCTCGGGTATTAATAGGTTTTTCCCCATAGGTTAGACCATAACCATGGTTTTTGAGAGTCAGGTGAAGATCCTGTTCATGTCTTTGATGTACAATACCGAAGTTGTCTTGATCCAATAAAGTTGTTTTCAGGGAACAGAAAGACACTTGTGTTGTTTTATTTAGATGCCTGACAACCTGACTTGGAATTATATCATTTATTCCGTGACTGTTGCCAGGTCAAATCCTGGAACTCTTAACATCACTGTGGAGACAGCTGCACTACATGGATTACAAATGTTCAAGAAGCTGGCTTGCAGTGATCACCTTTCAGGGCAATTAGGGATGGGCAATGAATGCTGGCCAAGCCAGAGACACTTGCAACCTATCAGTGAATTTAAAAGAAAACACTGTTCCCCACATAATCCCAGCAGTTTTGTTTATGAACTGAGAGCCTTGAGACTTGAGAAACTTTCGAATTATTTATCATAAATGCAATATTCATTACATGACTGAATTAGTAATTAAAATGGGGGAAAAATGCCTTAGATGTGTAATAATATGAAGACCACTGGAACCTAAAAAAAATTTCATCGGTAAAATGTAGCACAGATTTACAACATTCACTGCTGCAAGAACTTTGATTCATTATGTGGTTGTATCAACTAAAAGTGCAAAATTTGACCTACTCTTGGGAAATAAAGCAGGGCAGGTGACTGAGGTGTCAGTGGGGAACCACTGTGGGACCAGCGACCATAATTCTATTAGTTTTAAAATTGTGATGGAAAAGGATAGACCAGATCTAAAAGTTGAAGTTCTAAATTGGAGAAAGACCAATTTTGATAGTATTAGGCAAAAACTTTCGAAAGGTAATTGGGGGCAGATGTTCGCAGGTAAAGAGATGGCTGGAAAATGGGAAGCCTTCAGAAATGAGATAACGAAAGTGCAGAGACAGTATGTACTTGTAGGGTAAAAGGAAAGGCTGGTAGGTCTAGGGAATGCTGGATGATTAGAGAAATTGAGGGTTTCGTTAAGAAAAAGAAGCACATGTCAGGTGTAGACAGGATAGATCGAGTGGATCCTTAGAAGAGTATAAAGGCAGTAGGAGTATACTTGAGGGAAATCAGGAGGACAAAAAGGGGACATAGCTTTGGCAAATGTGGTTAAGGAGAATCCAAAGCGTTTTTGCAAATACATTAAGAACAAAAGGGTAACTAGGGAGAGAATAAAGCCCCTCAAAGATTAGCAAGGCCACCTTTGGGTGGAGCTGCAGGAGATGGGAGATAGACTAAATGAGTGTTTACTGTGAAAAAGGAAATGGAAGATATAGAATGGGGAAATAGATGGTGACATCTTGAAAAATGTCCATATTACAGAGGAGGAAGTGTTGGATATATTGAAATGCATAAAGTTAGATAAATCCCCAGGACCTGATCAGGTGTACCCTAGTGTTGGATATATTGAAATGCATAAAGGTCGATAAATCCCCAGGACCCTGGGAAGCTAAAGAAGTGATTGCTGGGCCTCTTGCTGAGATATTTCTATCATTGATAGTTGCAAGTGAGGTGCCGGAAGACTGGAAGTTGGCAAACGTGGTGCCACTGTTTAAGAAGGGTGGTAAGGACAAGCCAGGGAACTATAGACTGGTGAGCCTGACCTCGGTGGTGCACAAGATGTTGGAGGGAATCCTGAGGGACAAGATCAGTACGTATTAGGAAAGACAAGGACTGTTTAGGGATAATTAAAATGGCTTTCTGTGTGGGAAATTGTGTCTTCGAACTTGATTTGAGTTTTTGAAGGAGTAACAGAGGATTGATGAGGGCAGAGTGGTGTGCGGGATCTCTATGGACTTCAGTAAGGCATTCAACAAGGTTCGCCGTGGGAGACTGGTTAGCAAGGTTAGGTCTCATGGAATATAGGGAGAACTAGCCATTTGGATACAGAATTGGCTCAAAGGTAGCAGGCAGAGGGTGGTGGTGGAGAGTTGTTTTTCAGACTGGAGGCCTGTGACCAGTGGAGTGCCACAAGGATCAGTGCTGGGTCCGCTACTTTTCAACATTTATATAAATGATTTGAATGTGAGTATAAGAGGTATAGTTAGTAAGTTTACAGATGACACCAAAATTGGAGGTGTAGTGGACAGCAGAGAAGGTTACCTCGATTACAATGGGATCTTGATCAGCTGAGCTAATGGACTGAGGAGTGGCAGATAGAGTTTAATTTTGATAAATATGACGTGCAGCATTTTGGGATTGCAAATCGTAGCAGGTCTTGTACACTAGGAGAAAGTGAGGACTGTAGATGCTGGAGATCAGAGTCGAGAGTGTGGTGCTGGAAAAGCACAGCAGGTCAGGCAGCATCCAAGAAGCAGAAGAACCGATGTTTTGAGCATAAACCTTTCATCAGGAAAGGCTTGAGTTGGGGCTGAGAGATAAATGGGAGGAGGGGTGGGGCTGTATGGAGGTAGTTGGGAAAGCGATAAGTGGATGAAAGTGAGGGAGAAAGTGATAGGTCAGAGGGGCAGTGATGGACGGTCCGGAGGGCAATGCTGAGTTGGAGGCTTAGGACTGGGATAATGTTGCTGGAGGGGAAATGAGGAAGCTGTTGAAATCCACATTTATCCCGTGTGGTTGCAGGGTCCCAAGGTGGAATATGAGGTGTTACTCCTCCAGGCGTCCAGTTTGGTGGTGGAGGCAGTCCAGGATCTGCACCTCCTTCAGAGTAGGAGGGGGAGTTGAAGTATTCAGCCTCGGAGCGGTAGGGTTGGTCGCTGCAGATGTCCCAGAGATGTTATCTGAAATGATCAGCAAGAAGATGTCCTGCCTCTCCAATATAGAGGAGACCACACCGGGTGCAACGGATGCAGTAGATGACATTGGTAGAATTGCAGGTGAATTTCTGATGGATGTGGAAGGATCCCTTGGGGCCTTGGACGGAGATGAGGGGCGTGATGTGGGTGAGGTTTTGCAATTCCTCTGGTGGCAGGGAAAGGTGCCAGGTGTGGGCTGATTGGGGGGGTGAACATGATGAGGGAGTCGTTGAGGGAATGGTCTTTTCAGAATGCTGATAGGGTTGGGGAGGGCAATCTATCTCCGGTGGTGGTATCCATTTGGAGGTGGCGGACGTGGTGGAGGAGGATGCATTGTATGCGGAGGTTGGTGGGGTGGAAGGTGAGGACCAGGGATTCTGTCCTTGTTGCGTTGAGAGCCGTGGGGTTCAAGGGGGGTGGTGCGTGTAGTGGAGGGCATCGTCAACCACTTGGGAAGGGAAGTTGCAATCGTGAAAGGAGGAGGCCATCTGGGACTTTGAGGTGAAATTGATCATCCTGGGAACAGATGCGGCAGAGGTGGAGGAATTGGGAATAAGGAATGACGTTTTTACAGGAAATAGGGTGGAAGGAGGTAATCCTGGTAGCTGTGGGAGTCGGTGGGTTTGTAGTAGATGTCTGTGGTTAGTTGGTCACCAGAGACTCTGGCGAGATCCAGGTGAATTTGAGGTTGGGGTGGAAGGTGTTAGTAAAATTGATTAACTGTTCAACCTCCTTGTGGGAACACGAGGCAGCGCTGATACAGTCATTGATGTAGTGGAGGAACAGGTGGGGTGTGGTGCCGGTGTAATTGCGGAAGGTGGACTGTTCTACATATCCGACTAACAGGCAAGCATAGCTGGGTCCCATGTGGGTGCCCATGGCTACCCCTTTGGTTTGGAGGGAGTGGGAGGATTGGAAGAAAAAGTTGTTGAGGGTGAGGACCAGTTCAGCCAGGTGAATGAGGGTGTCAGTGGAAGGGTACTGGTTGGGACGGACGTGAGAGGAAGAATGGAGAGCTTAGAGGCCTTCATTGTGGCAGATCGATGTGGACAGGGATTGGATGTCCGTGGTGAAGATGAGGCGTTGGAGGCCAGGGAAATAAAAATCTTGGAGGAGGAGAAGGGTGTGGGTGGTGTTCCAGTCGTAAGTGGGGGCTTCCTGGACTAAGGGGGACAGGACGATGTCACGGTAGGAAGAGATGAGTTCAGTGGGACAGGCGCAGGCTGTGATAATGGGTCGATCGGGGCAGTCAGATTTGTGAATCTTAGGAAGGAGGTAGAATTGGGTGATGTGGGGTTCACAGACTGAGGTCGGTGGCTGTGGATGGGAGATCCTTAAGCACTTAATGGTAAGGACCTAGGGAGTGTTGCTAAACAAAGAGAGACCTTGGAGTGCAGATTCATAGTTCCTTGAAAGTAGAATTGAAGGTAGATAGGATAGTGAAGAAGGCGTTTGGTATGCTTTCCTTTATTGGTCAGAGTATTGAGTACAGAAGTTGGGAGGTCATGTTGTGGCTGTTCAGCACATTGGTTAGGCCACTGTTAGAATATTGTGTGCAGTTCTGGTCTCCTTCCTATCGGAAAGATGTTGTGAAACTTGAAAGGGTTCAGAAAAGATTTACAAGGGTGTCGCCAGGGTTGGAGTATCTGAGCTATAGGGACAGGTTAAATAGGCTGGGGCTGTTTTCCCTGGAGCATCGGAGGCTGAGGGGTGACCTTATGGAGGTTTATAAAATCGTGAGGAGCATGGATAGGGTAAATAGACAAGGTCTCTTCTCTGGGAGAATCCAGAATTAAAAGGCATAGGTTTAGAGTGAGAGGGGAAAGAGAACTGAGGGACTATTTTTTTCATGCAGAGGGTGGTGCGTTTTGGAATGAGTTGCCAGAGGATGTGGTGGAGGCTAGTACAATCACAACATTTTAAAAGGCATCTGGATGGGTATAGGGTTTGGAGGGATGTTGACCGGGTGCTTGCAAGTGAGACTAGATTAGGTTGGGGTATCTGGTCAGCATGGACGAGTTGGACCGATGGATCTGTTTCCGTGCTGTACATCTCGATGACTCCCTGACTCTAATAGGCCCTGTTTTTAAACTATTAAGTTTCTTGAGCACTTTGATCCAAGAGGATGGGAGGTTCTTGTGGACATCAAGGGGAGTGGGCAAATGCTGATCCTTCCTCTTAACGCCAGCTTTATGATAACGGGATGTTGGTTCTTTCTATGTCTTATACATTTCTCCTATATAAATCAATGTCCTTTTTTCCCTAAATAATTGGCCTGAATTTGCATAAATGTATATGTTTTACATCTCAGGATATATTTGAGCTGAACCAGTGCTGGATCCTCCGAGCTCCCTGCTTCAATTATTGCTTTCATTCACCATGTCCCATCTCAACCAATGCTCCAGCGCATTCACTTTGAGTAAAAATTTTTCCTTGATGTACAGCCTTGTGTTTAAGATGTAAGGAATAAGAGCAGGAGGAGGCTATGTGTCTCCTCAAACCCAGTGAGAATCATATTCCAAACAAGCTGTTAAACTGAGTCCAGGTCTGCCCTCCTGTCTGGGCATCTCCCCAGTGTCTGGCGCAATATTAATTTTTCAGCCAACACCGATAAATAAATTGTCTTTATCACCTTGCTGTTTTGAAGGAGCTTGCTGTGTGGAAATTGGTTGCCACAGCTTCCCAGACTATTAACAGTGACTGTATGTCAAAAGGGTTTAATTAGCTCAAAACATGATTGGTTGGTTCTGTATAAACGTGTTTCTCAGTGTCCTTCAAGTACTCGTCCAATTTAGTTTTAAGTGGTTGTCTAATCTCTGTTCTTATCGAACCTCGGTGAAAACATTTTTCTTTCATCCAGATTCTACACTTACTCATCAAAATATCTTTCTGCTCTCAATAAACAAACTCTTACTGAATGGTAACCAGCTGGAATCTGATTGCTTGAATTTTTTTTTTGCTTTTGTTTCAGGCACTACAAGGCCACCCCGTGAAGGTGAAGTGCCAGGGGTTGATTACAACTTCATTTCTCTAGAGGAGTTTAAAACCCTCGAGGAGAGCGGAGCCCTTCTGGAAAGTGGAACCTTTGATGGTGAGTCACTGAATCCTTGCCCTTGTTTCACTTGCCTCCTATTACAGCTGCTTTCCTCAATAATTGTTGTGCCAGATGCTGGGAGGCAAGGGGGCACTCACAATGACACTCTTACCCTTAGGGTCACTTCTGCTCCCCGACATTCAAAACGCTTCTGAAATCACCAAAACCAACTTGTATTTATCTAGTGCCTGTTATCATTGTTAAACATAACAAAGCACTTCATAAAAGTCTTGTCGAACAAAGTTGTGTCCAGTATTGGAGCTATTCAGAAGTAATCAAAAGTTTTGCTCACGTAGTAATCTAGGCATTTCTTAGAAATGTGGAGTGGTTTAGGGAGAAAATTGTAAAGTTAGTTCTGGTCCTCTATAAAAAAAAAAGGAACTGGAAAGTTATAGGGCTGGGGGAGATTATCGTGATAGAACAGAGGGGGTTGGTGCAAGACCATGGGGTTTTGAAACTGAGGATGAGAAAGACCTGGTGCTGGCAATGGTCAGTGAGCGCAGAGGTGATGTGAGAGTCAGATTCAGTATAATTCAGGGTTTAGTGTATCCTTTATGTAGCTGCAGCAGTAACTTAGCATGTGAATAATGTGTTTAAAAAGTAAACTTTGCAGAATAGTGTTCCATAAACAGTGTCCCATCTGGCGTCTATGGCAATGCCACTTTTCAGTGCCAAAGTCATGTTTAGGCCTATGCTCGGCCTATAACAGATATTCCCATATTTGTAGCTAATAAATGCATGTTTAGATCTTTTTTTGCATGTTAGGAGTTGGCAGTCGTTTTTCAGCTCAAATGCCTGTCTGCTGTTAAATTGTATTGATCGCAAAAGTTGCCACATTGGATAAAGTGGGTGATGTAAGCCTTACTATCTAGAAGAATGCATGGAAGTTTAAGACACCCCCTCACAAGCAGCCTGATTGTAACCAACAAGCAAAAGATAAATTGTCTTGTACCAACACCAGTTTATATTTAATCGACAAGTTGGTCCCCGTTTTCAAAGGAATTTACAACATTTCAAAGTCAATTTATGTACAGTGATCAATGGCAACCAAAAATCTCCACCTAACTGTGAGGCTGCCAATATTCTGCCTTTCACTGAAGTTTTCCCTACTAGTGGGAAGGAAGAAATTTCTGAATGGGAGGCTCCTTTATTTTTAAGCTCTGTCCTTTGGTTGTTTAATGTTTTACCTACTTCAGCCCATATTGTGTGGTTCTGGTGTTCTGTACAAAGGTGAAACTGCTCATCATGGTTAAAATTATCTGGTCTCTTGACATAACTAAGTACAAGTGTTTGTTGACTCTCAATACCATTTCTTCTCATCAAATTCCTCTCTCCCATTGTCAGTTTTGATTGCTTTCTTCTGTATTCTTCCATTAACTGCAATCACCTTCCTACACTAAGGTGACCAGAACTGTACATAATATTCTAGGTGCTGTCGCACCAATGATTTAGGAACTGTTAGAATTGCCTCACTTTCAGCGGAGTATTGACCTTCTGATGCATCTCAACATCTGATGATTCACTGCCACTGAGCATTGTTGTGGTAGTTTCAATTTGTCAGTCACTAGCCTTTCATTTTCCATGCATACTGATCTTTCCAGTTTAAGAAATCATCTATCCATTTTTCTATAATTTCCTTAACCTTTCAATTCTCTGATTATTAAGAGCTACTTTTTTACTTCTTTAAAATTGATTTCTGCCCTTTATGCAGCTTTTCTGCTACTCAAACTCATATTGCTACCTCCAAACCTGACCATTCCAATGCAGTCAAGGCTGTTCTATCCTGCAGAAACTTGAGGTCACCCAGAACTCTACCGTCTCATCTTAAATTGCGCCAAAGTTCTGTTCATCCCTGATTTTTGTGCTTCCTATCTACATTGGTTTCCTCAAACCCATGATTAAAGTTAAAAACCATCCAACACCAGGTTATAGACAAGCAGGTTTATTTCGAGTACGAACAGCTCCAACCTTGAGTTGCTCGTACTTTTGAAATAAACCTGTTGGAGTATAACCTGGTATTGTGTGGTTTTAACTTTGTCCACCCCAGTCCAACACCCGCTCCTCCACAACTTGAACTCATGAGATTATAAGAACCAGGAGCAGGATTACACCATTCAGACTATCGAGTCCGCCTCATTCAGTAAGTCATAGCTGATCTGATTATGATTTTAACTTCACTCTCCTTTCTGTCTCTCCTGTAGACCAAAAATATGTCTGACTTAGTGTTAAATATATTCTATAAGCCATAACTAATTCAGTAATTAGTATCCTTTAAAAAATCTGCAGTCCTTAGCTAGTCTGGCATATGTGTGAATTCAGAAATACAGCAATGTGATTGACTCCTAACTATCCTCTGGGCAATTAGGGACAGACAAGAAATGTTGAGGTAGCCAGTAACGCCCTCATTCCATAACAAATTTTTAAAATCTTGCCTCTAATACTGTTCAATGAATTCTAAAGACTAAGTACCTTTTGAGAGAAGAAATTCCTTCACCTGTCTGTCTGAAATTGGGACCTTTTTATTTTTAAACCAAAGCTGATGTTACCAGACCTTATACTAGGTTCCCCAATTTGTTCGGATTCCATATTGGATATCTCAAGCTGTTGCAGTCCTGTGAGAGGGTGTGAACTGGTTTCCCTTCTTTATTTACCCACCCCCTCTTTATCCTGACTCCATTCTTTTAAACTGGTGTGCAGGACTTATTCAGAGCCAGTCTTTACCTACAATGCAGGGTTACCAGGGGATAGTTCTTCAACTGTAATTTCACTGCTGGCTAATGCTTGAACCCTGCCTGGTATACACAGGCACTTAGCCACACTTGCACACTCCAGTAGAGTTGCAACTGGCTTTGTAACCCCTATAAAAAGGAAAAATGCATAATGTGTCTGCACTTTGGGACATAATCTTCAGAGTAATTTGCTGTTCTGTAGAATTGTCAGTCCACTGTAATCTTTGTAGTCACAAGATCATCATCCAGACTGCTTGAACTTTCTTCGACATCTTTAGATGTTACATTCCATTCGTCCCACACAAGTTTTTTTTTCTTACTCTCGCAGTTGTCCGTCTAGCTGTCCTTTTTTGCTTTTTTTTTAAAAAAAACACACATATTGGAAATAAGGGAAGAAACTGTCTGCAGAACTTTGGGGTTCTGACCTGTGCTCATGTCAGCCCCCTTGTTCTAGAATTCCCCAACAGGGGGGAGTTTATTCTCGGCATCCACCAGATCCAGCTCCCTCAAATCTGAAAAACATTTTAATCAGGACAGCTCTGGTTCTTCTAAACCTCCAATGGATAGAAGTCTAACCTTCTCAACCTTTCCTCACAAGACAAGTCCTTCATCTCAGGAATTAGCTTGGTGAAGCAACTCTGAATTTTTCCAGTTAAGCAACATCATCATTCTCATCCTCATCCTTGCCTTAAATCTCAATGTTTTCTTGCCTTTCCCAATTTCTGTAACTCTTTCCAGCTCCACAGTTTCCAGTTCCTTCATCCCCATTTTGATTGCTGCACCATTTGTGGCTACACCTAAAGACTCTTTGTTCTCCTTGAAGGCGGCTGACAGTTAAATGTGTTTTGCTAGCGCTTTTTGTTCCAAATTTAGAATGTTTTAGTATATAAAGCATGCTTGCTGAAGGCATGTGGTTAAGTGTAAACTGGCAGCAATGGGGCCAGTCTTGGGTAAGAACTTGTTCAAATGCTTCTGCAGCATAGTGATTATCACAGCCATTTTCCACGTGAAGGATCCCTAATTTGAAACAAGGCAGGAACATTAGGGATGCTGATTTTACTTCAGTTGCGGGGAGGCATTGCTCTGAAAATCTAAAGGTTCAGGTCTGGAATTAAGCAGCTCTTACTCACTACTTTTCACTGTTTCAGAAATTTTTGAAGGTGGTGTTTTATAGGGTGATGAGCTATATCCATGACTCTCTGCTCTCGAACTGAATAGAGATTAACTTCTGGGTCCCACCTTCTGAACCAAGTGGCTTTCATGAGAATAAAGCAGGGTGTTGTGATGATTCCTTTCCTCCTTGAAGTTCTCGTCTCTTCATGAAGCACTTCCAATTTCTCGGTGATAGAACCAACACACAGTGACCTTTGCATCTTAGGTGGTCAGCTTCCATTATAAATGTGTATATGGGTAGTTCCAACAAGGTCAGAACATATAACTGGAAAATAAGAATGGAATTCTGTCACTGCTGTCATCTAGTTATCCTTTGTTCTCTGATTTTAATTTACTTTAATACCATGCTTGCAATTTCACAGAATGTGAACTAACATGAGTATCCCTACATTCCATGATGACTGACATTATTGTGACCATTAACCATTTTCTCAAGTTTGACAAATCCCAAGTTAAGGAACTAGATAATGAAGTCAGCGTGACTAAGGGGAAGAGTAGGCAGGGAGCAGATGATGAATGCAAATGGACAGGTGGTCTGAGGTGCATTTGTTTCAATGCAAGAAGTGTAGTAAGGGTAGATTGGATTAGATTAGATTTAGTGTGGAAACAGGCCCTTCGGCCCAACAAGTCCACACCGACCCGCCGAAGCGAAACCCACCCATACCCCTACATTTACCCCTTACCTAACACTATGGGCAATTTAGCATGGCCAATTCACCTGACCTGCACATCTTTGGACTGTGGGAGGAAACCGGAGCACCCGGAGGAAACCCACGCTGACACGGGGAGAACGTGCAAACTCCACACAGTCAGCCGCCTGAGGTGGGAATTGAACCCGGGTCTCTGGCGCTGTGAGGCAGCAGTGCTAACCACTGTGCCACCGTGCTGCCAAGGCAGACGAACTTAGGACTTGGACTAGTACCTGGGAGTATGATGTTATTACTATTACAGAGACTTGGTTGAGGGAAGGGTGTGATTGGCAACTAAATATCCCAGGATATTGATGCTTCAAGTGGGATAGAGAGGGAGGTAAAAGGGTGGAGGAGTTGCATAGCTGGTCAGGGAAAATATCACCTATGCTGAGGAGGGGACTATGGAGGACTGGAGCAGTGTGGCAATATGGACAGAGCTCAGTAATAGGAAGGGTGTGGTAATAATGTTGGGGCTGCAGTACAGACTTCCCAACAGGGAGCGTGAGACAGAGGTACAAATATGTAAACAGATTATGGACAGATGTAGGAGCAACAGAATGGTGATAGAAGATTTTAATTTTCCCAACATTGACTGGGATTCAATTTGTGTTAGAGGTCTAGATGGAGCAGAATTTGTAAGAAATGTCCAGGAGGGTTTTCTAGAGCAGTATTTTAATAGTCCAACTCTAGAAGGGCCCATACTGGACCTGCTGTTGGGGAGTGAGCCTGGCCAGGTGGTTGAAGTTTCAGTAGGGGATTACTTATGGAATAGTGATCACAATTCGATAAGTTTTAGAATACTCATGACAAAGATAAGAGTGGTCCCACAGGAAGAGTACTAAATTGGGGGAAGGCCAACTATACCAAAATTGGGCAGGAGCTGGGGTTTTGGATTGGAAGCAGCTGTTTGAAGGGAAATCCACATTTGATATGTGGGAGGCTTTTAAAGAGAGGTTGATTAGAATGCAGGGCAGACCTGTTCCTGTGAAAATGAGGGATAGAAAGGGCAAGATTAGGGAAGATGGATGACAGGTGAAATTGAGAGACTAGTTAAGAGGGAAAAGGAAGCACTCGTGAGATCTGAAGACTGACGAAGCTTTGGAATAATATCGGGAAAGTAGGATCAATCTGAAATAAGGAATTAAGAGAGCTAAAAGGGGTCATGAGATAACTTTAACAAAGAGGCTTAAGGAAAATCTCAAAGCCTTTTATTCATTTATAAGGAGCAAGAGGAACTAGAAAAATGGTTGGCCCACTCAAGGACAAAGGAGGTAAGTTATGAGTGGAGTCAGAGAAAATGGGTGAGACTCTTAATGAGTACTTTGCATCAGTATTTGCCGAGGAGAGGGGCATGATGGATGTGAGGTTAGGGATAGAGGTTTGATTACTCTAGGCCAAATCGGCATAAGGAGGGAGGAAGTGTTGGGTATTCTAAAAGGCATTAAGGTGGACCAGTCCCCGAATGGGATCTATCCCAGATTACTGAGGGAAGTGAGAGAGGAAATAACTGTGTCCTTAACAGATATCTTTGCAGCATCCTTGAACATCAATGAGGTCCTAGAGGACTGGAGACTTGCTAATATTGTCCCCTTATTTAAGAAGAGTAGCAGGGATAATCCAGGTAATTATAGACTGTGAACCTGATGGCAATGTCAGGGAAGATGCTGAGGGATAGGATTTTTTTTTGATTAGACTTTTGATTAGACTTACAGTGTGGAAACAGGCCCTTCGGCCCAACAAGTCCACACCGACCCGCCGAAGCGCAACCCACCCATACCCCTACATTTACCCCTTACCTAACACTACGGGCAATTTAGCTTGGCCAATTCACCTAACCCGCACATCTTTGGACTGTGGGAGGAAACCGGAGCACCCGGAGGAAACCCACGCAGACACGGGGAGAACGTGCAAACTCCACACAGTCAGTCGCCTGAGTCGGGAATTGAACCCGGGTCTACAGGCGCTGTGAGGCAGCAGTGCTAACCACTGTGCCACCGTGCCGCCCACAAATCTATTCCCGTTTGGAAGAAAATAGGCTTATCAGTGATCAGCAACATGGTTTTGTGCACGGTAGGTCATGTCTTACCAACTTAATATAGTTAAAAATCTCTCAACACCAGGTTGTAGTCCAACAGGTTTATTTGGAAGCACTAGTTTTCAGAGTGCTCCAAAAGCTAGTGCTTCCAAATAACCCTGTTGGACTATAACCTGGTGTTGTGTGATTTCTAACTTTGTACACCGTAGTCCAACACTGGCATCTCCAAATCACAATTTAACAGAACTCTTTGAGGAAGTGACCAGGTTGGTAGATGAGGGAAGGGCTGTAGATGTCATATACGTGGACTTCAGTAAGCCATTTGATAAGGTTCCCCATTGTAGGCTGATGTAGAAGGTGAAGTCACATGGGGTCCAAGGTGTACTAGCTAGATGGATGAAGAATTGGCTGAGCAACAGGAGTCAGTAGTAGTGGAAGTGAGTTTCTCAAAATGGAGAACTGTGACTAGTGGTGTTTGAGACCACTGTTGTTTGTCATATACATAAATGATTTGTAGGAAGATATAGGTGATCTGACTAGCAAGTTTGCAGATGACGCTAACATTAGTGGAGTAGCAGATAGTGAAGGGGACTGTGAGAGAATACAGCAGAAGATAGGAGAGTTTGGCAGAGAAATGGCAGATGGAGTTCAATCCGGGCAAATGTCAGGTGATGTATTTTGGAAGATCGGCTGTTCAGGTCCATTGTACCCTGAAGGTGGCAACACCGTTAATAGAGTGGTCAAGAGGCATATGGCATGCTTTCCTTCAGTGGACAGGGTATTGAGTACAAGAGTTGGCAAGTCATCTTACAGTTCTTTAAGACTTTGGTTTGGCCACATTTGGAATACTGTGTACAGTTCTGGTCGCCACATTACCAAAAGGGTATGGATGCTTTGGAGAGGGTGCAGAGGAGGTTCACCAGGATGTTGCCTGATATGGAGGGTGCTAGCTATAAAGAGAGATTATAGAGATTAGGATTATTTTCACTAGAAAGATGGAAGTTGAGGGGGGACCTGACAGGTCTCCAAAATCATGAGAGGTGTAGACATGGTGGATGGCAAGGAGCTTTTTCCCAGAATAGGGGATTCAATTACATGGGGTTACAAGTTCAAGGTGAAAGGGGAGAAGTTTAGTGAAGGTATCCGTGGAAAGTTCTTTATGCAGAGGGTGGTGGGTGACTGGAATGCTTTGCCAGCGGAGGTGGTAAAAGCAGGCACAATAGCATCATTTCAGATTTATCTAGATAGATACGTGAAGGGACAGGGACCAGAGGGATACAAGATCCTTAGAAAATAGGCGACAGGTTTAGATAGAGGATCTGAATTGGCGCAGGCTTGGAGGGTTGAAGGACCTTTTCCTGTTCTGTAATTTTCTTTGTTCTTATCTGCAGTACTGGGTGGTGGTGGTATAGTGACAGTAGCACTGTATTAGTAAGCCAGAAGCCAAGGCTAATGTTCTCAAGTCAGGTTCAAATGCTACCACAGCAGATGGTGAAATTTCAATTCACGTTAAATTCAGAAAATTTAAATTTGAATTCAATTTATCAGCATTTAATGACCTTAAAACCATTGGTTTCTGTTGTTAAAATCAAATTGGTTCACTAATGTCCTTCAGGGAATGAAATTTGCTGTCCTTACCTGATTTGTCTTATGTGCGACTCCAGATCCATAACAATGTGATTGACTCTTAAATGTCTTCTGAAATGGCCCGAGTGAGCCACTGCGAAGATTTAAGAGAAGGAAGTAGATAGTTAGCTGTGTTTCTTTTTGGTGGTACAGACTTGATGGGCTGAAGACCTTTTTCTGTACTCCCTGATTCTGACTGAAACTGATCGAGGCAACAACAGATCCAGCCCTTGGATCCTGCAAAGTCACTGAAGTTGGAAAGGGTATGATATGTAATCAAGGTGGGGTACTTCATGCCATGGCATATGCCCCAATTCTACCATTGCTTTCAAGGTGGGGCACCGGCCTTACTTCAATGGAGAGTGTAGGAGGGCATTGCCAGGAACAGCTGTAGCTGAAAATGAGGTGTCAACCTGCAGAAGCTGTACAGGACTGCTTACATGTCAAACAGTGAAAGCAGTATGCATAGACTCGGCTTAAACTCTCACAGCTAACTGATCGGACTTAACCTCTACAGTTCTGCTGCATTCACTCATGGATGGTGATTGGCATTTAAATAACTAACATGTGTAGAAGGCAGCCCACCCTTAACAATGGGGGAGCCTACTGCGTCAATGCGAAGGTTGAGTTAAAGAATTTGCCCATCTTCATGACGTGTTGAGTGCATGATCCATCACTACCTCCTGAGATTTCCAGCATCAAAGGTTCCAGTATCTTCGACTAATTCCATTCATTCCATGTGATATCAAGAAATATCTGACAGCACTGAATACTGCAATGTCCTGATGGCATTCTGGCAATCATATTGAAGACTCATGCTCTAGAACTAGCTAAGCTGTTCAAGTGCAGCTACATCACTAGCATCTACCCAACATTGTGAAAAATTGCCTGTGTTTGTTCTTCGTTATTACTATTTCACAATGCTGGAACTTTGTTGCTAACAGCTGAAAATGTGTTGCTGGTTAAAGCACAGCAGGTCAGGCAGCATCCAAGGAACAGGAAATTCGATGTTTCGGGCCGGAGTCCTTCTCATTCCTGATGAAGGGCTCCGGCCCGAAACGTCGAATTTCCTGTTCCTTGGATGCTGCCTGACCTGCTGTGCTTTAACCAGCAACACATTTTCAGCTCTGATCTCCAGCATCTGCAGACCTCACTTTTTACTTTGTTGCTAACAGCAATGTTTGTCCCTACACCCCAAAGACTGGAACCGTTCAAGAACCAGTTCACCATCTCCTTCTCAAAGGCAATTAGGAATGGGTAATAAACTACCCCATGCAATGACAAGCTCATCCCTTCAACACTATCTTTAAAAAGAATTCAATATACTTTTGCTCCACGTCACCACCTTTCACCTTTCCTCATCTAACGTTATCATATTCTTCAGTTCCTTTAACATTCTTATCGATCTTGTCCTCCGTTATATCTGCACTGCCAGCCCCTCCACGTTTTGCACTTTCATTTCTCTCTTGAGAAAGAGCTTTCTTCTGAATTCTCTGCTGAATTTATTTGTGACCCTTATGGTTGCTAGTTTTGAACTCCCCCACAGATCAAAACTTTTCTTTGTACGTGCACTACCAAACTCTTTATATTAGTTAGTTTTGAGAAGGTTTGTAGCTCAGATTGAGGTTCTGGATGGAGGTTTGCCTGCTGAGCTCAGCGAGCAAACCTACATCTCTTTATATTTTTGTATCTGTGGAATAGTTCAAGAGCAAACTGTTTTTGCAATCCCTTCACACCCATCTCCACTCAAAAAAAAACCCCTCCTATCAAGCAAGATAAAATGAAAGTGTTCTGGATGATTTCCACTTCATTTTGAACTCAAACATTTCCAGCCAAGGTTAGTATTACTGTCTGCTGTATGAGTCCTGGTTGGTTTTGAACTTCTGTTGCTCATCTCAACTGTTAAATCTGATTTCTCTCCACAGATGCTGTCAGACCCGCTGAGTTTATCCAGCAATTTCTAGTTTTGTATCTTACCTGGTAATCTGGTTTTACGCTTAAGGGAAGCTTTAGCTTTGCAAACATTTTGATGTGGGAAATATGCAACTGAATGATACAGCTTTATTTCTGAACTTTGATTGAGAAGTGAGTATTGGTAAAGTGCTATGAAGTTGAGAACCTCACTTGTTCTTTGTGCTGCCCTGAACTCGTCAGGTAATTTCTACGGGACACCGAAGCCTCCTGCAGAGCCTGGCCCCTTTCAGCAGGATGTGGTTGATCAGGTTGTTCTGGACGATGGGTCAGAGGAGGCACAGAGGAAACGAACAACATCTGTGAGCATGATGCAGCGAGCCGACACCATGGTCCCAGATGAAGAGGAAGATGATGAAAGACCCACTGCCAATGGGACCAGTTATCCAGGTGAGGCAGAGTGAGGTCACAGGCATGTTCTGACATTGCCTGGTATTGATGTTCCTGTGACTGTGTTTCTTTTTACTGTGCTTGCACTTTTGCTTAGAATGTTATGTGGTAATCCATCACTATGGGAAGGTTTGCTGATGTTCATCTTGCTGTCACACTTTCCTTTAAGAACAAACAAGGTGAGAAAAGCAATTAATTGAAGTAGTTGCAGTCACCGAGTCAGAGAGCTGGAACTGAATGTGATATTACACATGGGCTGTATTTAGCTTCTTGTACAAGACTGCTCCTCTTGTCTTTCTTCTTGTACTTGTCATAGCTAACTATACATCCAAGCATTTCACTGCATATTTTACAAAGCGTAACCAGCACAGACACTTGTATTCGCTAGCTGTGTGATATTTTATCCCAGGCCAATATAAATCTGTCAAGGTCGAATTTAACTGTTCAGTCTTGTGCAATCTGTCTTGCGTGGCTTTCACTTTTCAGTCTCGAGGGTAATCAAGGGACCTTTTTCATTCTGAAGGACCAGGGCCCAGCCACACCGAGGGCGTAACAGAGTTCAGGTACTTGGATCCGGTTACCAGGGAAGACTTAGTCGAGCCATTGCCAAGCAATTGGGAGATGGCCTACACTGACAGTGGGATGATTTACTTCATCGAGTGAGTATCTGTCACTGAATGTGTCGGGGTCTTTGTAAAATTGAGATTGATTGTTTTGACCTTTAGTAATATATAGTAACAACAATTCACATTCATATAGCGCATTTAACAAAAGAACATCCAAATTGCTTCTCAGCTGTGTTAAGTGAAAATTTGTCATGGTGCTACGTTCGGGAGGATTAGCACAGATGACCAAAAGCTTAGTCCAAGAGGTGAGCTTTAAATGCACCTTACACAAAATAGGATGAGTGCAGAGTTTTCCAAGGGAATTCACTCTGAGCTACGTGATAGGCTGTAATCGTAGGGAACACAATTCCATTTTATTGTCCGCAGCAAACTGCCAAATTCAGTTACTCCTCTTGTACCCAGTACAGCCAGATATCGATTAATAACCTGACAAGTTCTTAGCATGCATTGGAAAGATGTTAAAAGTGTGCAGACTTGTCTGACATTTAGGTGTTTGCTGATACTTCCTCCTCTTTACTTCTGGGTTCCTCCTCAGCCCCTAGTACTATATCATTGTGTTTCAGTAACCTTACACAGTCTTTCTGTAATCCAGCTCCCTTTCCTATGCTCTCGCTCTCATGCATCTATACGTAGATAGGGAGAGGTTTCTTGCATCACTGTTATTGTTTGAATTGTAATTTTTCTCTCCTTTCACAGTCATAACACGAAGACAACTACTTGGCTGGATCCCCGTCTTGCAAAGAAAGCAAAGCCCCCAGAGGAGTGTGGTGAAGGGGGTAAGTAGATGTGGCATGATTTGCTCTTCAGGCATAAGTATTTTTAATCAAGGATACTAAAGTGTTTCCATTTAGTTTTTCCATTGAGAGTGCAGTTTGGCATTGAAGCACACTCCTCTTGTACTGTACTGGAGGTCTCTGAAGGTAGCCTCACTTTTCAAGTCATCCAAAATGGTGTAACCACTTTGTTTTTGATTTGGGCTGAAAGGAAGTTTTCGGCTGTAGATTTTATATAAATAATTGTTAGTGATTCTGTTTTCTATGTTGCGCATGTACCCTACTTTGTTAACTTGTTCCAGCTATGTTGCATTGTGTATTTACATGTGTTTATACAGAAACCTCTCCATGTAACAGGAAATCGGGTGGGGTGTTAAAACTGAGTGCTGAATACACACAGCAGACCAGTCAGCATCTGTGGCAAGGGATGAGACAGGTTATCACTGCTGTGCAACGCTTTGTGGGAACAACAACACACTGATCATGCTGAACACTGTTCAAACCTTTTCCTTACTACCATTCGCTCAATAGGTTTTGACATGTGGCTGGCAAAGATGCCTTTTATGGCGAAGTTGGCATTTAGATGATATCCTTTCTCTTAATCCTGAAGTTCCAAATGTATCAAGGTGGTCAGACAGGCCAATTACATCACATAACAAAGCTGTATCCCATTAGTTTCTTGGTTTCCTCAAGTTTCTGTAGGTTATTTATTGCATGTTTCTTTGTAAATCTGAGAGCTGTTTCTCGTTGCTAGTGATCAGTAACTGCTATCATCTGTGTGACACCTTTTGTTGTCAAGTAGACTCAGGTGGAGCATGAGCACCAACATTGTTCAGTTAGACTAAATGAGCATGCTGTTAATATAAAGGAATAGGAAGAGAAGCTGTGCACAAACTACAAACTGGACAGGTAAGAGTGGGTCAAAATGAGCTGCTTGCTCTGAAGTGACAGTGTTGAAGGATTATTACTCCTGCTGTGTGGAGAGAAGCAAAGAGTATTTACATTAGTTTGGAAGAGGCTGCCATTCTCCCTACAGGGCAAAGGAATTGAGCAAATCTTATGTGTTGGAGTTTAGGAGTTATCAATATCTGTAGCCAGCAAAGAATAACCTTGCCATGGGTTTATGGTGACATGTTCCTTTTGATAGATGCTGACTAGATACCCTGTGCATCAATTATCTCAGTCTCCTCAAAGTTTCCTTTTTGCTTCATGCAGGTTGTTGGTGAATTTATCTACATTTAGACTGCAAGCCGCTCTCTTGTGTAGACTGCTACTCAAATTAACAAAATGTTACATGGAGAGTCTGATATTAGCTGAGAGCATCAGTGGCTGTCATTTGATTGAGGGGTTCGAACAATATTCCAAACTGGCAGAATGAAGCCCTAGACTAGGGGATTCTGGACCTCACTGGACACCTATCTTTCTGTGCATTTTATCTTGACTCCCAAAGTAAATCTAAAAGAAAAACCCATGACTTGGTCAGAGGTTGTGGTGCCACAAACTTCTGACCTTTTTTCAGTGTCCACTTTGCTGTGAGAGGTATTTGTGCATTTGACATAAGGTGTCACGTTGAGAGGTGTGTGGGTATGGGAAATTATTACATAGGGAAATTTCACTGAGGCAATTCAAATCACGAGGGTAAAGTTTGAGCAGCGACTGACCTGCGGGTGAACCCTGAGATTACATCACAGCCTGAAGCTGCTCCCTCGTGTCTATTTTATTCCTTTTTCCACCAGTTTTCTCTCTTCCTCTCCTGAAGGCGCTGACCCCATGCTGGGGCAAGGTTCCACGGGCACCGGTTGCCCTCCAGCACCTCGCCCAACTGGCCAGTCTACATCTATAAGCCTATACGGTGAGTTTTGACAGCCTATTCAACTCTGGAGGCTTCACGGATGAGTCCGTCCTGGATTCTGTCCTCATGTTGATGTCCACACAATCATGCTTGGCTGCCGTGTGGAATCTTGACCCCTCCTTAGGATATCAGCAGTTCATTTGAGCAGGTAGAGCTACACAGGCACAGAGTGGGGCACTAAACCCTGAGATTTCCTTAACTATATCTGTGACCTTGGACATCGAAAGACCCATATATGTCTATCTTTATTGAAGTAAAGAATGCATTCCTGTATTTAGGGTTTTGCACAGTATCAGATCATTTCAAGGTATGTTGCAGACTGGGTAATGTACTGACGTAATTTAAATTGAGGTTTTTGGATCTGGTTTCTTTGACTGATTGGCATTCACACTGGAGTATTCTCCATTGCTTGAAACTTTAAATACAGATGAAAGAGAGAGAGAGTTTAGAGGTGAGAAGAATGATATATGTATTAGGAACAGGAAGTAGTCACCTGGCCCCTCGAACATGCTCTGCCATTCAGTAAGATCATGATTGATCTGCTTAATCCAGGTCCCTACAAACCCCACTAACCTTACAAACAATCTGCCTACCTCTGCCTTAAAAATATTCAAAGACTGCTTCCACCGCCTTTTGATGAAGTATTTGAAAAATGCAAAAGTAAAAACTCAAATCGCAAGCAATAAATTCAATCAGTATAACTGTACAAAGATATATGCACTATTTTGCTATATAGCCAAAGGTGTTAGGAATTGCAAGCACTTGAGTCTTATATAGCATTTCCTGTTCTTGTGACGTGCTAGGTCTATTGAATTTTCAAGATTGCAATCAATAGATTTTTGTAGGGTGAAGGTATTGAGGAATATAAAGAGAAGGCAAGTAATTTAAAGTATTGATTAGGTGTTACCAAATAGAATGATGGAACAGCTTCGATTGAATGGTCTCCCCTCACCATTCCAGAGTATTTCACTATCAGTTCAGTACTGCTGTCCCCTCTTTACTTATGTAAAAGGGATGCTGCAGCCAGTTTGCACGCATCAACTTCCCATAAACTGATAGTCCAGTTGGTGAGTTAACCTTGCATTCTTGGTTGAGGAGTGAATGGTAGTCAGAATCTTTTACATCACCTCAAACTAGGAAATGAGGTCTTGGATTAAGATCTCTTCCAAAGGGCATCAGAAATGACAGCATTCCCTCTGCTCTGTGATAAGGATTCAGACTAGATGATGCACTGGAGGTCCTGAACCCTGATGTTCTGATTCGGAAGTGAGTGTGCACTCTCTAATGTAATGTAGATAATAATGGAGCTGTACAGACTCTCAGGGATTATGGGCATGCGCTCATCCTAAAAAATAGGACTGAACTCAGCAACAGTATATTCGGCAATAGTGAAGTAATGAAAGATATCATACACGGAGCACTTATCACTGAAAGCTTTTAGAGTGCTTGAAACAATTAATTTTACAGTGACAGGATAAAAGCAAATACAAGTGCTCTATGCCAGTAAACAGCAATGAGAAGAATGAGCGATGGATTTATTTTTGGTTGTGTTTTAAGTGAAATGTTGGCTGGCATATCAGGAGCATATCCTGCTCTTTACTGCCATGGGATCTTCAGTATTTGTCTGGCATGCCAGAGAGATGGGATCTTGGCTTTTGCCTCTTTGGTTGCAATGCCAATGTAGACCTTTACACCTTGAGAAAGGAATGATTTGCACTGAACCACCCTGGGATTGAGAGGTGGCTGTGTGTTCAAAGTACCTTGAAAAGTCATGAGGCTGAACTAATGGCAGCCACAATATGAAATAGTTTGGTTTGAGTTGTGTGCAGGAGTAATTCTGTGGATGGAAGTTTTTGTCATGTTTTTGATAGCATGTGGATGTCACAGGTGTGGCCAACATATGTTGCCTGTTCCTAATTGCCCTTGAACTTGGCTTGCCAGGCTATTTCAAAGGACTGCTAAGAGCCAACTACACTGGGATACAGGCACCATTGCAATGTGTCTGGAGTCATATGTAGGCCAGGATACGTAAGGATGGTATATTGCCTTCAAGTTTTCTTGAACAGTTATGGCTGACTTCAATCCAACCTGGAGTGGAAGTGAGTGAAAATGAAACAACAGAGGCAGAAACAGTGGGATTGTTTCCTGACTCGCCCTGTTACAGACACGATTTAGAATCAGTTGTGTCTTGAACTCATTTTTCTGTGAGCAGTTAAACGCCAGTGTAGGACTGGAGAAACATTGGATAAGTGACAGCACCATTCATTCAACAAGCCATAAAGGAATAAGAAATGGCCTTGAAAATTCCCGTTGAAGAAAAAGCCTGAATGTAACCAAGGGTTATAAAGATAAATTGAGCAAAATGCTCAAATATGGAAAAGATAAATCAAAAAATTAAATGGGATTGGAGAACTGGAGACATTGCCTGAAACAAATCAGAAGAGCGTTGACATTGATATTTTAAAAAATGAAACCGAGAGATGATTGCAACCTTAGACTATGGAGCTTGGAGTGCAATGGAGGTTATTCATTCATGGAGTCTGTTTCCGTACTCGGTCTTCAATTCGAACTGCCTGCCTTATACCCACTCCCCTATGTTCTTTCTATTCAAATAGTTAGCATTTGCTCAGTAGAGGATTAACCGACAGGAGGATTGTATTTGGCATGGACACTGATATTCTGGAAATCAGGTCATGAAATTAAAGGAAGATAGTTGAAATGCTGAATTAAAATTCTGTATGAAAAATGCCTCAATGTCACTGATGTGACCAGCTTCTGTGGCACATTCAAGAGAATTTTGAAGTCAGTATAAAACAACCACATAAATTAAAGGTTCTTTATTCAATTTCCCGACGACATTGCTTACATCCTGTGGTCTCTGAATATTTTCCCTTGGAGGGAAGGATGCTTGAGGGAACAATCTCTCATTCATAAAGGATCTTTCATGTCAGAGCATTTCAAACTGCTGTACATTCGGGGACCTTTGTAATGTGTAAGCAAATGTGACAATGAATTTAAAGATCTCTTGGGTAATATGGGATAAGTGAGAAGTAAATTTGTTTTGGCTGGGTTGGCTGAGGGTTGATGTTGGCAGGACATCAGGGTGGATCCCTCTGCTGTTCTTTAATGCTGTGGGGTTTTATTTCACCTTTGTTTCAAATCTCCTTTGAAAGACTGCAAATGCTTCATGCTGGCAGGGCTCTCTGTGCGCATCCTCTTTACTGTGATGGTGACAGCCTGGATTATTTCCTTCAATGGATCTTGAATCCACAATTCTTTAACATAGCTGAGGAAGACAGCAACTTACATAATGCCCTTAATGCAGTGTAATGTCTAACACACTCCATCTGAACATAAGGAAAAAAAATTGACACTAATCCCTATGATGTACTCGGGCAAATAACCAAAACTTGGTTAAAAAGTGTGCTTTTGAAAAGTGTTTTTGTAAGGAGGTGAAGGTTTAGTGAGGGAATAAAGAGCTTGCGGTGCATGGAGCTGAAAACATCTTTACCAGTGGGGGTGAATTTAAAACTGGGATGCTGAAGAGGCTAGATTTGGAGCAGCTCAGATTTCGGGGAGAAGGATTGTGCAGAAACCTTAAATGAAGGGTGATGATTTTAAAAAAAGGAACATTTTACTGGGAGCTGTTGTGGGTACAGAAGCTGGGTCAATGGGACTTTGTGCATGTTAAGGTAGGATACAGGCAACAAAAGTTTGAATGAACTCAGGTTAATTGGGTAAAACATTGGAAGATGCCCAGGAGTGTACCGTAGTTGTCAAGGGCTCAGATGAGAGAACAGCTACTAACAGAATCAACTTTGTGTATTCTGAGGTTTTGAGGGAGATTTTATAGGTACCTCTCATAAGGGTTTGGCTGTGGGGCAGTCTGAGCATGAAGCATGGTATCTGTTATTTAAAGGCAATGAACTTGAATCGTAACTAGTAGTTGGCACTGAGTTACCAGAGGAAAGTTCTGCTTGACAAATGTTGCTGCTTTCGTTACAGATTGAGCACCCTCTATAAATATTGACAGATCCTGCAGTGATGTAGGTCCTTCGTGTCATCTTCCTGCTCAGTAGTCTGATTAGTTGTCAGACCCAATTTGTGTGTAGCAATTTGCTACAAATAACAATAGGATTACTAACTTTTTGGTGGACAATTAAAATTACTTCTCAATACCAAGGGTAAATTTTCCCAATAGTACCAAAGGTGTTGTATGCGCATTCACCAACAGTGGATGTGGAATCTTTATTTAATACCTTATTTGGAAGATATCTTACACAGTGCAACGATCCATCAGAAGTGCACTGGAATTTTGTAGCATTATCAGAGTGGGGTGTGAATCCAAATTAGTGTGTGATCACCAAACCAAACAGACATTTGGTATATGTTAAATGTGGCATTTGCAAAAGCTTTGTTCCACGTTGAAGATTTTTAATCAGATTAATAGCCACTGGAATTCATAGTGGTTTGCATAGACCTGATTTTTCAAAAGAAACCAAGGAGTATCTATTTGATCCTGAGGTGTTGGCAGGCTGTGCTTGGACCTACATTTTTTTCTTTCTGGATGAGAGCCCTCCAATTCAACAACTAGGAAAATAATTATCTAAGGTGTGTGGTACCTTGTCAACTTGTCTCTGTTTATCAGAAGTGCTGAAGTTCCCATGATTCTGCTCACTGTTAGTCAAGGTCAATCTTCCTTACCAGTACAGCACAATGTGTTGGCTGTGTGTAATTCAGTGTCTCTAAGGCCACAAGGTGTGTGCTGTGATTTGCTCGATTTTTTTTTTACAAGCTGATTGATCTTGGCAGATGCTCAAGTCCGGAAGAGTATTTTAGAATTTGTTCTTGGGAAATAGGAGATTGTGGTAAAGCTGTGTTTACTTCATATCCTGAGGGCAATAATGGCTGTTTATTGTGAAGTTGACTTCAAATGTAACTTGACAGAATAAAATCGGCAGATTCTCTTTTCTTAACCAACAGTAGTGAACCATTTAGATTTTATACAGCTTTCTAGACTGTTTTATCTGTTAACCAACAAATTATCGCATTGTTGAATCTAGTTTCAAAGATTGCTATGATTGGATTTGAATTAGACCTCCAGTTACTCGAGCTAGGAGCAAAGTATCGAGGTGCTTATTTTATAATTTCTGTGATGCTGATTTGGAAACATCATTGTGTAGCATCTTAGGCATAATAGATATATGCTTACATTTTCATGTTTAAAAAAAATCTTTCAACTGTGGATGCTGTTTGCAGCAATATTTCCCTCTTGTAGAATCTGTGTGGGTAACAGTACAAAAGGAGGCCGTTCAGCCCCTTGAATACACACTAGATATTTGCAAGAGCAAGTTAAGCTAGTTCCCCTCCTTTGCCTTTTCCCTATAGCCTGCAACATTCCCCTGCCCTGGTGCTCAAACAATTTCCATTAGAAAACCACACTGAACCTGTCTCCTCTGTGTGCTTTCAGGAAATGCATTCCAGACTGTAATGATGTGCTGCATGAAGTTTTTCCCTTGTGTTACTTTTGATTCTTTGGTTAATTATAATCATTTAAATTACAATGTCCACATATTATACTGGGAGCTACCTTATCAACTTGTCATTTTATCATCGCCTTTCACTGGCAGAGAATGTAATTTCACCAAAACTGTACTGAAACATATCAAGATATTTTCTAAATAAGGACATTGAAGTTTATAATGAAAATATGTATTCACAGAATGTAGAAATTCAAATTGGGCACCGAATACATACATGTACTTTGGTCCAATTATCCTGAATCATCGGATTATGGAATAGGGCATTCAGACACTCTGACCTACTCTTCCACTCAAATAGAATATGGTATGTTTGTAGCTTGACTCAACTTTTCTGACTACTTGTTCCACTTCTTTTGACATCTTCAAAGAAAATCTAATGACCTTGTTCCAAAGTACCTTAGTTGATTACCAGGCTCAACTGTTTTTGAGAAACAAGTTCCAGATTTCCATTGTCCTTTTTAATTCTGGATTAGAGTGGTGCTGGAAGAGCACAGCAGGTCAGGCAGCATCCGAGGAGCAGGAAAATTGACGTTTCGGGCAAAAGCCCTTCATCAGGAATAGAGGCAGAGTGCCTGAAGGGTGGAGAGATAAGTATTCCTGATGAAGGGCTTTTCCCCGAAATGTCGATTTTTCTGCTCCTTTGGATGCTGCCTGACCTGCTGTGCTTTTCCAGCACCATTCTAATCTAGAACCTGGTTTCCAGCATCTGCAGTCCTTGTTTTTACCTTTTTGATTCTTGAGTAGTCTGGTTCAGCTTCTAAAGATGTGTCCCCTTAATATGGCTTCCCCTAGTGCGGTATATTGCTTTATAAAAACCAAAGGACTCTGGATGTTGGTGATATTGGTTTTTCAGTTTTCCTGCAATGTTTTGGAAATCTTGATCAGATTATTTCAAACCTTTTGAATTGAAGGGTCTACGGGTCAAGTTTATGAAATCTGTCATCTTAATTTAGCTTGCTGTCCTGCTGCACCCTCTCCAAAGGCTCACGTATCATTTTATTTGTGGTATCCAAACTGAACAGAGTGCTTCAGATGGAGTCTGACCAAAGCTTGACAATTGAAACATTTCCTCAGTTGTGTTCCAACCCCAGTGAGTTAAAGACTGTAATTCTTTTACATTTTGAGCACTAGGGTGTTTTTCCAAGCCACACAATAGGTTTACAGTAACTTGTGTACGTGGGTGTTAAAATTCCTTTGCTCTTCAACAACTCCTAACCTCTGAGCATTAAGAAAAATTGGTTTGTCCCTTTTGAATTTAAAGTAACCGACCCCACATATATCCTTCATCTTCCTTAATTTTGCATATACAGTGTGTTCAAATTCCTTTCTGTAATAACTTACTCCTATCCACACAACTTACTGAGCTCTCTAATGACAGCTTGCAAAGTGGTGGATTTGTTTGCCCTTCATCAATGCATATGATAAACAAGTGAAAGTGCACGTTGCTTTTTGGCCATTAGATTATTTTTGCTTTAGACTTAACAGAATCATTGATTTGTGATAGCGTAGAAGGAGGACATTTGGTCATTGCATGGGCCAGGACAAATGCAAGGAGAAATTCATGTGCTCAGTCATGTACCCTCCATCCCTGCCAAACACCCTCCATCCCTGCCAAACACCCCCCTCATTCCCCCTCTTCAGATATTTAGAAAAACTGACAGTGCACAAGGAGGCCACTCTGCTCATCACATCTGAGCTAACTAAAACACCTAACCGAATTCCTGTTTCCAACGTTTAGTCTGTCTCCTTGGAAGTTTCAGGAGTTGAGGTATATCCCTAAGCACATTTTTAAATGAGTTGAGGGTTTGTGCCTTGAACAGCCTTTCAGGCAGTGTGTTCTGAATCCGTATCACCCTCTGGGTGAGAAAGCAACTTTGTTTGTCTCCCCTCTAATTCTTCAACCAGTCATTGACTGACTGGCTTACTAAGGGAAAAATGTCCTTTCCATTCACTTTGTCCAATCTTGTACACCTCAATCAAATCTCTCTTCAGCAAACTCTAAGGGCAGCAATACCAACTCATCCAATGTTTCCTCATCTCTGCAATTTTCCATTTTTAATCTCTTGTCTGTGACCTTCAAAACAAATTTTAATTCATGTTAAAAGCTTTTCTCCAACGTTATAAGCTGTAATTTTTGCAAATCTCTTATTTGGAACTTCAAATAAATGTTCTCAGAGGTTTAGACAGAGAGCATCCTTGGATAGCTGCTTCTGCTCCTCATACTTGTGACCTCTGAGATTGCACTGGATTAGTCCAGGATGACCTCCGCTCCTCTTGTCATCTTGCTCTTTGATCTAATGCTACCTCCTTGAGGATCAGGAGTGTAAGAGGGTGAGGGAGTGTTTCCATTTGTAGCAGGGGACTTGATGTGTCCTTGCTGTGTGCTGTAAACATTTTACAATTGTCTGGTAGTTAATGCTGAGTTATTGTTGTGGTATTGATCAGAATGTTTTTAATTTTTAAACTTGTAGAGCTTCCATATGGCTGGGAAAAGATCAGCGATCCGGTTTATGGTTTCTACTACATTGAGTAAGTTCCTGGAGAGTAAAGGTAAAATGAGATCTCTTTACAGCAGGGTTTATCCCAATGTTTTCAGCATCAGATGTTCTGCTGGTGGTCTCCTCTGCTGTTGTGCTGCTGGTACCATCACTAGGAGTGAATGTGCTATTTACCCAAGTTGGTCAATAACCTGCTGCTGGACTTCTCCAGTCAGTAATTCTCTTCAAACCCTCAAATTTTTAGATAGCTCTAGAACGTTAGACTTTTTGTGTTTCATTGACTATTATCGGTCTGTTTGTGTGGTGCTGGAAAAGCACAGCTAGTCAGGCAGCATCCAAGGCGCAGGAGAGTTAACATTTTGAGCATAAGCTCTTCATCAGGAGCCTTCCCGGTCCTCACCTTCCACCCCACCAATGTCTGGGTACAGCGCATCATCCTCCGCCATTTCTGCCACCCTCCAGCATATCTTGCCTACTTCCCATGCATCTGCCCTTGTACCCAATCCAAAGACAGAACCCCCCCCGGACCTCACTTTTCACCCCACCAATCTCCAGATATACCATATCATCCTCTGCCGTTTCCGCCACAACATTCCTGATGCAGAGCTTATGCTCGAAATGTCAACTCTCCTGCTCCTCGGATGCTGCCTGACCGGCTGTGCTTTTACAGTGTCACACTTTTTGGCTCTGATCTCCAGCATCTGCTTTCTCCTGTATCAGCCCGTTCCCAAGTGACAGACAGAAATGGCTCATGCCTCAGAAAAATCAATCTTTCCTCTTTCCTTTTCCACTCCTTAACACTGTTCTTCTATTGTGTCGATTCCATAGCCTTTCCTGTACCCCTTACTTGAACTCTGAAGTAACCACCTTGAATCACCACCACCACCATTTGGTTCCTTGCCCAACTAACCAGGTGCCTTCTGTTTTCTTAGTCTGTTTGGGAGTAGATAGATAAACCTGGGAGTACGATACTGGTTGGTTGCAAATTAACCTTGAACCTTTTAATCCCAGTACAAGCCGAGGCAATGACTTGGATGGGATTCCAGCAGTTGGATGGGAGAGTGAGGGAGAAATGTGAGTGAACGTGAATGATGTTGCTCAAGTAAAGTTAATTCTTTCTCTCTCTCTCACTGCTCCTGCTCTCTTCCCCCACCCCCCTCTTCCCTGCCCGTGTCCCCGCTCCCTCCTTCTCTGCACCCTTTCTGTCTGTCTGCGTCTCTCCCTTTCCTTCCACCGCTCCCTCTCCTCCACATTCTCTCTCTATCATTTCTCTTTAGCCACATAAACCAGAGGACACAGTTCGAGAACCCAGTTGTTGAAGCAAAGCGGAAGAAACAGTTAGTTCTTCAGCGGGACAGTCAACGAGGAGTGCATGGGGACCAGCGGCCAGGTACTGCAACTCACCTTCACAAGTGGAGAACTTGCGTTTCTTTGGTGTTTCGTCACCTGAAGCACACCTAAAATATAGGATAGTTAATGAAGTACCTTTGAAGTGTAACCGCTTATTTAATATGGTCAATCTCCAGGCTTCGGTTGATAATTAGCAAATAAAATACATGCCACACAAATGCCAAGCAATGATCATCTCCGACAAGGGAGAGCATAACTGTCACTACTTGGCATTCAGTGGCAATATCTCTGAATACTCCACTGTCAACATCCTGTGGGTTCCAACTGACCAGACACTGATCATTTATCTAAATGCTGTGGTTACCCGCGCAAGTCAGAGGCTGGGAATTCTGTGGTGAGTAACTCACCACATGTCTTCTCAGACTTGCATTATCTACAAGGCGCAAGTCAGGAGGAGCATTTTGCTGCACAGCTGTTGACAAGCTCCATGGATGCCAAATGGTGTGCTGACACATCACTTGCATTTTTGGAAGCTGCTGCCATGCACAAACCTCAAGTCCATGGCGAGGGGAAATAGGGGGAGAGTTGGTCAGGAATATGTTAATATACTCTCCGCTTGGATAAGTGTGGCTTTCTCAACACTTGAGAAGCTCAACCCCATCCAGGAAAAGGCTGCCGTATTGACCAGCACCCCATCCACCACCTTCAATGTATTCTCCGTTAACTACCAGTCCACAGTGGAAGAAGTGTACATTATCTGCACGATGCACTACAGCAACTCAGCCAAGCTCCTCCGAAAGCACCTTCCAAATCCACAACAGGTACAACACAAGGACAAAGGGAGCAGATGTACATGAACAGCACCTTCACGTTACCCTCCAAACCTGACGGCATCCTGACCTGATTGGTAGTATCCAATCCTTCGCTGTCACTGGGTCAAAATCCTGGAAGTCCCACCCTAAAAGCATTGTGAGTATCCTTACACCACAGGGAATGAGAAAGATGGCTCACCACCTTCTCAGGCCATTGATAATGGGCAAATAACTCTGGCCTAGTCGGTGAGGTCCATATCCTGTGACCTAATATATATCAAGAAACACGGTTTTGCAATGTGTATGTTGTTTTAATTTGCAATTGAGCTCCCACAAGGCATAGTAAAGTAAATGATCAAAGTTTTTTTTTGTTAATCAAGGTACTCAACTTCAGAACGTTCAGAATGTTTGCTGGTATCTGGCCAATATTTATCCTTCAGCTAGTTTAATGGTCACTTATTTATTCATAAGATTTTTCTCTAGTGGGATTTGAACTGCTCACCTCTGGATTGCCTTATTCCAGTACCAAAACCAATTCACAACTGCATTTAGAACGGGAACTCTTCAGAGAGGGCGCATTATTTAATGTTTGCAGCTACAACACCTGCAATAAACAAAAGTTAAACATCAACTTTAGTGCCGATGCAACGCTGATAAGTTTGGTTTCCTCCAAACTGGAAATCTGCAAAGGGGCCTATACTCATCCAGCTTCTCTTTCCCATTTCTGTCCTGTTTTTCCAAAACTTGTTTCTATGAATAATGTAGTGTAATCTCATGTTTCTTTCTGCCTTTTCATTTCACTTTATAAATGCCTGTTTTTCAGTTTTTGCCAACGGCAGACATGGAGTAGTGACTCCTCACTCCCGGTTTCTGTGCATTATGTGTACTCTTGCCTTTTCTTTACAATTCAAAAAGCCCTTCCTTCACAAACCGAAACTGCAGTCAGGCAGGTAACTATGTGAGATATCAGATCCATTTTGGTTTTGTAAACACTAGGGGCCTTGTGCTGTCTCCTGTGTTTCAGGCAGAACAAATGGGAATACTGGTAAATATTTGCTTTATGTTAACCACTTACCTGCGAATCCAGAAAGCTGCCTCCCTGATCTGCATTCTCACTTAACTCTCCTTCCTTTTTTCCCACACTGTGCTGTTGCTGTCGCTGTTCTGGATAAGATTGAGTACAGATTAACATTTGAAGTTTAGCTCAGGAGTAGTCTGTTCAGCTCTTCTCTAGGAGAAAGTGAGGACTGCAGATGCTGGAGACCAGAGTTGAAAAATGTGATGCTGGAAAAACACAGGCCAGGCAGCATCCGAGGAGCAGGAGAATCGACGTTTTGGGCATGATTCCTGAAGAAGGGCTTATGCCTGAAACGTCGATTCTCCTGCTCCTCGGATGCTGCCTGGCCTGCTGTGTTTTTTCAGCATCACATTTTCCACCTCAGCTCTTCTCTAACCTATTCACTCAATTAGAATGTGACCTGTATCTTGGCTGTAACCTTTGCCCTTACCCAACCAATCTATCCATCTCTAATTGATCCCTGATGTCTACAGAGTTTTGGTAGAGTGTTCCAAATTCTCACTGTCATGTGAAGAAGTGATTCCTGGTTTCACACTTGAACAGTGTGCCTCTAATTTTAACGTTATGTAACTCTTCCCAGAAGCCAAAATAATGAGAAATAGTTTTTCTCTCTCTCTCTCTATCCTGTCCAATTACTTAAAGAATTTACTAACCTTCTTTTGATCACACTCACCCAAGCCAAGAAATACAAGCCAAATTAACAACTTTGTGATCTTTGAACATCTTGGACACTTTGACAGATGATTTTGGATTTGAGTAATTGGTCAAGTCACTATATTTCAAATCTCTGTCTTTCTCCTTCCCCCTTCCCTCCACTCCTGTTGCAGAGAGGCCAATGTTTACTCGGGACCCCTCCCATCTTCAAGGGATGCTCATTAGGACCACTCTGCAGAAGAGCACCATGGGATTTGGTTTCACAATAATTGGAGGGGACAGCCCAGATGAGTTTCTGCAGGTGAAGAATGTGATCCCGGATGGCCCTGCAGCTCAGGATGGCAACATGCTGGCAGGCAAGTGACTCGAATTCCTCTTTAAGGCTGTTGGGCACTTGGAGATTTAACATTCACAGAACTTCCCGTTCCCCACCATCTCCCTGTACACAGCATATTGGGGAGGGGGTTGGTTCAGGATGAATGGCACTGGAGAATAACCAACATGTCTTGACACATCCACAGAGAGAGAGAGAGAGAGAAAAACAGTTAACATTTTTGAGTCCAACTGAAGGGTCACATCGGACTCAATGTTAAGTCTGTTCCTGTCTGCACAGATGTTACCACATCTGCTGAGCTTCAGCATCTTGTGTTTGTTTACAGTTCCCAAATTCTGCAGTATTTTGTTTTTATTTATAGAGAATAATAAATCGAGAAAAGGGCGTTTGGAGAACAACGGCAAGGTGCTGGGACTGGAGCTTCTGAGTGGGGTAGAACGATAGGACAAAGCTTGGAAGACTGATGCCAGTGAGTGGGTGGGTGCCAGGGTCAGGCATATTTCTTAGCTGGTTCCCATGAGTTTATTAAATCAGTTTGATAGTTATTTTTGAACATGCAAAGCCTGGCATTGTACGCGTCCATAGCCAGGTTAAATTTGAATGAGTCTGGCTCTGATCATGGCCTCAAATGGTTAACGTGTATGCTGTGCAATCTTATCTACAGGTGATGTAATAGTATATGTGAACAGCACCTGCGTCCTTGGGCAGACTCATGCTGATGTAGTGCAGCTTTTCCAGTCCGTTCCCATCAACCAGACGGTGAAGCTGATCCTGTGCCGTGGTTACCCCCTTCCCACGGAGCCCCAGGTGCCAGCTGTCGATGTTGTGACTGCCACTCCCATTCTGGACGGATTGCCTGTAGTGGGGAAGCAAGCCTCGTCTGGACAGAGCCTACAGACAACTCCAGGGCCTGCTGAACAGAATGGGAATGAGGTTTCTGCTGGTGGCGTCGAGCGTTTAAATGGACCGTACTTGGGCCTGACTGAAGACCGCTCTTCAATGACTTCGTCAGCTGGTTCGCAGCCAGAGGTGCTGACTGTCCCTCTGCTGAAGGGGCCAAAGGGCTTTGGCTTTGCTATAGCAGACTGTCCAGCTGGACAGAAGGTGAAGATGATCCTGGACAGTCAATGGTGCAAAGGGCTACAGAAAGGTGACGTTATCAAGGAGATCAACCACCAGAGCATGCAACAGCTGAGCCACGCCCAGGTGGTGGAGATACTGAAGGATTGTCCTGTGGGGAGTGAAATATCGTTACTGGTACAGAGAGGAGGTTTGTCCTCATGCTGTTATTATCTTTTAATTGCCTTTAGCTCATGCTGTTTCATTGCACTCGTCTCGGTGTTGCAGAGTAAAGAAGGGCCCATGAGAAAGAATGCAGTAAAATGCTGACAGCAGAATCAAAAGGAGAGGGGTTATAACTATCAGAAAAGACTGAACAAGCTGGGACTCCTTTCTGCCTAAAGCGCGAGCTGAGGGTTCACTTAATGCATGGGTTTAAGATTACAAAAGAATTTGATTGCCTGCATATAGGGTTGATGTTTCCACTTGAGACAAGACCAAGACTATTGACCATCAGTATATGTAATCAATCCACTAGGGCATTCAAAAAAAACCTCTTGTCGAGATAGTGGAACTACAGGGAATACTTCAGGTGGCTTATATGAATGCATGATAGACACGTGATAATAGAACAAATCTGTTTGAGTGATTTAAGGATGTGAGTTTGCATTAACACTCCCAGTGTGTGACTGGGGGAGGTTCTGTACTAGAAATTCTATACAATTTCTTTGGGCTCTGATTGCAGCCCAGCACTTTCCCTTCACCATTATATTGTGAATTTGGCATCTTCAACCAGCACTTGTGTCCAAAAGTGGAAAAGCCTCAGAGACCAGTGAGAGATAACATTGAGGGAAATTCTGTTGACTGTGTGGGAAGAGTAGAGTTGAGTTAGAATGTGGTTAGGGTTCTAGAATCCAATGCTGCTTTTCTAATGCTAAACTATGCATCAATCCTTTTTGTGAAGCACCCACAATAGTGTTGATGAAAGCTGTACTGTATAGTCCTGAATTCAATTTGTGGAGCAGATTGTGGCTTCAGAAGGTATTTTCCTATGACCTTTCTGTTTCATGTATTGTAATGAATTTTCTTTTTTAACAGGTCCTCCTTCACCTGCTAAAACTATGAAAACCGTAAGTTTCAGAATTTGTTTTGCTAACAGTGGGTCTTGGAGTTTGGACGTGTTCCTTCCAGTTGGATTTAACTGGAGTGTTATTTGTGCCGTTAATGGTCTCTGCATGCACAGGATTTCACAACTAACTAAAGCCATTCTAAAAAGCAAATTAAAAATGGTAGCTGAGTTGTGTGTATGTAATCAAGTGAAGTTCTTGCCTCGGATCAGAAGATTGTGTGTCGATGCCTCCAGGTTCAAGATTAAGTACAAAATACAAACTGAGAATCAGACTAGGATCCGTAATGTAACATGAAGAAAGAGCAAATTTAGGATTAATCTTGGGCAGTTTTTTCCTAAGGAGGTGTGGCCAGTGTATAGACTAAACTTGGGTAGCTAGGTGGAGGCAGTAACCATGGAATTATTTCATTAACAGTAGAGTTAGTTTATCTTTCTGAATGAGTTAGATTATCTATCTTTGACATGTACAATACTGTACATGATTTCATTGTATTTTTGGCTAGATTTCAAACCAGATTCTCAAGATGATAATTCGAATGTTTTTGGCTGGCAATAAACTAACAACTTACATTTATGTGAAAGTAAGGACTCTGGTTTCTGGAACCATGAAGAGAAAAACAACATTCTAGAAAACTCCTCCATCTGTGGAGGGAGCAAGAGTTGTGTTGTAGGTCAATGATCTATTGTCAGAACTGGACGACTTGTTGGTCTTAACTGTCTTTAAAAAAGCACTGAAGGAGGAAGGTCCACAGCTATCACGGAAGGCAACAGTTATTTTAAAAAGGATTCTGGTGAAAGGCACAATCATGATGGTAATAGGACAGTAACAAAATATGGGCGCAGGTCGCTGCCAAATATCAGGGTGAGGGTGGAAAAGCTATTGTGTGAATTTGGAATGTGGCAGTTAAATTAGCTCTCCTTCAATCTGTAGTAATGTAGCAGTATCTAAAGAATCTTGAAAGATAACCACCAAATCATCCACCATTTCTAAGGCAACTTCCTTCAGGACTCTGGTCAGGCCCTTTAATCCCATCAGTTTCTCC
The DNA here is from genome assembly GCF_020745735.1 of Hemiscyllium ocellatum. Classification (NCBI taxonomy): domain Eukaryota; kingdom Metazoa; phylum Chordata; class Chondrichthyes; order Orectolobiformes; family Hemiscylliidae; genus Hemiscyllium; species Hemiscyllium ocellatum. The sequence goes on along the minus strand of NC_083426.1, from coordinate 3,639,711 downwards.
AACACTATTTCTGTACTCATACAGATTTGCTTCATTTCTAGTACGCTATCTGTGTCGTCCTTTGTGAAGACAAAAGTGGAATATGAATTTAGTTTATCAACCATTTCTTTTTTCTCCATTATAAATACCCCCATTTATGACTGTAAAGGGCATGCACTAGTTTTCACCAAACCTTTTTTCTCTTTACAGACCTGTAGAAACTTGTACAGTCAGTTCTTGTATTCCCTGCAAGCTTACTCTGATATTTGATTTTCCCTTTCTGAATCAATCTCCTCTTCTCAGCTGACTTTTAAACTGTTCCCTGTTCTCAGGTGTTTAGTCTTGACAATTTGTGTGCCTTTTTTTTTGCATTTAGTATGATCTATAACTTCTCTTGTAAGCCATGGCTTACATTACACAGGAATAAACAGTTTTTGTTCTTCACCCAGTTGCTCTTGGAATGTTTGCCGTGGTCTATCCATTGTCATTCATTTCAGTAACATTTCCCAATCCATCACGACTAACTCACACCTCATAATCTCCTAGTTTGCTTTATTTAGACTCCTGGCCATAGTCTCAGAATCTATGATCTCATTCTTCACCTTGATGACGATTTCTATCATATTCTGGCTGCATATCACCAAGGGCTGTCTCACAACTACATTACGGATTATTTGTTTCTCGCTGCATAATACCCAGCTGATCTGGCCTGATCTCTAATTTGGTTCCTCCTCATATTAATCCAGAAAACCATCCCATACACATTCCAGGAATTCCTCCCTATACTGTTGTGATACCCAATTGATTCACCCAATCTATATTCAGATTAACGTCACCCATAATCACAATATTCTTTACTGCGCTTGCATTTCTAATTTCTACTTTGATGCCATTCCCAGCATCACCACTACAGTTTAGTGATTTATGTATCACTCCTACTAATGCTTTTTGACCCTTGGTATTTATCAGTTCTACCTGCACATATTCTGCATTGTTAGAGGTAATATCTTTCCTCAATATTGTGTTTATATCCTCTTTAACAAGTAATGCAACTCCACTGCGTTTTTCACTTGGTCCTTCCTAAGTACTGAATGCTCCCAGATGTTCAGTTCCCGTCGCTAGTCACCGTGCAGCCATGTCTCCATCTGTAATCCCAACTCAATCATACCACTTTGCACCTACTTGCATGATTAATTCATCCACTTTATTTCAAATGTTCTCAGCATTCAGGCACAAAACCTTAAGAGTCATCTTTTTAGCATTTCTTGTCCCGTTCCCATTCTTTTATTTAAACACGGCTATTTTCAATTCTGGCCTTTAGTTCCTCTGCCTATCACTTCTTTTGTTCCCCCTTCTATCTGTTGGTCTTATCCTTGATTCCTGTCTCCTTGCATAAATTTCCATCCCCTGCCAATTTAGTTTAAACCCTCCCCAACCACATTAGCAAATAAACTCTCGGAATCTGACCTATTATGACCCATCCTCCATCTTGTTCACTCACTTCATCTGTCCATGTATCTTTGCAGCTTCTTTATGTCCTTACCTCGGCTTACCTTTCTACCTAGCCTTGTATCATCAGCAACCTCAGGTTAGTCTTTCTTTTCTGGAACTTTCATCTGGAGACGATGCTGATTCTTCAGACAGCAGCTGGGTTGAAGATTGGGGCTTTTGCAGCATCACCACTAAAAGGTCAGAAATTTGGGATGAGGTGTTGACTGCTCTTTCAAGAGATAGGCTAAATAATTTACATCTGTCCTATAAGATTGTGAAATGCGGGGAGAACCTTTGACATGGCTTTACATAATTTCTCTGCATTATTTGTATTTATATAATTCCCTTGTATTTTGTAAAATTTATTAAAAATCTTTTCTATTCTCCGACTTTTCTTCCCAGACTTTAGAGCAAGAGGACAACCAACCAGGCTCTCAGAATCTCTCCCCAAGTGTTCCTATCCCTCAGCCAATGCCGTTCCCACCCAATGCTGTAAGGCCTTCCTCGCCCAAGCGTGACCCGACTGAAGTGTATGTGCAATCCAAGACCATGTTTGACAGCAAACGTAAGTGACATGGAGTGCAAGCCACTGTGTTCTTGGTAGGAAATGGTGGTTTTGGAAATCCTTTACTGCTAACTATCAGTAGTGTAGTAGTTTAATTGAAAAATGTCACTGGGAGATTGATGGGAATTTGTCCTATTCAATAATTATAAACTCGATCAGGTGAAACCGTTTGATGAGGAGGGATGTCTATGGCAGCTCATGTTGAGAAGCAGCAAGGTCAAATCAAATAATTGAACATTGGAATTGAAAAAGAATTGTGCACAGATGTGCTAGTGTCCGACTTGGAAATATATCACTGTTTCTTCAGCATCATTGGGTTAAAAACCTGTAACACCCTCCCTAAGGACATTGTGGATCTAGCTACAGCACATGAATGGCAGTGGTTCAAGAAGGCAGCTCACCCCCACTTTCACAAGGGCAACAAGGGGCTGGCAATAAATGCTAGTCAGCCAGCAACTCCATGTGCCTTTAGTGAAAAGAAACAAAAGTCAGATTTATTCAGTTCAGTTTCCTGGGCTTTGAACGTATGCCCTGATGGTCACTGGTGCAATACCTGTGTCATTAGGTTACTGTGTGCAGTGAACTGGAAAATGCCAGGTCATAGTAATTCACCAAATGGCCTGTCTGCTTCATCTTGATTTGTTTTCAGAATATGATTTTCCAGTAACAGAGATCTGACTTTGCTTCCTTGATGCAAAATGTACTCAATAGTTGTACCACACAGACTCAGGCACATTCCAGCGCTCACTACTAGACAATGCTGAGCTCTTCCATTGAGCAGTGTGCTAGAGGTTTGCAGCAATTGAACTGGATGTCCATCAGTTTGAAGACTAATCCTGGTCCCAATCCAGTGACTGATGATAGTGCCAAAAAAACATGCTGACGCTGCCATCGAGGATCAATATTTAGACAACTAATGTGTCCAAGTGAAGAGTCAGGAGAGAAGGAAAGGAAGTAAAAACGCCGATCGTTCTGAGTTAATCAGCAAACAGTCCAATTTATTGATTCTCCCCGTCAAACCCAATTAAGTTTTAAATGGGCTCTGCTTTCTCTATTTGTATATTTGTTCTCAGTGAGTTGACCATAACTAGAGGTCACAGTTTCACAGAACTCTGCCTGGTCATCTTGTGATCTGAGGACTGAGCAAATTTGCCACTAAAGCAGAGCACGGTTTTGACAGATACATATCTTTTCTGCTGGAGCAGACTGTGCATTCACAGTCAGCTGTGAATCCAGGCTGCAAGTGCTACACTGTCTGTGGTTCAGCAGCATGTCCTGGAAAGTGGATTCTAAGAAGCAAAAGTAATTTCTGGATTGGTTGTGCTACGTAAATATTCATTGTTTTGCACACATCTTGGGGCTAGCCACTACATCATCTCTGACTCTCATCCCTGTTTATTGTCCTTCAGCTCCAAACACAAAGGACATTGACATCTTCCTGCGTAAGCTGGAGAGTGGGTTCGGATTCCGAGTGCTGGGTGGAGATGGGCCGGATACACCTGTAAGTTCCCTGCAACTCTCGAGTGTTTGCTCTTGATTTCATGTTGCTTCTAGTGCAAACTCTTGTTAATAGTGAGTGACAATAGGCTGAGGGAACCCGCACATAGATTGATACTTTTGTAAATGTAAAATGCACCCGTGCTACAGTAGTTGGTGTGAGTGTTTGATAAGGACAGGAAATCTGAGCAGGAATAGATATTATGGCCCATCAAGTGGCACCCCGAGTCAGTACAATCATGACTCATTGTGGGCTTCACCTCTACTTTTTCTGCTATCTTTCCATGTCCCTTGATTTGCTGAGAGACTAAAAGACAGTCTGTCACAAGTATAAGTATATTCATTGATGATGCCTATGAGTTAGAGATTTCCAAATATTTCCACCTATTATTTAACTGGAGAGAGACTGCAAAAATGGTGCCATACAGAGGAATCTGGCTGTTCTGGTGCAGGGAGTCCAAAGCGTTAGCATGCAGATGCAGCTCATAACTAAGAAGGCAAATTAAATTTTGGCCTTTAATCCAAGGGGGTTGGGGTTGCTGTTTAAAAATAAGCAAGTCTTATAGTGATTGTGAAGAGGCTATACCTGGGTTATCGCATACAGTTTGGATTTCCTATTTAAGAAGGGGCAGTTTCGAAAAGGTGCACTAGGTTGGTTCTCTGGGATGAAGAGATATAGAATCCCTAGTGTGGAAACAGGCCCTTCGGCCCAACAAGCCCACACCGATCCTCCAAAGAGTAACCCACCCAGACCCATTCCCCTACATCTACTCCAGACTATTACACGAAACCTACACATCCCTGAACTCTATGTGCAGTTTAGCATGGCCAATTTACCTAATTGCACATCTTTAGATTGTGGGAGGAAACTGGAACACCCAGAGGAAACCCTCGCAGACACGGAGAATGTGCAAACCCCACACTGTCAGTCACCCATGATGGGAATCAAACCCAGGTCCTAGCACGGTGAGTCAACAGTACTAACCACTGAGCCACTGTGCTGCCCCAATCCTTGACTAATCAGCAATTGCTAAACTGGTTGTGCCTTTATTCAATTGAGTTGAGAAGAATGAGGGGTGATCTTCTTGAAATATACAAGATTCTTAAGGGGCTTGAAAGGTTAGGTGGGAAGATGTTTCCAATACTGCAGGAATCTTTAGCTAAAGACCATAGTTCAGAATATGGGACTTTCATCTTTGAGGTGAGTAAATGTCTGGAAGACTCTAACCCAGGAAATTGTGGAGGCTAGATCACAAAGTATTTAGAGAGGAGATTGAATTTTGAAATAAAGGAATTGAGGGCTGTGAAGAACAAGCATGAAAGAGGAGTTGAGGTCAGGTGGGGGGGTGTGGTAGTGGTGGTGCAATTAGCTAATCGCAAAGTTAAAACTGACGGATTTTTAGAGGAGGATATTATTGATAAGGTTCTGAGAGGTGTACTTGAAGTTAAGGTACAATCTGGCCATCCACCTTAACCACACAGCAAGCTTGGGGGGGGCTCTGTTCCTGTGTGTTAGCAAACGTATAGCCAGTCAGCTATTGCTTTCGTCACTTGTTATGTAACCGGTAGGTTAGTTCATCCAGTGACACATGTTCAGCTGTAAGGATTGCATGATTTAAGCGAGAGTGAGATTGACACAAGGGAATAAGGACCTGAAGTAGTGCGTGACTCCTGTTATTGTAATGAACTTTCTCAGTGTAAGTGTTAGAATCTCTCAGATGCTGCAGTCTATTTACACCTTGCCTGTTGAATAATAAATGTCTTTCACCAAGGTTTGGTTGATGCCGTGTAGAATCTGAGTTAACATGAGCCTCCTTTTTTCTGCACCACCCTCATCTCACCATTTCAGGTTTTGATTGGAGCAATAATCCCGCTGGGGGCAGCAGAACGCGATGGCCGCCTGCGTGTAGCTGATGAGCTGCTTTGTGTCGATGGTGTCTCTGTTAAGGGGCGATCTCATCGCTTTGTGTTGGATTTGATGCAAAATGCAACTCGAAATGGTCAGGTGTTGCTGTCAGTGAGGAGGAAGGTGCTGCCCTCTGGTGAGTGTGACCACACGGTTAGTTCCCAGTTGGTGTGAATGTGGCCAGGTCCATAAGACCATAAGACATAGGAGTGGAAGTAAGGCCGTTTGGCCCATCGAGTCCACTTTGCCATTCAATCATGGCTGATGGGCATTTCAACTCCACTTACCCGCATTCTCCCCGTAGCCCTTAACTCCTCGTGACATCAAGAATTTATCAATCTCTGACTTGAAGACATTTTGCATCCTGGCTTCCACTGCACTCTGCGGCGATGAATTCAACTGGCTCACCACTCTTTGGCTGAAGAAATGTCTCTGCATTTCTGTTCTGAATTTACCCCCTATAATTCTAAAGCTGTGTCCGCGGGTCCTAGTCTCCTCGCCTAACGGAAACAATTTCCTAGCGTCCACCCTTTCCAAGCCATGTATTGTCTTGTAAGTTTCTATTAGATCTCCCCTTAATCTTCTAAACTCCAATGAATACAATCCCAGGATCCTCAGCCGTTCCTCGTATGTTAGACCTACCATTCCAGAGATCATCCGTGTGAATCTCCTCTGGACATGCTCCAGGACCTTTTCAAAACCCTTGCTGTTCCCAGGAATTTCAATTCATTCATGGGATGAGGGCATTGTTGGCTGTCTGGCATTTATTGCCCATTCCTAATTGCCCAGAGGGTAGTTGAGAGTCAGTCACATTGCTGTGGGTCTGGAGTCACATGTAGACCAGACCAGGTAAGGATGGCAGTTTTCTTCTCTGAACCAGAAGGGTTATTTTTTTCCGACAACTGACAATGGATTCATGGTCATCATTAGATTCTTAATTCCAGATTTATATTGAATTCAAATTCCACCATTTGGATAGATTAGATTAGATTCCCTACAGTATGGAAACAGGCCCTTCAGCCCAACAAGTCCACACCGACCCTCTGAAGAGTAACCCACCCAGACACATTTTCAAACCCTATATTTCCCCCTGACTAATGCATCTAACACTGATGGGCAATTTAGTGTGGCCAATTCACCTGACCTGCACATCTTTTGGATTGTGGGAGGAAACTGGAGGATCCAGAGGAAGCCCACGCAGACACTGGGAGAATGTGCAAACTCCACACAGTCACCCAAGGCAGGAATTGAACCTGGGTTCCTGGTGCTGTGAGGCAGCAGTGCTAACCATTGATCCACCATGCCACCCGTGCTATGGTGGGATTCACACCCAGGTCCCCAGAAAATTATTTGGATTTCTGGATTAATAATCCGGTGATAGCATTACCAGGCTGTCGTCTATACTGGAGGAGTGTCCCTGTTTCAAGGGGCAACCTGAGGCTTTCATTGTACAGAATGAGTCTCTCCAACTAACGTCTGGTGATTTAGTCATAGAGATGGACAGCACGGAAACGGACCCTTCCGTCCAACTCATCCATGCCAACCAAATATCCTAAATTAATCTAGTCCTATTAGCCAGTCTTTGGCCCAAATCTCTCTCAACCCTTCCTATCCATGTACCAATCCAATTCCTTTTAAACATTGTAATTATACCAGCCTCCACTACTTCCTTTGGCGGCTCATTCCATACACAGACCACCCTCTGTGTGAAAATGTTGCCCTTGGGTCCCTTTTAAATCTTTCCCCTCTTACCTTAAACCTACGCCCTCTAGTTTTGGACTCCCCTACCCTGGGGAAAAGAACTTGACTATTCACCCTATCCATGCCCCACATGATTTTATAAATCTCTATAAGGTCACCCCTCAGCCTCTCATGCTCCAGGGAAAACTGCCCCAGCCTAATCAGCCTCTCTCTATTGCTCAAACCCTCCAACCCTGGGAAATCCTCATTAATCTTTTCTGACCCCTTTCAAGTTTCACAACATCCTTTCTGTATACATGCAGTGCTCCAAAACCGACTGAACCAATGTTGTCTACAGCAGCAACGTGACCTCCCCACTCCTATACTCAGTGCAATGACCAATAAAGGAAAGCATACCAAATGCTTCCTTCACTATCCTATCTACCTGTGACTCCACTTTCAAGAAACTATGAACCTGCACTCCGAGGTCTCTTTATTCAGCAACACTCCCCAGGGCCTTCCCATTAAGTGAGTAAGTTCTGCCCTGATTTGCCTTTCTAAAATGCAGCACCTCACATTTATCTAAATTAAGTTCTTACTGCCACTCCTCAGCCCCTTGGCCCATCTGATCAAAAGCCCATTGTAATCTGTGGTGACCTCTTTCAGTGTCCACTACATCTTCAATTTTGGTGTCATCTGCAAACATTCTAACTATACCACCTATGTTCACATCCAAGTCATTTATATAAGTGACACAAAGCAGTGGACCCAGCAATGATCCTTGTGGCATATCACTGGTCATCGGCCTAAGGCAACCCTCTGCCACCACCCTCTGATTTCTATCTTCGAGCCAGTTCTGTATCCAAATGGTTAGTTCTCCCTGTATTCCATGAGATCTAACGAGCCAACAAGTCTGCCATGAGCAATCTTGTTGAAAGCCTTACTGAAGTGATCAATAAACACGTAGAAATTAATCTCCACCCTGAAGTGAGATTAAGTGATTTGAGCTTCCGTTAAGCACCATGAGCTTGACATGATTTAAACACACAACCTTCTGATCTAGAGTCAGATGCAGTACTGTTATGCCACAAGCTCATCCCTAAGTTGAAAAGGTTTGTGTCATGGAATTGTGCAGCTCAGGATCTGCCAGGTGTGCCAAGTCCGACGACTTTGCTCTAAATCAGTAGAATCATTATGGTCACCAAGTCCTCCCTCATACAGTAATACAACTTGGAAACTTACCAACCTTAACCTTGCAGTTGCTGGCTCAAAACTCTAGAATCCCGTCCCCATCACTTCAGGATGAGACCCGTGAAAAGTGGTATTAAAGCAAGCCGGTGAAAATAATGACTTTCAAAAAGGGGCTGGGTATTTAGTTGAAGGGGCAATGATTGGAGTAAAGAGTAAGGGAGAGGGTCTAACAAACTCGTACAGCGCTACCCAACGATTCAACAAATGTTTATTTGTGACGTCTGTATCCTGAGAATGAATAGTAGACATAATAAAAGACATTTCAGCTGAGAGTGAGTGAACCATGTTGGTCAGATGCAGATTGCATTGTACTAACCCGGGGCAAAGGAAGCTTTCCCCTTTTGGAGGAAATTTTGGGGCCATCCTCTCTCTCTAACTCTCCTGTTTTTGTGTGACAGAGGACCTACGTGACTCCAGTCGGGATGAGAATGCTGAAGCTGCAGAGAATGGCCCATCTGGGATAAATCACACTGAGCTTGTGAACAAGCCCCTACAGGGTCACACCCCAGCAGAGTCCCCACAATCATATGACATTGTCCTACAGCGGAAGGAGACGGAGGGTTTCGGATTTGTCATCATCACCTCGAAGAACAGACACCCCACTGTGGGTGAGTAAGTTGATGGTTGCTAAGGGAGACAGGCAGTGAGGATGACATAGGCCACACAGGTCTGCTCAGCACAAAATAGCATCAATTCCTTGGGTTTTGCAGCTCACTGGGCTACGAGTTCCACAGATACCGGGTTGTGACCTCCAAAGCAGTGACTGCTAGTCTAACGCCTCTCCTTCATGTTTGAAGCTATTCTCTCATTGGTTATTTAGGCTTGTAGGTGTTACAATGAAAACCCAATTCTGTCATTCTGTGCAATCGATGTCCAGCAGGTGTCAGTGGCAGGTTACCAGGCGTAAGAACCTAATTGATCTATATGGTTCATTGTTGCCCCTCAATCTCCTCTACATCTAAGGAGGTAGTTGCAGGTTAGTTACATGGCTGTTGGAGCAAATAACTGCAGATGTTGGAGTCTGTACTGAAAACAACAAATAGCTGTTGGGTTGTGCAACAGTTAATAAACCTGTCCAATCACTTCCTGCATAAAGGTTCCAACAAAATAGCAGTGATTAATTGAAAAGTCACATCATGGTCAGATATTTGAACATCTGAATTGGGAGCAGAAGTAGACTATTCAGCCCCTTCAACCTGCTCTCCCATTCAATAAAATCGGAATTTCCTTATTCTTATCTACTTCCAATACTCTTAGATCTTTGTTGGGAAGGGAATCAGTTTACTTCCACCTCTAAAATATTCAATGACTTTGCCTCCACTACCTATTAAGTAATTTATTCCAAAGTTACGCAGAAGTTTAAGAGAACGTTCTGCTAGTCTATGTTGAAATAATGGGCCCTATTCTTAACACACGGTCACCTCATTGTGAACTAACCCACAAGAGGAAACATTCTTTGCCACACGCACCTTGTCGAAGCCATTCAGTATCTGTGACTCCTGCTCTGTCCCCATCCTTTTAAAATTGTTTTATCGCCACCTGCACCCCCCCCCCCTCCCCAACCAGTTTACTACCCCACACTCGTGGGGAGTGACAAGGAGAAATTGATGGGAAAACTCAAGTCTGACAGCATCAGTGGGGTGAGAAACAGACTTAATATTTCAGGTCCAGTGACCCTCCTTTAGAACTGTTTTTTTTAGTGCAGGTGATAGGATGAGGGGAGGGGTACAGAGTAGATGATAATTGAAGATAGAGCCAAAAGAGAGACAAAAACAGTTGGACAAGGGAGTGGACAGCGATCAGCCTGGGAGAGTGAATAGCTGCTGATTGGGACTGTTCGTGGCTACAGTGGGTAGTGTGTAATAGCTGATCATGTGATAACAAGGCCTGTTGTGTGAGGTTTGGACAAAGAATATGAGAGAAGATGCCTCAAGCCCTTAATATTGAGTTCAGAAGGCTGTAGTGTTCCCAACTGGAAAATGAAGTGCTGTTTTTCCAGCCTGTGCTGATCTTCACTGGAGCACTGCAGCAAGCCTGGGACAGAGATGTTGGCCAGGGAACACAGTGCTGTATTGAATTGGCAGGCAACTGGAAGCTCAGGGTCTTTATTGCAGGCAGCATGTACGTGTTCAGCAAAGTGGTCACCCAGTCTACACTTTATTTCCACAGTGTAAAGGAGACCACATTGTGAGCAGAGGAGGCCTGGACTAGATTGAGGGCAGTGCAGGTAAAGCGCTGCTTCGCCTGGAAGGTGTCTCTCAATCCTTGGCAACTGAGGAGGGAGGAAGTAAATGGGCAGGTGTTAGACTTTCTGCAGTTGCAGGCGAAAGTGCAACGCAAGAAGAGTGGGGGAATGGATGTATGTGGGGGGAGGTGGGGGTGGAATGTGGATGTGAGGAGTGGGAGGGAACGGTCCTTGCGGAAGAGGAGGGGCTTATCCATTGAGTGGTGGCATTCTGCTGGAGATGGAAATGGTGGTGGCTAATGATCCTCTGGATGTGGATGCTGGTGGGATGGTAGGTGAGGACAAGAGGATTCCTATCATTATTGCAGGAGGGAAGAGAAGAGGTAAGGGCTGAATTGTGGGAGATGGATCAGGCTCGACTGAGAGTCCTGCCAACTATATGGTGTTGAGGAAGAAGATGACCACTTCAGAGGCCTCTTTGACAAAGTTAGCATCATCAGAACAGCTGCAACAGAGGAACTGAGAGAATGGAGTCTTTACAGGAAACAGGATTTATAGTCAAGGTAACTGTGGGGGGAGTTTGGTTCGTTGTGGATATTGGTGACCAGCATATCCCCAGAAATGGAAACAGAGATGTCGAGGAAGGGAGAAGTCAAAGATGGACCAGTGAAGGTGAGAGCAAATTTGCAAGCAAAATTGATAAACTTTTCCAATTCTGTATGAGGAAGGGTAGTAGCACTGATGGTATCATCGATATACTAGAGAAAAAGTAGTGGGTTTGGGCTGGAATTGGATTGGAACAGGAATGTTCTACGTTCCCCACAAAGAGACTGTCATAATTCTGTCCCATGCAGGTACCCACGGCCAGCCCTATGACTTGAACAGCCCTTGAGTAATCAATAAAAATAACCAAAACAGAACAAATAATCACTATGGTGATTGTTGGCACTGAACTACAGATGATTGAAGTCCAGATGTAGACTTGTAAAAATGTTAATGCAGCTCCCTCACAATGTCACTCAACAGCAGGACTTGCGTTACTGACTGAGCAGCAGCAGAAATATAGTCATGTCTTTGTGACCTCTAAACTCGTGTGCCAATGCAATCCTGGCAGGTCTCCCACAAGCTTTCTCTTCAATTCCTACCACCCCCTCCCCCCTCTTCCAAAGAACCTTTGAAAGAGGAAATGTTCTCAGAGCTCTCATCAAAATGACCTGAGTTTAATTTTATGGTTTTGTCCCTAATTCTGGATCCTTAAATCTCTGCTCTGAAACTCATTAACCCTCTCCTGTTACTACTTTGTCCACAGCAGTGCCACATAAAATTGGCCGCATTATTGAGGGGAGTCCGGCTGATCGCTGTGGGAAGCTGAAGGTGACTGACAGAATCTCAGCAGTGAACGGCCAGTCTATCGTCCAGATGCCCCACCATGACATTGTGCAGCTGATCAAGGACGCGGGTCAGACGGTCACACTCACCGTCACTCCTGAAGAAGGTACTCATCCAGAAGTTGTAGGCACATCTCACCTTAAGACGGTCTGGGGCCTGTTGTGATCCTTGTGATTCGTGTGACACCCAGCCTGTCTCAGCTAATCTGCAAGTACCTGCTATTGCTGGGACCATGGCATCACGGCCCATGAGTTGGGGGTAATCCAGCAGTGAGAGGACAGCACAAAGCCCCTTTCCCAAAACCCAGGCCCTGTGTAATTGAAGTGGGACAAATCAGTGAGTGAGAAATGCCCAAATGCATGGGGCGGAGTTCCTGGATTATTGATTTAATGATAACTAATTCTAGAGTTAAAAATCTCACAACACCAGGTTATAGTCCACCAGGTTTAATTGGAAGCACTAGCTTTCAGAGTGCCGCGCTCCTTCAACACACAAGCAGCAGCACTCCGCAAGCTAGTGCTTCCAATTAAACCTGTTGGACTATAATCTAGTGTTATGAGATTTTTAACTTTGTACACCCCAGTCCAACACCGGCATCTCCAAATCAGTTCTAGAAAGAGTCACTTTCATTACCTAATCTTTTAAAACACGATAATGTAACCTTGACATGTTTTAATTCGGCAAAAGCTGTAAAGAGCTTGAAACACATTTAATTGTAATTAAACACTGGAAAACAATTGATAACATTTCAGGGTTGGATTCCAAGGGCTAAGTTACAGTCACAGGTCTGATTGTAAGTGTTTTCTCGTTTGTGTCTATCAAGATCATGTGATGTATTTTGAACCTTGGACACAATAGGTTGTTTTGCTCACTCTCGTCACGGTTGGCAGAGGCTGGGTGTGGCTTACGGCTCTGACAGTGCTTCTGCCAGCTCGATCCTTTTAAAGAGTCTTGCTGAGGCATTGTGACCAGTCTCGTTTTTCCCTACACAATGTAAGCATTGCAGTTTGCAAAGCTAGCTTTTCATGGTGTCCCTCGGGTTTTGAGGAATGTTGTTGCCTGGAGAGTAAACAACATTGTCTAGATGCCAAATCAAGGTTATCACAACCAGAGGCAAGAAAGAAAAATAATGTTCTGTTGAGGGGGTGTGTTTGAAATGCTCAAGGTATTGTAAACTAGCTGATGGCCAGTGATACACTTCTAAAATACAGAAGACATGGAATGTCCTCTGGACAGAAGGCAATACACAACAGGTGATCTGTCTTTTGTGAAGTTGGTGGAGGGTGAAATATTGTCCAGGAGACAAAGTAACTTCCTGCATATCTCTGAACAGTTGCTGTGGGATTGTTTGTTAATGCCTGCCTGAGAAGGCTTCTGTTTAACATGCATTCAAGTCAGCAAGTCCAGAAGAAAAGCACTTCCTCAGCACTGCTCTGAAATGTCAACCTGGGTGATGTGCTGAAATTTCTGGATTGGCATTTGAACTTAAACCTTCACAGAAAATTCCCAAGCGTGCAACCTCGGCTCCACATCTGAGTACTGGCTGCTGCTGATGTTGAGGCATTGTTCCCATAATGTGTGCTGACCATCTTTCGCTCTGTCTGAGTGACACTGCCTGTTTGGGATCGGATTGAATTGAATATTTTATTGCCACGGGTTTTGCTGTAAAATGCAGTGAAAGGTTTATGTAGTCGCCATGCATCAGTGCAATTCTCAATAACTTAAAATAAAAAGATTTTTGCTGGTTAAAAACTGGAATGAGGTGTCATCACCACGGGGGTCTTGGAACCAGGCAGAGGCACCCCTTCATTCTCAGTGGGATAGAATCAGGTTCCTGGGGTGACAAGCTGGTGCCTTAGCCAGTTTAACCTGATGAGCCACCAGAATGAAGCATGGTTCTGTAGTGCAGTGCAGCTTGTTGAGAATTGGTACCCTTCTGCTGAGAGAAGCCATGTCTTATTCCCTGGATTGTAACCTGGGTTTGGGGCGCGGGGCTTTTCACTGACCAGACTCTGATCTTTCCTGGCAGGTGTGCAAACTCCTGACCGCTGCCTCCTATTGTTATGAGGCACTGAGCCCCGAGCCTGTGCTGCTCGGAGGAGCTGTCAATTGTTCAACTTGTTGATTTTTATCTTTCCTTTGAGATGTGACTGGCCCCCCCTCAGGAGACAGCTCAGCGAGACAGAGCCCAGCGCTACAGCACAAACCCATGGCACGGACCCCAGCAGTACCCAGTCCAGTGGCTGACAACAGGTGAGCACACAAGGTGGCTGTAAGGATGTGCTAACTGGGTGCTGGTAAAGGCCAAGAAGAACAGAGGGTTTGGTGGTGAGGGAGGAATGGGGATGCATGGGAGTGGGGACTGATGCTGGGAGAAAGGCTTCAGCCACTGTTTTACTGAAGCAGAAGTTGGGTAAATGAGGCTCGTCTCTAATGTTCTCCTGTGATTGTCCTTTCCATTTCCCTGGTAATGGGAGGGGTTGCGAAACAGGAAATTGTTGATGCCGTGGTAAATGTGTGGGGGAAAGGAAGGGCCTCATAAGCTCTCTGTTTAACAGTAAGACAGATGGAGATGAAAAGAGCAGTGGACAGACTGCAGGATGTGACTATGTGAAGCCTTCAGCTTTGGACTACAGACAGACTCCATCTGAGCAATACCATCAGCCAACAGCTGACAGAGAGACGCGGGCTGCAGGCAGCAGGCTCTCCCAGGTACGGCTAAAATTGTTTGCTGTAATGCAGGTGAATGAGGGAAGTTTTTTTCAATGTTTGAGGCCTCTGTAATATCAAGCACTTCCTTCCAAATTCTATTTGCCCATGACCTCCCCAAGCTCTTCTGCTCAGAACACAGGTAACTGCATCTGGGTTGGCACGGTGGCTCAACGGTTAGCATTGCTGCCTCTCAGCACCAGGGTCCCAGGTTCGATTCCAGCTTTTGGTGACCAGCTGTGTGGAGTTGGTACATTCTCCCCGCGTCTGCATGGGTTTCCTCTGGGTTGCTCCAGCGTCCTCCTACAGTTCAAAGATGTGCGAGTTGGATGGATTGGTAAATGCAGGATCAGCTCTGGGTAGGCTGCCCTTTGGGTGGTCAGTATGGACTCGATGGGCCAAATAGCCTGTTTCCACACTTAGGGTTCTATGAATTCATCACTTTTGGTATATTCAAGCCTCCGAGTTGTTTATTTTGCATTGTGCAAATATCATTCTTCAGTGAAATTGCCCAAAGATTCAGAAGAAAGGAAGTTACATAAATTCTTAAATCCCTGGTTAAATCCCAGTTGGAGTATTGAGGTAATTCTTGGCTCCATACTTTAGGAATGATCGAGAAGGTGCAGAGGAGATTTTATTTGAAGGGTGCAGAGATTCTGTGGGCAGGTTTGTATGTTTCCTCTTGGAGGAGAGAAGGTGAAAGGGTTTTCAGGGAATGTTCAAATCATGAAGTAATTTCTAAAGAATTTTAAAAAAGGGAAGCTATTTCCACTGGAGGGAGAAAACAGAATTAGTGGAATTGGTTAAAAACATTGTAGTGAGTCATCGTGTCTTGGAAAGTACTGCATGTAAGGATGATTGTGAATAATATTTTTCAAAAGGAATCAGGATAAATGTTTTCTTTCAAGGGGGAAGAGCAGAGAAGCTGCACTTATTGAATAACGCTCTAGAAGACAAAGGGCTTTAAGATTAGAATAGATTAGATTCCCTACAGTGTGGAAACAAGCGCTTCAGCTCAACCAGCCCACATCGACCCTCCGAAGAGTAACCCACCCAGATCCATTTCCCTCTAACTAATGCACCTAACACTGGACAATTTAGCATGGCCAGTTCAGCTGACCAGTACATCTTTGGACTTTGTGTGGGAGGAAACTGGACCACCCATGCATACACGGGGCGAATGTGCCAACTCCACACAGCTGGTTGCCAAAGGCTGGAATCGAACCTGGGACCCTGGTGTTGTGAGGCGATAGTGCTAACCACTGAGTCACCGTGCCTCCCCAATCACCTTGTGTTCTTAAATTCTATTTTAACCACGATACAATATTTAATGAGAACTTGTTAGCACTGGAGCAATATTTGAGCATTAAATTCAAATGCCAAACACTACTTATAATTTAATTTTACTTTTGAAAGTTTTCCTCCGTAAATCCCAGTTGTTAAAGCAATTGTGAAGCTGTCAGATTGTCGTAAAATCCACTGCTTCCCTAATACTTAAAGGAAGGAAGTCCACTGGCCTTGCCTACTCCTGGCATTACATGTGATTCCTGTGCCTCGTCTGAGGTGTTTGACGTGTAACTGCACTCTAAAACAGCCTAATGGGCAGTAACTGCCACTGATAGCCATGTTCTGAGGGAGTTAGAGTATTTTAGCTGCACTGGCCCACCCACTGAATTACTCCTACTTCAGGGTTTCAAGACCTTGTTATTTGTTTTCATTCTCTCTCTAATCTTCTGTGTGTTTCCAAATAGAACTCTGATTGCTTCTCTGTGGAACTGGAGAGGGGTCCCCGAGGGTTTGGCTTCAGTGTTCGTGGAGGCAAGGAATACAGCATGGGCCTCTTTATCCTCCGCCTGGCAGAAGGTGGTGCTGCATTACTCGATGGCAGGATCCATGTAAGTGCTCCCTTGGTAATCTGGCTTAGTAATGGAGGACTGGGGTAGGTCATCATGCCACTTGCTGTGTTTTGTGGCAATGCCATTTTATGGTAGTCCATTCATTTGAGATGGTTTTACTATGAGATGGGAAGAGAAACAGATCACACCTCTCATCATGTGAACAAAGGTGGGGTTTGGTGTGAGGAGACATGAGGAAGATGGCATTAAGGGAATCAAAGTGTGAAAAAAGATTTTTTTTTAATAGGACGTTTGCAACGCACCCTGCCTCACTGTCTAACAATCCCCTTCTCCCACCTCGACTGAGCTGCCCCTCTGTTCCCTCGATGCCTCTCCCTTTTCTTGCCTCCATTCCCAACAGCCCCCAGTTGCCACAGTCCGAGATGTGATTTGTTTTTTTTCTTCTCTTGCAGGTTGGTGACCAGATTGTTGAAATTAATGGCGAATCTACTCAAGGGATCACACACAAACGAGCCATCGAGTTGATTCAGTCTGGAGGGAGGAGAGTGCACCTCGTGCTGAAGCCAGGCATAGGTCAGGTGCCTGACTTTGGTGGGTTTCCCTATGAATCTTAATTTTTCAGACCAAATTCCTGTAATGTGTGAAGTGATGGGCATTGGGAGTGGTGAAGAGAGTAATAGTGAAGCAGTAATTGTGCCCCTGTTGCAATTCAAACCCAGTTCCTGAAACGGGGCTGAATGCTGTTTCCTCTGTGGCAGTAACTGCTATAAAATTCTGTTTGAGACCTCTCTGAATCACTGCCCTCCCTCTACCCCTTCCCTGCCCCGGTCTGCGTGTCTGTCTGTCTCTTCAACCTACTCTTGGCCACTGGCTTTGCAGAAATGTAATCTTCTGTGGAACTTATTTTTTATTCTCATAGTTACATTTAGTCCTAGGCTTCTCCCTCCTCCCCCTCTCTAGGAATGGCACCTTGCAGCCTCTCCACCTGTACGACACACGAGCAGCGTTGAGGCTTCCCATCTCCTCTCGTCTCTCCTGGGACCTGGTAAATCTGCATGTCTTTTACTTGGTTTTATTCAGACTTTCAAAACCTTATTTTTGCAATTTTGATTCATCATGAACCTTGCTCTTTTTCCCTCCCTCCCTCCCTGTCACCTTTTTGGAGGCGGTGGGGAGGTGTGGGTTTTCGATGGTGACAAGCAGCTCGCACCAATTGTGCAGCTTTGAATTTGACCACAATTTCAGGATTTAATATGAGCACTGGCCAATTTGGAAATTCTGAAATAGTGGCTTGAGGTTTCATGTTGTGTCAGGTCAGCGACTGTGAGATGAATCTGAACTGTGGATCTGTCAAAACCACCACCCCTAACCCCTCATTTTTCTTTTTATTCTTTCACTTGTTTTTCCCTTGCATGCCTCTCACTGTTTCTCTTTCTTTGCCTGTGCTCATGCTCTATATTACTCATGGTCACTCTGCTTCTCTTCCTTGCCCACCATCTCTTTCTTGCTTGCTTAGGCTCCTCTTCTCCCTCATCCTCGCGGCTTTCTAGTGGAGCTTTGCTGATCAGTTTGAAACTCCCGAGCTGATGATTTCTAGTGTCATAGTTCAGAACTCCAGTCAACAATCTAACTTGGCTAGAGTACAATTCGCACATTATAGACCACATCCTGACCCCTGGATGTCCCAAAGTACTCTGCAACCAGTAGAAGACACTTTCTTGAAGAGTGATCAATGTAGTAATTCAGGAAATGCATCAGCCAGTTGTGTATAATAAGGTCCCACAATGTTTTTAGTGATGTTAACTGAGAAATAAATGGTAGTCAGGGTTGGCCTGCTCTTCAAAGTAATGATGTGGCATTTTATCTCAGTTGAAACCAAAATGGCAGCAGTCAGAGTAGATGGAAAGATGTTTCCACTTTGGGAGGCAAGACCTCAGCGGAAAATACAAGTTAGTCACTAACTAATCTGTTTGGGAATCTAGAAGAACAACTCTTTTATCCAGTGAGTGGTTAGACTATAAAATGTAGAAGTAGGCCATTCAGCCCATTGATTCTGCTCCAACATTCAATTATGTCACGGTTGATCTGATTAATCCTCGCTCCACTTTCCCTCCTTTTCCCTACAACTCTTGATTCCTTTGCAACTTGAAAATTTCTGTCAGCTATGAATGTATTTTATGACCCAGGTAAAGAATTCCACAGATTCACTCTGAGAAAAAAATTCTCATCTTTCTTAATTGAGTGACCCTTTAGTCTGTGATCATGCCCTCTGGGTGACCCTTCACTCTCTGGTAATGCCCTCTGGGTGACCCTTCACTCTCTCTGGTAATGCCCTCTGGGTGACCCTTTACTCTGTAGTCATGCCCTCTGGATGATCCTTTAGTCTGCAGTCATGCCCTCTGGGTGACCCTTCACTCTGTGGTTGTGCCCTCTGGGTGACCCTTCACTCTGTGGTTGTGCCCTCTGGGTGACCCTTTACTCTGCAGTAATTCCCTTTCCTCATTTCCCCTCCCCCCACCTTGTCTCAGTCGGTTCCCTCAACTCAGCACCGCCCTCCTAACCTGCAATCTTCTTCCTAACCTCTCCGCCCCCACCCCACTCCGGCCTATCACCCTCACCTTGACCTCCTTCCACCTATCACATCTCCATCGCCCCTCCCCCAAGTCCCTCCTCCCTACCTTTTATCTTAGCCTGCTTGGCACCCTCTCCTCATTCCTGATGAAGGGCTTATGCCCGAAACGTCGAATTTCCTGTTCCTTGGATGCTGCCTAACCTGCTGTGCTTTAACCAGCAACACGTTTTCGACTGTGATCTCCAGCATCTGCAGACCTCACTTTTTACCCGAGTAATGCCCTCTGGGTGACCCTTCACTCTGTGGTAATGCCCTCTGGTCCTAGCCTCTCCCACAACAAGAAACAATCCCTCCACATCTAGCCTGTGAATCTTATGTGTTTCAAAGGTTATAACATGTACTTCTATACTCCTGTGAGTACAGGCCTGAGCCGTTCAATCTCTCCTACTGTGAGTGTTAGCATTGGAATCTCATTACCAAATTACTATTGCTTCATTTCAGAGGAACTATATAATCCAGGAAGGGTGAAGAGTGTAGAAGGACATGCTGAAGGGTGAGTGGGGAAGGGATAGATGGAGATTTGCTGTACGGCATGAGACCAAATGACCTGATCCTGTGCTGGAAACATACAGTGAGCAGATTGATCATCTGTAGTTGGGACTGACTGGCATCCAGCCTCATTCACACTGAAACATCAAACCATGTCTGCGCACAACACTGCCTTCATCATTGTGAATTGACAGACGCAGGGTAGCCTGTATGTAAGCCTGTCCTGATGATAGGAAACTACTTGAGAGAATTAAAGTAAATAAAAGCTGTAGCGTGACCTGGTAATCTCATAAGAGGTGTCCCATCAAGGGAGGTTATTAGTGGGCAACAGTCACTCTCCCCTTCCTTTAGAGCAAGAGGTCAGTGAGATAACTTGACCCTGTTACTGCTGCTCTGTCACAGTCAGCCTTAGCTATCCCCCATACTCTCAATGATCCTCACAACTTACACCCTATAAACTTGAAATTATCCATAACTCATGCCAAGACACACACTCCCTTCATCTGTTAAACTCACTGAACTGCACTTACTGCTGGCCTGACAGTACCCCAGTTTTAAATTCTTCATTTTAAATCCCTTAACAGACCTGCCCTTCCTATCTCTATAACTTGCACACCATCCCTTCAACTGTATTAAATTGCTGTACCTCTGACCTCAGCCTTTGGCTTGGGCCTTAGGTCTGGAATTACTTTCTACCTCTCTCTCTGTCTTGTCTTTAAGACCAATCAAAATTCTGTCACTTTTCCTGATACTTCCTTACGTGGCTAGTGACTAATTTGACCTGATAAGTCCCAGTTGAAGACATTTTACTGCTTTAAAGGTACGATATAAATGTGACTTGTTTAGCCTCCAGCAGGTAGGATCAGTAGAAGGCAAACTAATAAACCAGAAGTCTGAGACTTGAGTTGCTATTTTGAGATTTACATTTGTGCTTCATTTCTGAGGAAACTTGCTCCCAGCAGCCTACATTCTAACTAGGCAGTTAGTGTTTACTGCTGAATTGACATTCTCTGAGTTGCATTGTACCTGAGCCTGTATAATCCTTTGTCCTGATGTGTGATTTTTCCCAACCCTCCAAACCCCCTCGTTTTCAGCTGGTGCTTGTTGTAGGTGCTGATGCAGTCAACTTGAATGATCGTTGTTTCACCATGCGCTGGCTGGACAGGACTGTTCAGTAGATGCTTTAATGGGCCAATCTATTAAACATTGTAGCAGAAGACCATTCACTGACTCAAGCCTGTTGTGCCACTGTCATCTACCTCGATGTCACTTTCCTTCACTCTCCCTGTTTCTTAGTCATTTGTTTCCTATTGATTTCCACCTTGAACATTCTCAATAATTGATCTGGGATAGAGAATTCTGCATATTCACCACTATCTGAGTGAAGCTATTTATCCTCTTCTCAGTCCAAAATGGCTTGTTTTTTATTCTGAGACGCCCTGGTCCCACCCCCAGACAGGGGAGACCTTCCTTCCAGCCACTCTGCTTTCAGTGTCCCTGAGTTTTACCTCTCATTCTGTTCAACTCCAGACCATGCAGGCTCAGCCTCTTTAACCTCTAAGGCCAGTCCTGTGATGTGGGAGTTTGGCTACTGTGGAACACTGCCTCATACAGCTAGTTTCCTCTCTCTGATTGGGTTCATGAATCAATTGGTTAAAATATTCTGCCATCCTTTTCTGATGTCAGTCATGCACTATATGTAGAAGTAAGATTCATCCATTAATTTCCATCAAGTAGTATTGAAATACTTGATCTGTGGAACCTCCGAGCCAAGTACCTCACCCATATAAACCGTAGAATCTGTGATCTGCTCTCCTCCCTCTCCCCCTTCTCTCTCTCTTTCCCTAACCCCCTTTCTCCCCATCTCCCTCTTTCATTCTCGCTTGCGCTCACTCTCTCATGCTCGCTCGCTCTCTCGTGCGCTCGCTCTCTCTCTCGTGCTCACTCTGTCTTTCTCGCTCACTTTCTCTTCCCCCTCGCCCCCTCTCTGATAGAGGAGGGATGCACTGTGTGAGGTAGGAAGGGGTTTGATATGCATGCTGAGATGTAGGGTGCATCATGCAGGAGGGAAATGGGATGTGTAGTTTTTTATTCTTTTTGTGGATCATATTTGTTTTCTGTCTAATGTGGAATTATAAATGCTTTGCTTATTTTCCAGACAATTGGGATACCCAGAGCACCCCATATACCAGCCTCCAGGAACTAAACACAGCTGCTGAAAACCAGCCATTGCCATCCAATCCACATCCCAGTCCCAACCCTCATCTCACTGACCCTGCAGAGACTTTTAAACATGAGAAGATATGGAGAGATCATGACTCGCCCACCAGTGCCCAGTGGGCACCCAGACCCCTGGCTGCCGACCCGCACTGGACACCGGCTAGAACTGTGAACCTCACAGGTGGTCAGAATGCGGAGGAAGGAGACGAGTCGGAAATTGTGAAGGATGGGGTAATAAAACCAGATGGAGAGAGTGGGCACAGTCCGAGGCAAGAGCGACTGGCCAGGAATGACGAGGTGTTGGCCACTGGCATCGAACGCAGGGCCCTGAGCCCTCACAAACATGGCAAGAAGCAAGCTGCTGGGTACCGGGAGCAGTCAGCTAGCCCCAAAAAAACCGAGAAGCAAAGGAGACAGACGCCAGATGCATCAGGAAGCCCAAGGAGGGGAAGGTTTAAAGAACAGTCAGAAAGCAACCAGGGCAGCTTCCGGGAAGTTGAAGCAAAGGAAAGGCCAGTAGGAGGTACGACTAGATCACGGAGTCCAAGGAAGGCCAGCAGGAAGGATAGAGAAGGAAGTAGAGAGGAATTGGACAGTGTGACTCTGGGAGAGAGAGCTGAGAGCAGAGATGATGGGTCCAGCCTAGTTAAAGTGGCTCATTCTAAACAGGTGACTGACCAATCTGAGAGCCCAAACCACAGACACTGCAACAGGAGATATGCTCACCCACCCTCTAGCACTGTGGAGAATTTGGCTAGTGCCTCACTCCAGTGCAGTCCTCAAAAAAAGAGACCCACGTCACGTGCTGGGGAGCAGGAAACATTGCAACCTCCTGACCTTGGTCAAGGAGCAGGCAGAACCATGCAGGACAGCTCCCACTCTACAGCGATCGAACAACCTAGCGCCTTCAGCAAGAGTGATGATCAGTCAAAGAGCCTGGAACAAAGGAATGCAGAGCATGATATGGAGAGGCATGGTGAGGAAGTCCCCTCCATACAACACTCCAGCCCTGCACCCAGAACTGGACCTGCTCCAAGAAAAACGCAAATAACCCCTGGACCCTGGAAGAAACCAGATGCTCAGAGACCCATGTAACCAAAAGCAAACTTCGTTATATATGTTAAATTATTTTTATAAACTTTTGATTTCTGTTAAGTGTCAATTGCATCTTATTTAAATTTGAGTAGTGTAGTCAGTTTTTTGCATTGAAATATTTTAGTTGAAGTGAAGGATTTTTCAATTTTCTCCATTGTTTGGACAAACTTGTCTGCCTCATAATGGCAGTACAGGCTGTGAGACACTCCTGTTTTTATGAACAGATGTTGATTGTGTGCAGTTTACACTTTGTACAACAGTGACCCATTCCTCACACTCTGGCACATTGTCTTTGCAATCACAGCGGTGGTTTCACAGTCCATACTCCCAGTCAGTGCCAGCTTGAACATCTCAACCACACAGCCACCGACTCTAATGGTGTGTGAGCTATCAGAAATTTACTGTCACCAAATCTCTGCCTTTGAAATGAGTTATCGCTAACTGGATGTGACGCTGTTGACTAGCGAGTGTTTCTGTGCAGGTTTGCAATCAACACAGGTTAATGAACTGAACACCTTGGACACCACCCCCATGGCCACTATTTTTTGTGTTACATGGGCCTTTAGCTTTTATTGTCTGTGAATGCCTTAGTGTTCAAAAGCCTGTCTCATATGCTGTGTCTGCTCTCAAACAGCTCACTGTCACACTGTGCATGCATTGCTCTTTGATGTTTTCTAATACTGTACACAAGAAATTTCTTGCAGTTAATCTGGTGCCAGTATTCTGACCACCAGAGATTTCGGACTCCTGTCTCCTCTTTGAGTTCTGTAATGTTATCAGGTTCTTCAAGTCCAGATTATAAACTGCTATTCATTGGGTTCTGTAACTTGTTTTGTGTATGTTTCATTAGACTACCAATCAGTGTAAAATATTTTGTTTTTCTGTGATTTTGATGCAGTTTATAAACATCTTCAGTATTTTGAACAAATTCAGTTTTTTAAAAATTATTTTTATTCAAATTTTGCATTTCCTGTGCCATTTGTGTGTTGGAGTCTCATCATGTTCCTGTTTTGTTTGATTTGTCTTTTCTGTTCTCCACTGAAATCAGTGTTGTGGGAAATTCTCGACCTTAACTCATTGTCATAGCAGCAATGAAATATTCTGGAAATGAGCAAGGCAGGTGATAGAATAGAGTTCTTGTTTGTCACTTCCCTGTCTCTCTGAAGACTTTGTGAAACCTCTTGAATTTGCCTCATTTCCCAGCTTTCGTTCTGCAAGGTGCTCTCTCCAACCTCGAATCATGTTGCCATTTTTTATACCTTTACCAAGTCACTTAGACTGTCATCCAGGAATGTGCATTGGCCAAAACTGTATTCCATTACCCTGTGAACTGTCAACCCGCCAACCCTTGTTCTGCTAAGAGTGTGTAGGAGATGGAACAGAGACCCCGGACTGTGTGTGGTGAAGGTGGAGTCTTGTGACTATTTTACTGCTGTATTTCATATTCTGTTCATGCCAAGAGTTGAACATTGGAGTCCACGCGAAGGTGGTTTGAAATTCCTCACAATTCATACACTGCTCAGCTCCAGTTTCCACCCCCACACTGTTGATGTCTCATTTTATTTCCTTGTTGGTGCAGTAGACTAACACACATTGCTCCCTCCCCAACATCAGTAACGTTCACAACATCTTGTAGACTGTACAGTACTCATGGCATGGATGCAGTCTTTGAGTAAAGCTGAACAAGCCTTGAGTGTGTTGGTTGTAAATTTTTATACTGTACAGTCTCTATAAATACTGTCATTAGGGCGAGATCTGTAAACCCTCATATTTTTTTAATGTATGACATGAGAATTGCAAATCCTTTGTCATGGTGTTGCACTGTAAAATAAACCTTAACTTTCAATCTCAGCACGTGTTTCAAAACTTTTGGTCATGATGATGAATGATTATCTCTGCTACAATATGCTGCCTTTCCCACTCTAGTGGGACCATTACATGGCCTGTTTTGTTGTGTTAAAAACACTATGTAAATGCAAGCTGTTTGAAAACCATGTGACTTGGTAAATTGAGTCAGAGTACTGCACCTTCCGTTCATTCTCTCAGTTGGGTCAGGGAGGTTGTTAATAGCCTTGAGTCAGATTAATGTGAAAATCAAGTCTAGCAGAGGTGATTCAGCTTCATGTTCCAGGTTAGAGATTGATTTCGTTCATCGGTGGAGTGGGAGGGGGAGTTAAAGTGTTGAGCCACGGGGTGGTTGGGTCAGTTGGTCCGGGCATCCCAGAGGTGTTCCCTGAAGCGTTCCGCAAGTAGGCGGCCTGTCTCCCCAATATAGAGGAGGCCACATCGGGTGCAGTGGATGCAATAGATGATGTGTGTGGAGGTGCAGGTGAATTTGTGGCGGATATGGAAGGATCCCTTGGGGCCTTGGAGAGAGGTAAGGGAGGAGGTGTGGGCGCAAGTTTTGCATTTCCTGCGGTTGCAGGGAAAGGTGCCGGGAGTGGATGTTGGGTTGGTGGGGGGTGTGGACCTGACGAGGGAGTCACGTCTGGGGGGAATCTGCGGTCTTTGAAGAAGGAGACCATCTGGGCTGTACGGTATTGGAACTGGTCCTCCTGGGAGCAGATGCGGCGGAGACGAAGGAATTGGGAATATAGGATGGCGTTTTTACAGGGGGCAGGGTGGGAGGAGGTGTAGTCTAGGTAGCTGTGGGAGTCAGTTGGTTTATAGTAGATGTCTGTGTTGATTTGGTTGCCCGAGATAGAAATGGAAAGGTCTAGGAAGGGGAGGGAGGAGTCTGAGACAGTCCAGGTGAATTTGAGGTCGGGGTGGAATGTGTTAGTAAAGTGGTTGAACTGTTCAACCTCCTCATGGGAGCACGAGGCAGCGCCGATACAGTCATCGATGTAGTGGAGGAAAAAGTGGGGGGTGGTGCCAGTGTAGTTGTGGAAGATGGACTGTTCCACATATCCTACTCATTGATTTCGTTCAGTCCAAAATCGGTTTGCTTTCTGTAACATTTATTTCCCTGGCTGAACTGACCAATCACTCTGGGTCTTTTTTTAAAAAAAGAAAAAAAATGCTGTTGGTTGTTTTGGGTCACTGGTGATGATGCTGTATGTAAATTCAAATCCTTTCTTCACATTACAATGAAAAAGTAAAATGAATGAATTGGATGCAAGCTTTATTTGGAAATAAATTATACAGTTAAACACAGCTGAAAAATAAATTGATCTAAAGAGTGCACACTGACCCAACTCCCTCAAAATACATGATTTTAGCAGCAACATGGAATGATATTTTATAATGTCAGTCTTAAATTCCAGCTTTGCAGATGAATATGGTAATCAGACCTGACCCGTACCTGGATAAGAGTTACAAGTTGAGGAAAGAGTTGGGTGAGATTTAAAAAAACAAAATGCTAGAAATCAGGTTGTCAGATACCAGCAAGGAGCAGAGAAAAGCTGTTCGTGCTTCAGAGTGAGACCATCTTTCATCAGAACCAGAGAAAAGACTGAACTGTAATCGAATTTAAACAACTAAGAGATGTTCTGCAACCACGTTCATTTATTACTCCGATCTCTGTGTTACTGCTTGTAGCATCTGCTCGGGGGAAGGCTGCTCAAGTAAGGTGACAGTAGAAGAAAAAAATACTAAATGGCTCCCTTGAGCTTACTTGATTGTTCCTGCCCTGGTGTCTCCCTCTCTGTTGTCCAGGGGGCCATGACCCATGCAGTCCAATGGGAGAACCTCCCCATTCCACACTCCCCAGCAGATTTGACACAGTCTCTCATCTGTGTGCACACACTTCTTCAGCCTCCTTTTCTTGTGACTCCAGTCAAAGCCCAAGGTCATTTAATCTTCCACAGCTGGGGAAAAGGAAAGAAATAGAGCGTAATTCACTAGTACTCAAAGAATCAGCAGTAACTGAGTGGGTGAGAAAGTGGAGGGCTAAATGCCTTGCAGTCTAAGGGAATGGGGGCAGGAGAGAGCACCGGGTGAGAGGGTGGTCTGTGTTGACATTTGTTTGGAATGGGGTAACTCACCCTGAGGTTGAAGCCCAGCAGGTCACTGATGACTCCAGACACTGCTGACAGAATGACGACCCGTGTAATGTTGTACAGCAGAGGGTTCATGGTCAGTCCGTACACCCGGAATGGAGAGTCCAACTCCTGTGGGGGAAGGGAGAAGCACAGCACTGACCTGCTGATGATAATGCTCCCAATTCCATCTGCACGTCACAACCCAGACTTATCATCCCTCCCCTCTTGTAGAGAAACAGCACCCTCAGACACTTCCTGTAGCAGTCCATTATTCTGGTGAGCCAGTGAAAGCTAAACTACTGTTCAACTGTGTAAAGAATGACAGTATATTTGGCTCTGTCCTAAGCACCAGTGTTAATTACCTAGTTATCTGTCCTGCGATAGGGAGATGAAATGGAAGTAATGCAGGCGAAAGTTTGAAAAATGGGACTTGCTCACCTTCAGTAATTTTGTGGCAAGTTTTAGCACATTGTTCACGATGGAGAGCTGTTCCTTCTTGTTGGGTTTCATTTCCATTTTTAAATACAAGTTGATCTATTGAAGGGAAGACGAGGCATTGATAAGAATTTACTGCAGACTGCCAATACAGCCCCATCCTTCAAAGCAAAGCCAATTTAGTTCCCTTTCTGAACACTCGCAGCAAACCTGCTGAAATTATACAAACAATTTCTGCATGTCTCTAAGAAGCGGT
The DNA here is from genome assembly GCF_020745735.1 of Hemiscyllium ocellatum. Classification (NCBI taxonomy): domain Eukaryota; kingdom Metazoa; phylum Chordata; class Chondrichthyes; order Orectolobiformes; family Hemiscylliidae; genus Hemiscyllium; species Hemiscyllium ocellatum. Next base: position 3,612,093 of record NC_083426.1, on the reverse strand, counting down.
TGAGCAGAGCGGTTGCACTATTAGATGGTCTAAGAAACAGGTAAAAATCCAAATAATTGCAGGTGTTGGCAATCAGAAACAAAAACCGAAATCGCTGGAAAAGCTCAGCAGCTGTGCAGAGAAATCAGTTAATGTTTCGGGTCTAGTAACAGTCTCCCCATTAACAGGTTCTGCTGAATAAAAACATTAGGTACATACCTGTTCTGTGAGCAAGATGGAGACATTATTGTATTTCCTGCTGATCTCTGAGCCCAGTGTGACCAACCTTAGTAGGAAAATGGCCAGGGCTGCTCCCCAGATCAGTAGCTCCCAGTTATACAGAGAATCCAGAAAGCTCATGTGGCCATGAAGGATCTTGGAAATGAAGGAAAGAATTTTTGTGTTACGGAAATTGATTCTAATAAACCAATCGCTTCCCCACAAGTCAGAAATGTGATGGAATATTTTCCACTTGCCTGGCTGAGCATAGCTCCATCGCTGCAAGCAGCCTGCTCGATTTATCTAAAAACGAAGGATGCTGGAAATTGGAAACAAAATCAAGTTGCTGGAAACACTCAGCAGGTCTGGCAGCATCTGTGGAAAGAAATCAAAGTTAACGTTTTGGGTCTGATGACCCTTCGGAACTGATGGTAGCGAGGGAAAAGGTTAGTATTCGTGCATAAGATGTCACTGGACCTGAAATGTTAACTCTGATTTCTCTCCACAGATGTTGCCAGAAGTGTTGAGCTTTTCCAGCAATTTCTACCCTTGATTTACACCCCACCCACAGAAATTTGCTCTCTCTGCCATTCATGCTTAGTAATAGCAATGTATAAGGTGCACTGCAGAAATTCACCAAAGATCCTTCACAGTTTCCAAACCTGTGACCGCTTTCACCTAGAAGGACAAATGCAACAGATAGCGGCACCTACAGGTTCCCCTCTCAGCCATTGTCGGTGTTCACCTGAGAGGGTAGTCAGGGCTTTAATTAACATATTTATCTTAACAATAGTAACTTCCGATAGTGTAGCAAAGCCTCAGTACTCATCCTCTGACAGCGCAGCGCTCCCTTGGCACTGCACTGTGGTCATAAATAAAAGTTCCTTCTTGCAATACATTCAGCACAACCTCTCATTAAGGCAACGTACTGGTGCTGCTGGTAATTTGGGCAGGAACTGGGTGCTTGGGGAGAGTAAGATTAACGAAGGGGAGGGTGGTTACAAGAATGCAATGAAACAATTCAAGTGAAATCAGAAATGATGATGTTCCCTCTTCTTCAATAAATGGAAAGACATTCTGAATCTTACCTGGGCACAGCAGATGAAAGCGATGGACAGAGTAAGTAGGAACGCTGATGAAACAATGACATCAACTGAGCGTTGTGGGCCCCGCCTCTGTGACAGTAAGAATGAAATAAAGGAGAAAAAGAGAAATAGGAAGAGTTTAGATTACTTACTTAGTGTGGAAACAAATCCACACCGACCCTCCAAAGTGCAACCCACCCAGACCCATTCCTCTACATTTACCCCTTCACCTAACACTACGGGCAATTTAGCATAGCCAATTCACCTAACCTGCACGTTTTTGGACTGTGGGAGGAAACCCACACAGACACAGGGAGAACGTGCAAACTGCACACAGTCAGTCGCCTGACCTGAACCTGGGTCTCTGGCGCTGTGAGGCAGCAGTGCTAACCACTGTGCCATTCCATCAGAAGAGGGAGTGTCAGAATGAGCAAAACAGTAAGTGGTAGAAAAGAGTTGGAGAGAGAAAGAGAGATGTTAATCATAGAATCCCTGCAGTATGCAATTCAGAACTAAGTCCGCACTGACCCTCCAAAGAGCATCCCATCCAGACCCACCCCCTACCTTATCCCTGTAACACTGCATTTCCGTGTCAATCCACCTAACCTACAAATCTTTGGATTGTGGAAGGAAACCGGAGATCACAAGGAGAATGTGCAAATTCCACACACCGTTGTCCGAGGGTGGAACTGAACCGGGGCCCACTGGCACTGTGGGGCAGCAGTGCTAACCACTGAGCCACCATACCATGTGTTGTTGATAAGACTGGTACAGATTAAAGTTTATGTGATGATTGCCCAAGAATTTCTTCGGAGTGGCTTTCTTACTACAGACACATGTAAGTTATTTTAACCGGAAATGTTGGAACATGGAAATTCTCCTCCTGCTCTTACTTTCTATAATTCAAACTCTGGCCATTACTTTTCTGATGGAGCCAAACTGGCGTCAGTTGTGAGAGGGACGACTTGCTTCTATGAACAGCACATTTGATCGCTTTGCAGCTTCCCAGATATACACCTAAGGGATTATTGCTGTCCTCCCAATTGTCAAATTCTCACTCTCCAGGAAGATTCTATTCTGCCTCCAACTCTCTGACTTCCTAATCCATTCTTTTACTCTCGTACCTCCATTACTCAGGCATCTCCCCTCCCCAACCCTCAAATGGTTAGCTCCTCTTTCTCTACACATCGTCAGGAAGATTTGGTGTTAAAGGAGCTGAGGGAAATGGGGACTTGGGTCATAAATAACCAGAAAAATTAATTCATCTGGAAATAAAACTCACATAATCTGCTCTCTCCCGTCTACTATCCATTAACTGAGACAGTTTCAATTAACCTGCTGTTCCAGTCTGTTATATGTGGCTCATTCAATGCTAAAGGCAATTGCGTTTTGACAGTACTCTGTATAATCATTAGCCCAATGTGGAAAATAAACGTGCCCATCAGAAAGAGGAGATGATTCATTATTGAGAGTGAGTCCATTGATCAACTTCACCCCAGTCAGTGTCTGTGTACCTGGTTGTTGGTTTGCAACCTTTTCAATTATTTCAATCTGAGCCACTGGGCTCTAGAATGATCTCCGGAACCTTGAGATTCCTTCAACAGGGAGCAGGCCTGAGCCACTTGAATCCAAGGTTGGCCCCCTCACTTTGATTTGCTGCAGGCTCTTTCCTCACTGGCCGAATGACCCCGGGGAATCCTCCAATCCCTTCCCCAGCCTTGACCGATGGATCTAGTGCACCTCCTCTATGGGTATTTGCTTGGTCCGAGCCTGTTACCCTCCTCACACACACTCAGTGCTGTTGGTGAATCAGTTCCCACCACCACCTCAAGGGATAATTCAGGATGGGTAATAACGTTTGTTAGTGAATCTCACAACCCAAAAGCAAACTGAAAAGAATAATTAATTGCAGACTATTGTAGTGATACAGCCACACCTACAGCACACAAATAGAATAACAGAAGCAGACAAAATGGGCTGAATGGTCTTAACAGAATTAAATCACAGGCCATTCAGCCCATCTTGCCTGTGCCTACTTTTTAGTACAGACATTCATTTAATTCTACTTTGCTGTTCTTACTCAATACCTTTATTAATATATTCCATTTGAAGGTTAATCCAATTCACTTTGAATTAGATTCAGCTGCCCTTTCAAACAGTGAGTTACAGGTCACGATGACTTCCTAGGTCAAATAATGCTCCATATCACTTCTGGTTAATTTGCCAATCACCTGAAATCCAAATATTCTGGATGCCCATCTCCTGCCAGCAGAGCCTGATTTAACAAACTGTGTGTATGGTACGATTCGATGAGTTCCACACTTACCTTCAGGTAGGAACGCAGTGACAGCCACATCTTAATGTTCTGCACCTTCTTCAGCCTAAAATGAGGGATCTCAGACTTACGAGCCTTCCTCGCTGATGTCAGATGGCTGAAGAGCTTGGCAAATAGGAATCGCTACAGAGACAGCAATGAACAAATTAAGGGTTTGACCTTACCTCAGAGTAAGGTCAAGCACAGCAGTATCACCATTCAATGGTGTTACCATCACTGAATCCCCCACTGTCAACATCCTGGGAGTTACCACTGACTGAAAACTCAACTGCATTAGCCACACAAACACAGTAACTACAAGAGCAAGTCAAACACTAGGAATCCTATGGTGAGTAAGGCTCCTCCTAACATCCCAAAGACTGTCCATCATCGACAAAGCACAAGTCAGGAGTATGATGGAATACTCCCCACTTGCCTGGATGGGAGCAGCCCCAACAACACTCAAGAAGCTTGATACCATCCAGGAAAAAACAGCCATTTGATTAGCACCACATTCACACACATCCCCTTCCTCCACCACCAATACTCTGTATCCATAATTCACAGAGTCATACAGCTTTGAAACAGACCATTAAGTCCAACCAGTCCATGCCAAACATAATCCCAAACTGAGCTAGGCCCACATCCCTGCAACCCTTTCCTATTCATGTACCTATTCAAATGATTTTTAAACGTTGTAATTGTACACATCCACCACTTCCTCAGGAAGTTCATTCCACGCACGAACCACCCTCCATACAAAAAAATTGCCCCTCATGTCTTTTTTAAATCTCTCTCCTCTCACCTTAAATGTATGACCCATACTCTTGAAATCCCCCATCCTCAAGAAGAGACAACTGCCTATCTATACCCCTCATGATTTGAAAACTTCTTTCAGAACACCTCTCAATCTCCTACACTCCAGTGAAAAAAGTCCTAGCCTGTCAAGCCTTTCTTTATAGTTCAAACCTTTCACATGCTGATAAATCTCTTCTGAACTCTCTCCAGCTTGATAATTTCTTTTCTATAACTGAGCAACCAGAACTGCACTGTTTTCTGGAAGAGGCCTCACCAATGTTCGGTCTTGTTCATTCTTTAAAATATAAATGAAGAGAAAGGACTTGGGAATTGATAGTTGGAAATCCAGAATGTGCTCTGCATGCTAACAGAATTGTTCTGAAAAGAAGTGGGTGCGGAGGCTGTTCACTGGGATGTTGCCTGGACTGGAATGTTTCGGGTGTGAAGAGAGACTGGAGAGCTTGAGGTTGTTTTCCTTTGAGCAAAGAAGGCTGAGGATGACTTGGTTTAGCTGTTCACAATTGAGGTATGCAAATAGACAAAACTTTGCTCCTTCGAGGGGTCAAGAACAAAGAGGCATAGATTTAAAATAAGGAGCAGGAGATTTGGAGACAATTATTAAAGGATTTTTCTTTTCACCCAGAGGGTGATGGCTATCTGGGACTCAGTCTGAAAGGCTTGTAGCTGGAGGAACTATCGAGACATTTACGAGCATTTTGTTACTATTTCTGGAGCTTTCCTATTACTGGCCACTCAGCATGTCTTTCAACCCAGACTATTTTGGAGACTAATGGCACAGTGGCAAGCACTGCTGCCTCACAACGCCAGAGACCCGGGTTCAATTCCCGCCTCAGGCGACTGTCTGTGTGGAGTTTGCACATTCTCCCCGTGTCTGCGTGGGTTTCCTCCGGGTGCTCCGGTTTCCTCCCATGGTCCAAAAACGTGCAGGTTAGGTGAATTGGCCATGCTAAATTGCCCGTAGTATTAGGTGAAAGGGTAAATGTAGAGGAATGGGTATGAGTGGGTTGCTCTTTGGAGGGTCGGTGTGGACTTGTTGGGCCGAAGGGCCTGTTTCCACACTAAGTAATCTAATCTAATCTAAACCTCAATGTATACTCAAAAGACTGAGCAATGAAGGCTAAATGTCTTTTTTAACCATCCTGTCTATATATGATGCAAACTTTACAGAATTATATGCTTGCACCCCGAGGTCCCTCTGTTCTCCAGTAATTGTATAAGCCCAAGTGTTGTTTGTTGTACCAAAATGCAATGCCTCGAATTTATCCAGATTGAACTCCATCTGCCATTTTTCAGCCCATTGACCAATTTGATCAAGATCGCTTTGTAATCTCAGAGAACTTTCTTCACTGTCTACTATGCCACCAATATGCTCCTATGTGTCATCCCCAAACGTATTAACCATGCCTTTTAAATCCTCATCCAAATCATTTATATAAATGACAAACAAAAGAGGACCCAGAACTGAGCCTCCGACAATGCCGCCCAAACCCGCAACCACTCCCATCTAGAAGGACAAGGATCAGCAGATACATGGGAACACCACCCCCTGGAAGTTCCCCTCCAAGGCACTCACCGTCCTGACTTGGAAACATATAGCCATTCCTTCACTGTTACTGGTTCAAAATCCTGGAAATCCCTCCCCAGTGGCATTGTGGGTCTACCCAAACCGCACGATCGACAGCATTAAGACAATAAAGGCAACAAGCAATAGGAACAGGAGGAGACATTCTGCCACATGAGCCTGTGACGCCATTCAATAGGGGACCTGATACAGGTGTATAGGAATGATCTGACATTCCCCATGTCCACATTCCCCATAATAAGGTTCAAGAACAGAGTCTGCCAACCCCCTTGTCAAGGAGTAACTCGGGTCAGACAATAAATGCTGGCCTCACCTACATCCCATGACCGGAAAATAAACCTTACAGAGAGAGTGCGCTGTCACTCACCTGTTTGTACGTTTTCTCTGCTACACAGAGAATGAAGAAAACCATCCACGTCAGACAGAACCGTTCGAGAACATTAATGAGCACCAGGCTGAGCAGCAGTCCATCAGGACTTGCACCACAGGCAACTGTCAGGAACTCCGAGACCGAAGACGATGCCAGCTGCTCAACGTCCTTGTTTTGGAAAAGGCGGAATGCGAAGGGCAGCAAGGTAAGGATCATTGTCACCAAATATCCCAGGATGCGGTAACCATTCTCCTGCTCAAAGGTACTGGCCTGGAGGGATGTCAGGAAAACAGCTGCCTGTTACAAAGCATCGCAGGGCTGGGAAAGTGCAAGTAGAAAATAATGCAGGGAAGGGTGCAGAGGAAATTTACCAGAATCATGTTTGGGATGGAGCAGTTTAACAATGAGGAGAGGCTGGATAAACGGATTTTTTTTTCTGATCAGACAGCGGAGAGGGGACCTGATAGAGGTGTATAAGGTCATGAGGAGCATGGACAGGGTAGATAGAAGCAGCCGGTCCCCTTAGCTGCAGGGTCAATAACAAAGGGGGTATAAGTTTAAGATGAAGGGGAAAAGGGTTAGAAGGGATTTGAGAATTAAGCTTTTCACCCAGAGGGTGGTAGAGGTCTGTCTGGGAGGGGGGGCCCCGGTTAAAGCAGGAAACTTCACAACCTTTAAAAGGTACTTGGATGAGCACGTGAAAGGCTATCAGTCAAGTTCTGGAAAGTGGGATTAGTGTAGATAGGTCAGCATAGCCTCGATGGACCGAAGGGTCTCTTCTGTGGTGTGTGACGATGATTCACACTATATCACCTTCCCTGGGTCACCATCCCTTATAGCCCACCACCTACAGCAAAAGTCATCCTTAAAACCCCATAAGAGGTAGGAGCAAAATTAGGCCATTCGTCCCATAAGACCATAAGACATAGGAGTGGAAGTAAGGCCATTCGGCCCATCGAGTCTACTCCGCCATTCAATCATGGCTGATGGGCATTTCAACTCCACTTACCCGCATTCTCCCTGTAGCCCTTAATTCCTTGTGACATCAAGAATTTATCAATTTCTGCCTTGAAGACATTTAGCGTCCCGGCCTCCACTGCACTCTGCAGCAATGCATTCCATAGGCCCACCACTCTCTGGCTGAAGAAATGTCTCTGCATTTCTATTCTGAATTGACCCCCTCTAATTCTAAGGCTGTGTCCACGGGTCCTAGTCTCCTCGCCTAACGGAAACAATTTCCTAGCATCCACCCTTTCCAAGCCATGTATTATCTTGTAAGTTTCTATTAAGTCTCCCCTTAATCTTCTAAACTCCAATGAATACAATCCCAGGATCCTCAGCCGTTTCTCATATGTTAGACCAACCATTCCAGGGATCATCCGTGTGAATCTCCGCTGGACACGTTCCAGTGCCAGTATGTCCTTCCTGAGGTGTGGGGACCAAAACTGGACACAGTACTCCAAATGGGGCCTAACCAGAGCTTTATAAAGTCTCAGTAGCACAACGGTGCTTTTATATTCCAACTCTCTTGAGATAAGTGACAACATTGCATTCGCTTTCTTAATCACGGACTCAACCTGCATGTTTACCTTTAGAGAATCCTCGGCTAGCACTCCCAGATCCCTTTGTACTTTGGCTTTACGAATTTTCTCACCGTTTAGAAAGTAGTCTATGCTTTTACTCTTTTTGCCAAAGTGCAAGACCTCGCATTTGCTCACGTTGAATTCCATCAGCCATTTCCTGGACCATCGTTTGCTCGAGCCTCCCCACTTTGCCAATACGACCTGTCCACCCATCTACCATCTGCAAACTTAGCAACAATGCCCTCAGTTCCTTCATCTAGATTGTTAATGTATAATGTGAATAGTTGTGATCCCAACACTGACCCCTGTGGAACTGCACTCGGCATGGGCTGAATGTAACACTGTATTCTGCAGTGTTACCCTGATGTACCAATGTAAGATATGATTTGTCTGGTTAGCATGCAAAACAATACTTTTCACTGTGTCTCGGTACAATCTCGCGACAATCATAAATCAAATCAAATCCTGAAAAAAGTCTCTTTATCTCCACTCTCTGCCCTTTGCCAGTCAGCCAATCCTCGATCCATGCCAGACCATGGGGCTCTTAGGGAATAATCCGAGTTTCTCCAGCCTGGCTTCATCGCTGAAACTCTCCATCCCAGGTGACATCCTGGTGAATCTCTTCTGCACCTTTCCTCCTACTTTGGTCCTTTCCCGAAAACCTACTCCATCTACTTTGCCCTTTCCATGTTTCCTGGAACCTTCCGGCTCCTATCTTCCCCTCCGCTTTTGCCTACTCTCCTCAGCTCTATCCCCATCTCAACCATGACCATCCTCCAGCATGAGTCTTTACACCTCCCACCACCCCTCCACCTCGCTCTGAGTTCTCCCAGTTCTGGGTTTGTCCTGAACAAATTACACTCCAAGCTAATTTCACTCCCTCATCACAGTCCGCACCAATGTCGTCTTGCCTCGGAATACGCACCTTCTTCATAATCATTTCACTGATCTCCAGAACTGACATGTCAAACTTTTTACAGTCGTTCGCTTCCCAGACGATAGCACTGACCCGCTGGGAGGCTGTGCTGCTGCTGTATAGCCATTGTAAGTGGTTCTGAAAATAAAACACAGCAATTTTAGTTATGGCTACTTTTAAAAATTATTCACAGGGTGTAAGTGTTGCTGGCTGTGACAGCATTTACTGCACACCCCTAATTACCCAGAGGTTAGTTCAAGGTTAACTACACTGTTGTGGGTCTGGAGTCGCGTGTCGGCCAGATCAGATAAGGATGGCAGTTTCCTTCCCTAAAGGACATTAATGACCTTAAAGGAAACATTTTATTTTCCCCAATAATGTTCAGCTTCTAGGTTTTTACTGAATTCAAAGATCACCATCTGTATCTCTGGAACATTCGTTGGGTCTCTGGATTAACAGTCCAGTGATAATACCACCAGCCATCGCCTCCCATCTCTGAAACTGTTACTGTCCATCTCTCTGAAATAAAGCAGGAACCTTCGTCAGTAGATAGGGAAGGGCGCAGAGGCTGGAGGAGGTGACAGAGATAGGGAGGGAGGTGTAGGGGTCAGAGGAGGGTATAAGGATAGGGAGAAGGGTGTAGGGGCCGGAGAAGGGGACAGGGATAGGGAGGGGTGTAGGGGCTAGAGATGGGGACAGGGATAGGGAGGGGTGTAGGAGGCTGGGGGTGTTGACAGAGATCGGGAGGGGTGTAGGGGCTGGAGGAGGTTACAGAGATAGGGAGGGGGTATGGGGCTGGAGGAGATGATAGAGATAGGGAGGGGTGTAGGAGCACAGAGGTTTACACACTGTCGGGAATCTGGTGTCTAATCTACATCAACCATAAACCTATCGAGTGTAGAGACTGTTAAATTATACCATGATGATGCAGTGACCCAGTTCTAGAAAATGGCGATGGATCAAATTTGGATTAATGCGAGATTCGGTTTTGTCCAAAAATCATCCCTTCCCAGTGGGATAACCGGAAATTTTAAAGGAAGGCTTTGTTGGTTGCTCCGTGCTTAATTAGATCAGCAGCTTGTATCTGACCATCACTTGTCATCTGACTGTGCCATCCAGTGACACAGCAAGGGTGAATTCAGGCCTAGCTATGCCTCACCACTAGAGTTCCCATGAAAACGATGTGAAACACCTGTGAACATAGCTAATAGATTCGATGCCCTACAGTGTGGAAACAGACCCTTCGGTCCAACCAGTCCACACCGACCCTCTGTAGAGTAACCCACCCAGACCCATTTCCCTCTGACTAGCACTAAGAGCAATTTAGCATGGCCAATTCACCTGCCCTGCACATCTTTGGACTGTGGGAGGAAACCAGAGCACCCGAGGCGAATGTTGTTCCTCTTTTCAAGAAGGGTAATAGGGAAATCCCTGGCAATTACAGACCAGTCAGTCTTATGTCTGTGGTCAGCAAAGTTTTGGAAACAATTCTGAGGGATGGGATTGATGACTATTTGGCAAAGTATAGTGTGATTAAAGGCAGTCAGCATGGCTTTGTGACGGGCAGGTCATGCCTCACAAATCTTATTGAGTTCTTTGAGGAGGTATCAAGACAGGTCGACGACAGTCGAGCAATGGATGTGGTGTATATGGATTTCAGCAAGGCATTTGATAAGGTTCCCCATGGTAGTCTCATTCATAAAGTCAGGGAGTATGGAATACAGGGAGATTTGGCTATCTGGATTTAGAATTGGCTGGCTGACAGAAGGCAGAGAGTAATTGTAGATGGAAAGTATTCTGCCTGGAGGTCAGTGGTGAGTGGGATCCTGCAGGGCTCTGTTCTTGGGCCTCTGCTCTTTGTAGTTTTTATAAATGACCTGGATGAGGAGGTTGAGGGGTGGGTTAGTAAATTTTCAGATGACACAAAGGTTGGAGGTGTCGTCGATAGTATAGAGGGCTATTGCAGGCTGCAGCGTGACATAGACAGGATGCAGAGCTGGGCTGAGAAATGGCAGATGGAGTTCAACCTGAATAAATGTGAAGTGATGCATTTTGGAAGGTCGAACTCGAACGCTGAATATCGGATTAAAGGCAGGATTCTTGGCAGTGTGGAGGAACAGAGGGATCTGGGTGTGCAATTACATAGATCCCTCAAAGTTGCCACCCAAGTGGATAGGATTATTAAGAAAGCATATGGTATTTTGACTTTCATTAACAGGGGTATCAAGTTTAAGAGCCGTGAGGTTTTGCTGCAGCTCTACAAGTCCCTGGTGAGGCCACACTTGGAATATTGTGTCCAGTTCTGGTCGCCCTACTATAGGAAAGATACAGAGGCTTTGGAGAGGGTGCAAAGAAGGTTTACCAGGATGCTGCCTGGACTGGAGGGCTTGCCTTATGAATAAGCTCGGACTTTTCTCTCTGGAGAGAAGGAGGAAGACAGGAGACCAGATCCAGGTGTACAAAATAATGAGGGGAATAGATAGAGTCAATAACCAGAGACTTTTCCCCCAGGGCAGGATTGACTGGTACGAGAAGTCACAGTTTGAAGATATTAGGAGGAAGGTATAAAGGAGACAGAAGTAGGTTCTTTACACAGAGAGTTGTGAATGCATGGAATGCATTGCCAGCTGTGGTGGTGGAGGCAGAGTCATTAGGGACATTTAAGCGACTACTGGACATGGATAGCAGTGAGTTGAGGGGTGCGTAGGTTAAGTTACTATATTTTACATTAGGAGTAAGTCTCAGCACAACACTGTGGGCCTATTCTGCACTGTATGGTTCTATGTTCTATGAAACCCACGCTGACACGGGGAGAATGTGCAAACTCCACACAGACAGTTGCCCGAGGCTAGAATCAAACCTGGGACCCTGGTGCTGTGAAGCAGCAGTGCTAACCACTGAGCCACCGTACCATACTGCAGGAACGTTAAAAGTGTGTTTGATGGAAGCTAACCCAGTGATTGAGAGATTATGGTGAGAAATGGACATTAATAACAAGCAGAGGATTTCCCCATTGAGCTCTTCAGCCATTCTGAAACATGAGACAAACTGGGGACAGTTCTGACAAATAGCTGCTGCTTGTTTAATAGCAGTCGTTAAAATCCAGCAACATTCCTGGTGCTGGAGAAAGAATTTATATCATAAAGTCTATTCACAACATTGACTTTTTTGTCTTATATAAAAATATCTAAATAAAACTACATATATACATATATACCACAGGTGAAAGGAAAAAAGAATAAACTCCAGCCACTCGCCTCTAGTCTGAACTCTATCCTGTGTCATTACCCTCCCTCTGAGCCAGGAGGGTCAGGTCCCACTTGCTCCTGAGGTGGGGGCAGTAACACACACCAATCACTGGCTCCCTGCTTCCACCTGGTCTCAGACATTCCTGCCAATTCCATTCGATTATAACATTCCCTGTGGAAAGGTAGAGGTGAGAATGCCTATCCCACACATTGAAGAATGTTTGATAACGTGGTGCAAGCAGCTCAAGTAGAGAATATTCCCATTTCTGATCGAATCCTGTAGGAAAGGGGGGCATGGAGCCAGTGTGTGGGCAAATCAGGTTAGGCAGTGACATCAATTCCGGAAAAGGGTCACGGCACTCCGAGTGGCTCAGTGGTGAATACTGCTGCCTCACAGCGCCAGGGACCCGGGTTTGATTCCAGCCTCAGGTGACTGTCTGTATGGAGTTTACACATTCTCCCCGTGTCTGTGGTGATGGGGACATTGTCTGTCATCAAATCTGCCCGTTCAATCTTGCCCATCACTGCAGCGAAGCTGGCACCCTTACCTGGTCTGGTCTACATGTGACTCCAGACCCTGAGCTCCGTTCTGAAAAAATCCCGCAAGGTCACTTCGTTGCATTCGAAGCAGTTGCTCACCCCCACCATCTCGAAGAGAACCAGAAGTGGGCAGTAAATGCTGGTTTTGCAAGACCCACCCGCAATCCTGTGAATGAATTTAAAATTATACAGACCGCAGGCAGCCATTCGCCTTTCTGACTGGTGCTAGCTCCTTGATTGATAATGTTATGGGGTGTTCTACAACATTAAGGAAGTCTGCACCAATACAAAGTTATTGAAAGAGCTGGACAGTTGCTCTCCAGCCAGGAGGACTCACCTGTTGGTTTGCCTCCTCTGTTGGGGTCTTCTTGGACCGAGTCGGTCTGTGTACGCCCTCACACTCACTCTCACTGGAGTAAGAGGAATGGCACCGGGGTCCATTGAGGAGGTCATCCCACAACATGTCCTCTGTCTCGGAACCGTGCTGGCTACTCTCCGATGCTGGCTGTGACCTGTCACAGGTCAGGGAGCTGAAGGTCATATAGGACTTAGAACTGTTCTGAAAGATATGGAAGCATTTTAATGATAAAGCATTTAGCAAACAAGAGGCTTTCTGTACACAGACCTGCTGCACAACAAAATCCTGTCAACACATCAGCCAGAGGTGGAACTAATCACTGTAAAAGTTAACTCCAGCATAGTCAGAGAAAGAACAATGTTGATTACTTACCAACGCGTAGTTTATACAAATCCAGCTCTCACCAAGTGTAAGAACGACAAGCTGTTTAACAACTGTTCATGTGGAGAATGTTGACAATAAAGGAGAAAGCAAGATTCTCTTCACTCATGAGGAGACAGTAAAAGGATGGCAGATGCTGGAAGCCAGAGTCAATAGACGGGAAACTGGAAAGGCACAGCAGGTCAGGCAGCATCCGAGGAGCAGGAGTGTCAATATTTGAAAGGGGTTGGGACTAAAACCTGCCACTCAAGTTGAGATAGGGTTGTTAAGAAGGTGTATGGTGTTTTGGTTTACATTAACAGGGGGATTGAGTTTAAGAGCTGCAAAGTTTTGCTGCAGCTCTATAAAACCTTGGTTAGACCACACTTGGAATATTGTGTCCAGTTCTGGTCATCTCAGTATAGGAAGGATATAAATGCCATAGAGAGGATGCAGAGGAGCTTTACCAGGATGCTGCCTGGATTGGAGGGCTTTTCTTATGAAGAGAGATTGAGTGAGCTAGGGCTTTTCACACTGGGAGAGAAGAAGGAAGAGAGGTGACTTGATAGAGGTGTACAAGGGAATGAGAGGCTTAGAGACAGTAGATAGCCAGAGACTTTTCCCCAGGGCAAAAATGGCTGTCATGAGGGGTCATAATTTTAAGGTGATTGGAGGAAGGTTTAGGGGAGATGTTAAAGGTAGGTTCTTTACACAGAGAGTGGTGGGTGTGTGGAATGCACTGCCAGCAGTGGGAGTAGAGTCAGAGACATTAGGGACATTTAAGCAACTGCTGGAGAAGCACATGGACGGCAGTAAATTGAGGGGTGTCTGGGTTAGGTTGGTCTTAGATTAAGATAAATGCTTGGCACAACACTGTGGGCCGAAGGGCCTGTACTGTGCTGTACTGTTCTATGTTCTATCCTCAGATGCCCGCTGTGTTTTTCCAGTTTCACATCTATTGACCCTTCCCTTCAGGAACATTTTGACCAAGGAATTTATCAACTCAGCTCAGGAGTGATATACACTCCAACCAGTTCACGTTTGACAGAAGTAAACATCACTCCATACTGTGTGGTTCAAGGGCAGAAGTATTATCTCAGAAATGAAATTACAGATTTGATAGACAGCAAGAGAGAATAAGCTCCTGTTACCTCGATTGGTCAACCCAAAAAATGTCTTGTTCTCAGCACTGCCCACTGCTAGTAGATTCTCTAAGTGCACAGCAGCATCAGACCCTCACCCTGATTGGATAATCCTCCACACAGTGCGGAGGTGCAGGTGCTGGACTGGGATGGACACAGTCAGAAGCCACAGGACACCAGGTTATAGTCCAACAGATTTATTTGAAAGCACCAGCTTTTGGAGCGCTGCTCCTTCAGCTGGCGCAGTGAGAGAGATGCTCACAGAGAATTTATAGGCAGAGATCAATGGGCAGAGTGATCAAAAGATCATATAAATGTGTGAGTGGAGTGTCAACAGACTGAATAATAAGTCTCTGCAGATGATGAAGAGTGTCAGACAGTGTGAGTAAAGTAGTGAGTAAATGCTGCAGATCAGAGTCAAGATTAGAGTGGAGCTGGAAAAAAGCACTTCCTGGGCTTCCTGACAAAGGGCTTTTGCCCAAAATGCCGATTTTCCTGCCCCTCGGGTGCTGCCTGATGTGCTGTGCTTTTCCAGCACCACTCTAACCTTGGTAGGAGTAAAGTGTCAACAGCTGAATAGCAAGGGAAGGTATGACCTGTAATCCGACGAATTGAGGCAGAGAGATAATTACAAAAAATTAAAAATAATGCGGTGCTGGAAAAAAACCAAATGGCCAGAATAGCATGATAGGGATAAGAGTCACTTGCCGAGAGACAAACCAAAGTAATAAATAATTTAAAACAGTACGAACTAATTACGGGAGAGAGACCATAACAGGTAATCAAGGTGATGGTAGACGAGAGTGAGTACAGCAGATGCTGGAGTTCAGAGTCTATATTAGAATGGTGCTGGAAAAGCACAGCAGGTCAGGCAGCATCCGACGAGCAGGAAAATCGACTTTTTGGGCAAAAGTCCTTCATCAGGATTTTCCTACTCCTCAGATGCTGCCTGACCTGCTATCAAGGAGATGGTGTCAAGAAGGGACAGGAAGGAAGGTTTTACACTGACCAGTGTGGTGAGGTTACATGCTCCACACTGTCAGTGAGCTGGATTGAGGGACGGCACTGATAGTGTGAGACAGAAGGCACAGCAGCTCTGGGTCTAGGTTCCAATCCAGGGACTTGAGCACATTCCCCACGCAAACACAACCGTACAGAGGGAGTGCCGACCTGTCAGAGGATCAGTACTGAGAGTGCTGCACTGTCAGAGGGTCAGTACTGAGGGAGTTACGCCCTGTTAGAGTATCAATACAGAGGGAGTGCTGCACGGTCAGGGTGTCAGTACTGAGGGAGAGCCGTCCTGTTAGAAGGTCAGTATTGAGGGTGTGCAGCACTGTCAGAGGGTCAGTGCGGAGGGAATGCTGCACTATCAGAGGGTCAGTACTGAGGGAATGCTGCATTGTCAGAGGGTCAGTACTGAGGAAGTGCTGCACTGTCAGAGGGTCAGTGCTGAGGGAGTGCCGCACTGTCAGAGGGTCAGTACTGAGGAAGTGCTGCACTACAAGAGGGTCAGTACAAAGGGATTGTTGCACTGTCAGAGGATCAGTACAGAGGGAGAACTGCACTGTCAGAGGGTCAGTACTGAGGGAGAGCCGTCCTGTTAGAAGGTCAGTATAGAGGAAGTGATGCACTGTCAGAGGATCAGTACAAAAGGAATGCTGCACTGTCAGAGGGTCAGTACTGAGGGAGTTCCGCCCTGTTAGAGGATATGTGCAGGAGGAATGCTGTGCTGTCAGAGGGTCCGTACAGAGGGAGTGCTACACTGTCAGAGGGTCAGTACTGAGGGAGTGCTGCACTGTCAGAGGGGCAGTACTGAGGGAGTGCTGCACTGTCAGAGGGGCAGTACTGAGGGAGTGCTGCACTGCCAGAGGGTAGTACAGAGGGAGTGCTGCACTGTCAGAGGGTCAGTTCTGAGGGAGTGCCGTCCTGTAAGAGGATCAGTATAGAGGGAGTGCTGCATTGTCAGAGGGTCAGTACTGAGGGAGTGCTGCACTGTCAGAGGTGCTGTACTGAGGGAGTGCCACGCTGTCAGACGGTCAGTACTGAGGGAGTGCTCCACTGTCAGGGGATCAGTACTGAGGGAGTTACGCCCTGTTAGAGGATCAATACAGAGGGATTGCTGCACGGTCAGGGCGTGAGTACTGAGGGTGTGCTGCACTGTCAGAGGGTTAGTACTGAGGGAGAGCCGTCCTGTTAGAAGGTCAGTACAGAGGGGGTGATGCACTGTCAGAGGATCAGTACAAAAGGAATGCTGCACTGTCAGAGGGTCAGTACTGAGGGAGTCCCGCCCTGTTAGAGGATCAGTACAGGAGGAGTGCCGCCCTGTCAGAGGGTCAGTACTGAGGGAGTGCTGCACTGTCAGAGGGTCAGTACTGAGGGAGTGCTGCACTGTCAGAGGGTCAGTACTAAGGGAGTGCTGCTCTGTCAGAGGGTCAGTACTGAGGGAGTGCTGCACTCTCAGAGGGTCAGTACACAGGGGAGTGCTGCACTGTTAAAAGATCAGTACAGAGGGAGTGCTGCACTGTCAGAGGTTCAGTACTGAGGGAGTGCTGCTCTGTCAGAGGGTTAGTACAGAGGGAGTAATGTTCTGTCAGAGAGTCAGTACTGAGGGAGTGCTGCACTGTCATAGGGTCAGTACGAGAGGGAATGATGCACTGAAAGAAGGGCCAGTACAGAGGGAAAGTTGCACTGTGAGAGGGTCAGCAGAGAAGGAGTGATGCACTGTCAGAGGGTAAGTACTGAGGGGGTGCCGACCTGTTAGACGGTCAGTACTGAGGGAGTGCTGCATTGTCAGTGGGTCAGTACAGAGGGAGTGCGGCACTGTCAGACAGTCAGTATTAAGGGAGTGCCGCCCTGTCAGAGGGTCAGTACTGAGGGAGTGCTGCACTGTCAGAGGGTCAGTACTGAGGGAGTGCTGCACTGTCAGAGGGTCACTACTGAGGGAGTACTGCACTACTAGAGGGTCAGTAGAAAGGGAGTGCTGCACTTTCAGTGGGTCAGTACTGAGGGAGTGCTGCACTGTCAGAGGGTCAGTACAAAAGGAATGCTGCACTGTCAGTGGGTCAGTACTGAAGGAGTCCCACCCTGTTAGAGGATCAGTACAGAGGGAGTGCCACCCTGTCAGAGGGTCAGTACTGAGTGAGTGCTGCACTGTTAGTGGGTCAGTACTGAGGGAGTGCTGCACTGTTAGTGGGTCAGTACTGAGGGAGTGCTGCTCGGTCAGAGGGTCAGTACTGAGTGAGTGCTGCACTGTTAGTGGGTCAGTACTGAGGGAGTGCTGCACTGTCAGAAGGTCAGTACTGAGTGAGTGCTGCACTATTAGTGGGTCAGTACTGAGGGAGTGCTGCTCGGTCAGAGGGTTAGATTAGATTAGATTACTTACAGTATGGAAACAAGCCCTTCGGCCCAACAAGTCCACACCGAACCGCCGAAGCGCAACCCACCCATACCCCTACATTTACCCCTTACCTAACACTACGGGCAATTTAGCATGGCCAATTCACCTGACCCGCACATCTTTGGACTGTGGGAGGAAACCGGAGCACCCGGAGGAAACCCACGCAGACACAGGGAGAATGTGCAAACTCCACACAGTCAGTCACCTGAGTCGGGAATTGAACCCGGGTCTCTGGCGCTGTGAGGCAGCAGTGCTAACCACTGTGCCACCGTGCCGCCCACAAATACAGAGGGAGTAATGTGCTGTCAGAGGGTCAGTACTGAGGGAGTGCTGCACTGTCAGAGGGTCAGTACTGGGGGAGTGCTGCACTGTCAGAGGGTCAGTACTGAGTGAGTGCTGACCTGTTAGAGGGTCAGTACAGAGGGAGTGATGCACTGTCAGACGGTCAGTATTAAGGGAGTGCCGCCCTGTCAGAGGGTCAGTACTGAGGGAGTACTGCACTGTCAGAATGTCAGTACTGAGGGAGTGCTGCACTGTCAGAGGGTTACTACTGAGGGAGTGCTGCACTACTAGAGGGTCTGTACAAAGGCAGTGCTGCACTACTAGAGGGTCAGTAGAAAGGGAGTGCTGCACTTTCAGTGGGTCAGTACTGAGGTAGTGCCGAACTGTTAGAGGTATAGTACAGAGGGAGTGATGCACTGTCAGAGGGTCAGTACAGACGAAGTGCTGCGCTGTCAGAAGGTCTGCATTGAGGGAGTGATGCACTGTCAGAGGGTCAGTACAGAGAGAGTGATGCACTGTCAGAGGGCCAGTACAAAGGGAGTGCGGCACTGTCAGAGGGTCAGTACAGAGGGAGTGCGGCAATGTCAGAGAGTCAGTATTGAGGGAGTGTTGCCCTGGCAGAGGGTCAGTACTGAGGGAGTGCTGCTCTGTCAGAGGGTTAGTACAGAGGGAGTAATGTGCTGTCAGTGGGTCAGTCCTGAGGGAGTGCTGTACTGTCAGAGGGTCAGTACTGAGGGAGTGCTGCACTGTCAGAAGGTCAGTACTGAGGGAGTGCTGCACTATCAGAGGATCTGTACTGAGGAAATGCTGCACTGTCAGAGGGTTACTACTGAGGGAGTGCTGCACTACTAGAGGGTCCGTAGAAAGGGAGCGCTGCACTTTCAGTGGGTCAGTACAGAGGGAGTGCCGACCTGTTAGAGGGATAGTACAGAGGCAGTGATGCACTGTTAGAGGGTCAGTACACAGGGAATGCTGCACTGTTAGAGGGTCAGTGCAGACGAAGTGCTGCGCTGTCAGAAGGTCTGCACTGAGGGAGTGCCGCACTGTCAGAGTGTCAGTATTGAGGGAGTGCCGCCCTGTCAGAGGGTCAGTACTGAGGGAGTACCGCACTATCAGAGGGTCAGTACAGAGGGATTGCTGCACTACTAGAGGGTCAGTAGAAAGGGAGTGCTACACTGTCAGAGGGTCAGTACTGAGGGAGTGCTGCACTGTCAGAGGGTCAGTACTGAGGGAGTGCCGACCTGTTAGAGGGACAGTACAGAGGGAGTGCTGCACTGTCAGAGGGTCAGTACACAGGGAATGCTGCACTACTAGAGGGTCCGAATAAAGGGAGTGCTGCACTGTCAGAGGGTCAGTACTGAGGGAGTGCTGCACTGTTAGAGGGTCAGTACACAGGGAATGCTGCACTGTTAGAGGGTCAGTGCAGACGAAGTGCTGCGCTGTCAGAAGGTCTGCACTGAGGGAGTGCCGCACTGTCAGAGTGTCAGTATTGAGGGAGTGCCGCCCTGTCAGAGGGTCAGTACTGAGGGAGTACCGCACTATCAGAGGGTCAGTACAGAGGGATTGCTGCACTACTAGAGGGTCAGTAGAAAGGGAGTGCTACACTGTCAGAGGGTCAGTACTGAGGGAGTGCTGCACTGTCAGAGGGTCAGTACTGAGGGAGTGCCGACCTGTTAGAGGGACAGTACAGAGGGAGTGCTGCACTGTCAGAGGGTCAGTACACAGGGAATGCTGCACTACTAGAGGGTCCGAATAAAGGGAGTGCTGCACTGTCAGAGGGTCAGTACTGAGGGAGTGCTGCACTGTCAGAGGGTCAGTACAGAGGGAGTGCTGCACTGTCAGAGGGTCAGTACTGAGGGAGTGCTGCACTGTTAGTGGGTCAGTGCAGAGGGAGTGCTGCACTGTCAGAGGGTCAGTACAGAGGGAGTGCTGCCCTGTCAGAGGGTCAGTACTGAGGGAGTGCTGCACTGTTAGAGGGTCAGTACTGAGGGAGTGCTGCACTGTTAGTGGGTCAGTGCAGAGGGAGTGCTGCACTGTCAGAGGGTCAGTACAGAGGGAGTGCTGCACTGTCAGAGGGTCAGTACTGAGGGACTGCTGCACTGTTCGAAGTACCAGCTTTTTTATTGAAATGTTAAACCAAAGGCCCATCTAATCTTTGCTGGATATGAAAAATCCCATACTACAGAGAGTTATTCCTGGGGTTCTGACCAATCAGCCTCTCTCGGTGTCATAAGAACAGTTTCCTGGATCACTGTCACGTGGTTCTTTATGGGATCCTGCTGTGCTAAAATTGACTGCTGTGATCCCTACCTTAAAGCAGTAATGACTCTCTGAAAGGATGGCATAGTGGCTCAGTGGTTAGCACTGCTACCTCACAGCACCAGGACCTGGGTTTGATTCCAGCCTCAGGCGTCTGTCTGTGTGGAGTTTGCACGTTCTCCCCGTGTCTGTGCGGGTTTCCTCCCACAGTCCTGGGATGCTCAGGCGAGGTGGATTAACCATGGGGAAATACAGGGTTCAAAAGTGGGGGGAATGGGGGGGGGGTTATCTGGGTGGGATGCTCTCCAGAGGGTCGCCCTGGACTTGATGATCCAAATGACCTGCTTCTACGCTGTAGGAATCCGATTAAAAAGTACTTCACTTGATGTAAAGCAGAGTCTGAGGGGTGGAAAAGGAACTCTAAACCCAACTTTCTCTCAGCATCATCCCAACTTGCATCTGAACTCATTCTCCTTTCTAAACCCCAGTGAATATAGTCCTAACTGACCCAGTCAGTCACGCTGGATAAACATGAAGGAGAGAGGGATCGAGAGCTGTGCTGAAGAGGTGAGGGTGAGGAACAGTCTTGTGTGGAGTATGAGTGCTAAAGTAGAGCGGTTGGGCTAAATGGCCTGTTTCTTCACTCGGAACCTTTGCCTGTTCTCTCAGGCTGCTAGGCAAATCTGCTTCAAGCTGGTATAAAAACAGAAAGTGCTAGAGAAATTCAGCAGGCCTGACAGCATCAACCAGCTGTATCCCTCACTGTCATTTTCTCTCTATCTTCACATACCTGCTCATTCCTTCCCTCCTCCCATCACCCCACTCCTGTCTTCAGCATATACACCATCTTTTTCCAGCTCGTATCAGTTCTGAAGAAGTCATGCCAGACCCGAAACACTAACTCTGTTTCTCTCTCCATGGATACTGCCAGACCTGCTGAATTTCTCCAGCACTTTCTGTTTTTATACCAGCTTGAAGCAGATTTGTCACACAGGCCGAGAGAACAGGCAATGGTTCCAAGTGAAGAAACAGGCCATTCAGCCCAACCGCTCTACTTTAGCACTCATACTACACACAAGACTGGTTCCTCACCCTCACATCTTCATGTGTATTCAGCGTGATTGACTGGGGTTTAGAAGGTTGGGGGGGGTGGGGGTGTGGAGGTGTATGTGTTGGACTAGGACCAGGCAGACTAAACTCAGAAAGGATGACCGCAGAGTCCCCCAGGGCTCACAGGGCAGACCATTTAGGACTGAGATGAGGAGAAATGTCTTCACCCAGAGGGTGGGGAGCTGGGGGAATTCACTGCCACAGAAAGTGGTTGAGGCCAAAGCATTGAATGTTTTCAAGAAGGAATTAGATACAGTTCTTTGGGCTAAAGAGAACTAACAATATGGGCAGAAAGCTGGAACCGGGGACTGAATTGGATGATCAGCTGTGATCATATTGACATGGCAGAGTAGGTTTGAAGGGCCGAATGGTCTACTGCTGCTTCTATTCTATATGTTCCCTTTAAATGGGTGAATATTACTCACCTCAGCACTCCTTGTGTGAGTGAGTTCCACAGTCTCTCAGGTTAAAGGAGATTCTTCTGTATTCCCAATTAGATTTCTCAGTGAATGTTTGATATTGATGGCTCTGAAAGCCATTTTCTCTGTGGCTATGCAATCAAACATTCCCCCGATTTCTGGAGAAAAAGTCCCCTCCCCATCCCTGCTCCTGATGACCAATCCCCTTCACTGTCAGTAATTAGAAACGGAACCAAGAGCGATATGAGGAACATCTAAAGTCACACAGCAAGTGGTTTGGGTCTAGCAACGCACTGCCTGGGGATATGCTGGAGGCAGCTTCAATTAAGGCAGAATCAAACTGTAACCTGCAAAGGAGGAAGGTGCAGGGGCGTGGGAAACAGCTAGGAGAGTGACCCAGAGAGGTGAGAGCTGGTGTAGACACAATAGGACACATGGCTTCCTTCTGTGCTTTGTAACAGTTTTGTGATTCACTCCAGGAGCCCCCTGAGTTAGGGGTGAGGCACATTACTCTCACACCTTGGCACCTGCCAACTGGATTCATCCAGTGATGTAAATAGTGCACTTCCTTCTCACTGAATTAGTACCATTCCCCCCAGCTCCTACCCACTGCCGGAGAGTAGGCCAAGAGCAATGAAAACTCACTCATGTCTAAGATTCAGGGTCAAGTTGACCCAGCCCTAAGCCAGTGCCACGTATTTGTTAAATTCACTGGAGCTATTCATACCTGAGCCGGGAGTGTCGACTCAACCTCAGAGTCCACTAAACTGTCCGAGTCTCGTTTTGGAATCTCCCATCTTGGAATGATTTCTCCACTCTATAAGTTGATGGAAAAGGGAGATGGTTGTAACAAAGGCGGTGCTCAGGTTAAATTACTGTGCTTTATTTCATATTCATTCAGAGGAAGTGGGCAGTGTTGGCTGCCCATCCCTAGTTGCCCCTTGAGAAGGAGGTGGTGAGCTGACTTCTTGAACCGCTGCAGTCCGCCTGCTGGGAGTTGACCCTCAATGCCCTAAGGGAGGGAATTCTAGGATTCTGATCCAGCCACACTGAAGGAACTCACCAGAACGAAGGACCCGATACCCAGCATGAGCAAAACCAACGTTATGTGCAAAATCCCATGCAAGGACTGCACAAAACACTACATAGGACAAACAGGAAGACAGCTAACGATCCGCATCCATGAACACCAACTAGCCACGAAACGACATGACCAGCTATCCTTAGTAGCCACACACGCAGATGACAGGCAACATGAATTCGACTGGGACAACATTACTATTATAGGACAAGCCAAACAGAGAACAGCCAGGGAATTCCTAGAGCCATGGCACTCATCCACTGATTCAATCAACAAACACATTGACCCGGACCCAATATACCGGCCACTGCAGCGGACAGCTGGAACTGACAACCGGAAGTGGCAGATACAAACCACTATAAATGCTGGAGGAAACATCACAGAAGCGCTTCACAGGAGGCCCCCAAGCACTGAGGATGTCACCTAGACAGGGGGCGAAACGTTTGCAACACAAATTCCCAGCTCAGCGAACAGAACCACAACAATGAGCACACGAGCTACAAATCTTCTCCCAAACTTTGAACACTGAAGGAATGCCAACACATTTCCAAGTCAGGACGGTGAGTGACTTGGAGAAAGTGCGGACCGCAGATGCTGGAGATCAGAGTCCAGATTAGAGTGGTGCTGGAAAAGCACAGCCGGTCAGGCAGCATCCGAGGAGCAGGAGAATCGACATTTTGGGCATAAGCCACTTGGAGGGGAACTTGCAGGAGGTTGTGTTCCCATGTATCTGCAGCCCTTGTCCTTCTAGGTGGAAGTGGTCATGGGCTTGGAAAGTATTGCCTGAGAAGCCCTGGTTAGTTCCTGCAGTGCATCTTGTAGTACACACTGCTGTTCCTGAATGTCAGTCGTGGAGGAAGTAAATATTTAAGGTGATAGTTGGGGTGATGATCAAGCAGGCTGCTTTGCCCTGGATGGTGTCAAGCTTCTTGTGTGTTGTTGGAGCTGCCCCCATCCAGTCGAGTGGGGAGTATTCCCTCACCCTCCTGACTTGTGCCTTGTCGATGGTGGACAGGCTTTGCGGAATCAGGAGGGGAGTTACTCGCCGCAGTATTCCCAGCCTCTGACCTGCTCTTGGAGCCAGTGTATTTTTAATGGCCAGTCCAGTTGAGTTTCTGAACAATGATAACCTCCAAGCTGCTGTTTGGTAAAGGGGTCAGTGACAATAAGGTCACAAGAAATCCATGATAACAAAAACTGAAACACAGTCTGGTGAAGAGGCACTGAACTCAAAACATTAACTCTGCCTTCTCCCTACAGCTGCTAGACCTGCTGAGTTTTGCCAACAATTTCTGTTTTGTTTCACACCTCCAGCATCTGCAGTTTTTTATTTTTACTGACACCTGTGGGGTTGGGGACCTCCCGAGGAGACTGGTGTGGATTCTCCATAACACTTCTGGCTGCAATTGTTGCAAATACACCAGCCTTCTCTTTTGCACCAATGGGTTAGGCTCCGCCCTCAAAAAGGATGGGGATGTTGGTGGAGATTTTTCCTCCAATGAGTTCTTTAATTATCCACCACCACTCACTGCTGGATGTGGCAGGACTGCAGAGCTTCGATCGGATCTGTTGTTGTGGGATTACTTAGCTCTGTCTGCCATTTGCTGCTGGTGCTGTTTGGTTTGCAGGTAATCCTGTTTGACGGCTTCACCAGGGTGACACCTCATTTTCAGGTGCTGCTCCTAGCACGCCCTCCTACACTCTCCATTAAACCAAGGTTGATCCCCTGGCTTGATGGTAATGGTTGAGTGGGGGACACAGATTGTGCTGGAGTACAGTTCTGCTGCTGTTGATGGCCTACAGTGCATCATCGATACCCAGTCTATTTAAAAGAGACCTATTTAAAATCTATGATGTTTAGCACGGTCATAGTGCAACACAACATCATGCAGAGTATTCTCAATGTGAAAATGGGACTTCATCTCCACACATGGATATCTGCAGCCAGCAGACTGGTGAGGATTGGATTGAGTCTGTTTTTCCCCTTTGTTGCCATGGTTAATCTGTACGGAGGTGATTAGCTCAGGCAGTAGTGCAGCTGATGAGCCGTTCTTGGCGATGCACAGGGTGGTCCCCCACCAGTCTCCCTCAGTGTTTCCTCCATGCAGTGTTCAGCAGGAAGGAGGGGAGGGCTGGACAGAAGATCCACTCCAGCCCCAAACCCCATTGGGATGGACCCTTTTCCTATCCATCTTAACCAGTTACGTATTTCAGAGAACTCAGCAACACCCTCCGGTGTGACCCTCCAATGTGACCCTCCGGTGTGACCCTCCAGTGCGCAATTCTAATTTGGACAGAAATGGGATTATAGGTGAGACAGTAAACAAGAGAGGAGAAGTCCCTAGGTTACCTTTGCTGCTCCCAGAGTTTGGACCTGGGTTTTCTTTCTGAGGTGTAACGTGAAGTTGTTCAAAGTGACTTCTCTGCTTTGCTGAAGTAATAGCCGTCGTGACTGGCTCTCCGTATCCTCACTGGAATTCTCATCAGAGACACGGCTCCTCGTTCGACAGTGAGCACCCTGTAAGCATTGCACAGCGTTTCAAACTCAGCTCATTCCCATTGCTAACGTCAGAAACAGGCAACCTCTCTCAAGAATTACATTTTTGATTTTTTTTTCTTAAAAGAGATTAAAACATGAGTGAGCAGGCCACACCAATGAATCCCATGCCTTTTTAACCCATTCACTGGTTATCCAAGTATCAGCAAACAATCTATTTGATAATTTACTAGATTAGCCAATCTAGCAGTTGTTTAGCATATTACGAACAGATCTCCAAGGTAACCAACGTGCCATTCTGCAAACTTCACACCATCCGATCTACAGTATGATATTCAGGACAGGAAACAAAGGGAGGGTCAAAGGGGTTGAGGTATACAATTACATCACCCCCCTCACAGGAGGATGAGAGTAGGGAGAACAGGGTCAGGATTTCATGGTCACAGGAGTGTGCTGGCAGACAGCAAGCTGGTTTGAAGTGTGTCTACTTCAACGCCAGGAGTATTCGGAATAAGGTAGGTGAGCTTGCAGCATGGATAGGTACCTGGGACTTCAATGTTGTGGCCATTTCAGAGGCATGAATAGAGCAGGGACAGGAATGGATGATGCAGGTTCCACGGTTTAGATTTTTCATTAAGAACAGGGAAGGTGGTAAAAGAGGGGGAGGTGTGGCTTTGTTAGTCAAGGATAGTATAATGGTGGCTGAAAGAACTTTTGATGAGGACACATCTACTGAAGTGGTATGGGCTGAGGTTAGAAACAGGAGAGGTCACACTGCTGGGACGTTTTTATAGGCCTCTGCTGAATTCCAGGGATGTGGAGGAGTAGATTGGAAAATCGATTCTGGGTAGGAGTGAAAGGAACAGGGTGAATATTATGGGGGACTTTAACTTCCCCAACGTTGACTGGAAATGCTATAACTCTAGTACGTCAAATGGATCAGTTTTTGTCCAATGTGTACAGGAGGGTTTCCTGACACAGTATGTCGAAGGGCCGACAAGAGGGGAGGCCACACGTGATCTGGTGCTTGGTAATGACCCAGGCCAGGTGTTTGATTTAGTTGTAGGTGAGCATTTTGGAGAGAGTGACCATAATTCAGTTACATTTAGTTTAGCGATGGGAGGGGATAGGTACATGCCACAGGGCAAGAGTTATAGATGGAGAAAGGGCAAGTATAATGTGATTAAACAAGACTTAGGAGGCATGGAATGGGGCAGCAAAATACAGGGGATGGGGACAATGGAAATGTGGAGCTGGTTTAAGGAACACATGTTGTGTATCTTTAATAGGTATATCCTTGTCAGGCAAGGAGGAGGTGATAAGGTAAAGGAACCATGGTTGCAGTTTGGATTAGAAACTGGCTTTCTGTAAGAAGGCAGCGAGTGGTGGTTAATGGAAAATATTCAGCCTGGAGTCTGGTTACTAGTGGTGTGCCAATTTGGGACAATTGATATTTGGCATTTTTATAAATGACTTAGACGCAGGTGTAGGTGGATGGGTTAGTAAGTTTGCAGACAACACTAAAGTCGGTGGAGTGGTGGACAGTGTGGAAGAATGTTGCAGGTTGCAGGGAGACTTGGATAAACTGCAGAACAGGGCTGAGAGGTGGCAAATGGAGTTCAATGCCGATAAATGTGAGGTGATTCACTTTGGGAAGAATAACAGGAAGACAGAATACTGGGTCAGTGGAAAGACTCTTGGTAGTGTGGATGTGCAGAAAGATCTTGCTGTCCATGTACATAGATCCCTGTAAGTTGCCACCCAGGTTGATAGTGCTATTAAGAAGGCATACGGTGTGTTAGGTTTTATTGGTAGAGGGATTGAGTTCTGGAGCTGTAATGTCATGCTGTAACTATACAAAACGCTAATGCAGCCTTACTTTGGAGTACAGTGTGCAGTTCTGGTCACTCCATTACAGGAAGGATGTGGAAACACTGGAAAAGGTCCAGAGGCAATTTACCAGGACATTGCCTGGTCTGGAGGGAAGGTCTTATGAGGAAAGGCTGAGGGACTTATGTCTGTTCTCATTAGAGAGAAGAAAGCTAAGAGGCGATTTGATAGAGACATACAAGATGATCAGAGGATTAGATAGGGTAGACAGTGAAAGTCTTTTCCCTAGGATGATGATGTCAGCTTGTACGATGGGGCATAACTACAAATTGAGGGGTGATAGATTTAAGACAGATGTCAGAGGCAGGTTCTTTACTCAGAGAGTGGTAAGGGCGTGGAATGCCCTACCTGCTAATGTAGTTAACTCAGCCACATTAGGGAGATTTAAACAATCCTTGGATAAGCACATGGATGATGATGGGATAGTGTAGGGTGATGGGCTTAGATTAGTTCACAGGTCGGCGCAACATCGAGGGTCAAAGAGCCTGTTCTGCATTGTATTGTTCTATGTTCCAACTAAATGCCAGAAATTCATCAAAGGGGCAGAATGGATTCCTCATTCTGCTTTTAATTTATTCATTCACGGGGCATGGACATCGCTGGCTATCCCAGCATTTATTGCCCATCCCTACCTGCCCTTTGAAAAGGTGGTGGTGAGCTGCCTTCTTGAACCGCTGCAGTCCATTTCCTGTGAGTGAACCCACAATGCCATTAGGGAGGAAATTCCAGGACTTTGACCCAGCGACACTGAAGGAACAAGTCAGGATGGTGGAATTGCTGTTCCTACGTATTTATTCCCCTTGACCTTCTCGATGGAAGTGGTCGTGGGTTTGGAAAGCCATGTCTAAGGAGCCCTGATGAGTTGCTGCAGTGCATGTTGTACATGGTCCACACTGCTGCTACTGAGTGTCAGTGTTAAAGGGAGAGGATGTTTGTGGATGTCGTGCCAATGAAAGGGGGCTGCCGTTCTGACCTGCTGTTGCAGCCACTGTATTTATGTGGTGAGTCACTTCAGTTTCCGGTCAATTACAACCCCCACTTTGTTGGTAGTGGAGGTATCAGTGATGGTAACACCATCAAATGTCAAGAGATGGTCATTGCCTGGCATTTATGTGCCACTTATGTTACTTGTCACTACTCATCCCATGTCTGGTTATTGACCAGGTCTTGCTGCATTTGAACATGGACTGCTTTAGTATTTGAGAAGCTGCGAATGGTGCTGAACATCATACAAACATTAGCAAATGTCTCCACTTCTGACCTCACGAAGGTCATTTATGAAGCAGCTGGACAAGGCTGGGCCTAGGACACTACCCTGAGAAACTCCTGCAGGGATGTCCTCATTTGAATCCAAAAATTCAAAACAGGTGCTGGGTCCACTTCTTTTCATCATTTATATAAATACTTTGGATGTGAGCATAAGAGGAATAGTTAGTAAGTTTGCCGATGGCACTAAAATTGGAGGTGTAGTGGACAGCGAAGAAGGTTACCTCAGATTACAATGGGATCTTGACCATGGAGACAATGAGCTGAGAAGTGGCAGATGGAGTTTAATTCAGATAAATGTGAGATGCTACATTTTGGAAAAGCAAATCTTAGCAGGATTCATACATTTAATGGTAAGGTCCTAAGGAGTGTTGCTGAACAAAGAGACCTTGGAGTGCAGGTTCATAGCTCCTTGAAAGTGGAGTCACAGGTAGATAGGATAGTGAAGGCAGCGTTTGGTATGCTTTCCTTTATTGGTCAAAGTATTGAGTACAGGAGTAGGGAGGTCATGTTGCGGCTGTACAGGACATTGGTTAGGCCACTGCTGCAATATTGTGTGCAATTCTGGTCTCCTTCCTATTGGAAAAATGTTGTGAAACTTGAAAGGGTTCAGAAAAGATTTACAAGGATGTTGCCAGGGTTGGAGGTTTTGAGCTATAGGGAGAGGCTGAACAGTCTGGGGCTGTTTTCCCTGGAGCGTCGGAGGCTGAAGGGTGATCTTATAGAGGTTTACAAGATTATGAGGGGCATGGATAGGATAAATAGACAAAATATTTTTCCTGGGATGGGGAGTCCAGAACTAGAGGGCATAGTTTAGGGTGAGAGGGGAAAGATATAAAAGAGACCTAAGAGGCAATTGTTTCACCCAGAGCGTGGTACGTGTATGGAATGAGCTGCCAGAGGATGTGGTGGAGGCTGGTACAATTGCAACATTTAAGAGGCATTTGGATGGGTATATGAATAGAAAGGGTTCGGAGGGATATGGGCCGGGTGCCGGCAGGTGGGACTAGATTGGGTTGCGATATCTGGTCGGCATGGACGGGTTGGACCGAAGGGTCTGTTTCTGTGCTATACATCTCTATGACTCTATTAACTGCTTCTCTCTCCACAGATGATTGTAGTTTCTCCAACATTTTCTGTCTTAATTTCAAACTTCTAAAATCCGCAGTATTTTCTTTTATTAATGTCTTTCTTTGTCCCAGATATGACTCCAATCAGTGGTGAGTTTGCCCCCTGAAACCTATTGATTCCAGTTTAGCCAGAACTCCTTGATGTTACACTCGGTCCAATGGAGCCTTGATGTTAAGGGCTATCTCTCTCCCCTCCCCTCTGGAATTCAGCTCCTTTGTCCATGTTTGAATCAAGGCTGTAATGAGGTCAGGAGCTGAGTGGCCCTGGGGGATCCCAAACTGGGCGTCACTGAGCAGGTTATTGCTGAGCAGGTGTTGTTTGATAGTGCTGTTACTGACACCTTTCATCACTTTACTGATGATCGAGGATAGATAATGGGGCAGATTTGCCCTGACTTTTGTGTACAGGACATTCATGGGCATTTTAAGCATCAAACCTTGACAGAATCACTGAGGAGACTTACTCTCCCAGGGTTGGACCCAGAGCCTGAGTTGCAACGTCCAACTTTCCTCGATAGGGTTCTTGCCTGCATTGCCCTGTGGAAGAAGTAAATGACACGATCAAATCCATAATCTTCAGGGAATAATCTAGGGGAGCTGCATGGTCAAACTCCAGATGGATCCAATTCCAATCAGACCCCCACCTTGAACGCAGGGTCCAGCAGTTTTTTTACTCCATTCACGGGACATGGACATCACTGGCTGGGCCAGCATTTATTGCCCATCCCTATTTGCCCAGAGGGCAAGTAAGAGTCAACCACATTGCTGTGGGTCTGGAGTCACATGTAGACCAGATTGGGTAAGAATGGCAATTTCCTTCCAGAAAGGACATTGATAAACCAGATGGGTTTTTCAACAATCAACTCATGGTCATCATTAGACTCTTAATTCCAGATGTTTTATTGAGTTCGAGTCCTACCACCTGCCAAGGTGGGATTCAAACCCGGATCCCCAGAACATTACCTGGGTATCTGGATTATCAGCTCAGTGAGAATACCACTAGGTCATTGCCTCCCCTCCTGAGTTCCATTCAAACCCTCATTTTGAGCATTGGATCCAGTTCTGGACATTGAAAAACAAATGGCGTACTCAGGCCCCGGGCGCAGTGGGACAAGGAGCACAAAGCCAATCCCAACTTGCAAAGATTACATTAGAAAGAGGAGAGTAATGGCCAACAATAATAAAACCAAAGTCAAGTTGACTATGATTTGGAGACAACCATCTGATGAAGAAGCAGCGTGCTGAAAGCTAATGCTTCCAAATAAACCTATTGGACTATAACCTGGTGTTTTGTGATTTTTAACCCATTGACTATGGACTTGCTGACCTGCCCATCTTTCCCTCAATGTCTTCCATTGAAATCTCACAACTTCATGTCGAAATCTCTCCACGGTCTTGTCAACCAAATTGGTGCGAGGTAATGGGGAAATGCTGACATGCAATTGTGCACTGATGTAAGATTGTTAATACATTGAAATCGGAGAATCACAGTGTGTGTTCACTTTCCGTTACCGGGTCTCGATTATTGAGTTCTCCCAGCTCAGGGCTCACCTCCTGCATCTGCTTCCGTTTGTAGGTGATGGGGTGTTTCGCTGTGTGGAGACGATCTGGCAGTGAACCGTCCCCAGGAGCAGCATCAGAACCATCGGGCTCACAATCTCACTGAGATACAAGACAGGCACCAGCAAATACAGACCAATCGACATCACTGAGAACACAAACACAGGCAATGGAATCAACATCCATTCTGGCACAATAACTTAGAAATGAAATTGCAATGGCTGGTGAATGATCAAGAAAGTTCTTGTAAAGCACCTTCCAAGAGGTAGAGAGCCAGTAGCCATGTGAAGGTACCCAGTGAGGTTACCTGGATCCACCATTGATAGAAAAATGGGAAAAACAACACTCGCACTATTCCCTTCCGAGTGAGAGAGGTCCAGGGACTCTCTGGTTTGGCTTTGACGAACGTTGACCCTGGACAATGAAGGGAAATCAGTTAGTAATGATAGAGAGGCAATGGATAAGGCATGAATCATCTTTAGAAGGACAACAACAGGACAGAGGGATACAGGGAATTGATACGTTTGAGGTGAAGCTGGATAAACCCACCAAGGAGGAAGAAGCTGACAGATGTGGAGCAGGTTGGATGGGGGGGTTTATGTGACGTATGCACCATTTGGCCAGAAAATCCTGAAATTCTATGCATATATATAATTTGCTCAGAACACAAACAAAATACAGTTGTTTTATTCCAACAAATGATGTTTCAGACTGCAGTGCATCATACTCTACCCTGAAGCCTCATGGAGCTCTCAATGGAGGGGGAATGTAAGGGGAGTACCACTGGAACAGGAATAGGCCATTCAGCCCCTCAAGCCTGTTCCACCATTGATCAAGGTCATGTGTGATCCCTGGTCTAACTCCACAGACCTGCTTTTGGCACATATCCCTTTGCTTAATGGAAACTTAGTTATCTCAGGTTTAAACTGAACAACTGATTCAGCATCCACTGCTGTTTGTGGAAAGCGAGTATCAAATCTCTCCTACCCTTTGTGGGTACTCAGTGAACTCTTCCTCAGGGACAACAAAATCGGATCAGAACAGAAGGAGCTCTCTGACGCTCCCAGCATCTGTCTGCTCAAAGCTACAGGAACATAAGAAATAAGAGCAGGGGTAGGCCATTCAGCCCATCAAGCCTGTTGCTGTCATTCCATTACATCTTAGCTGCTCTGCCACAGGCTTTAACTCCCTTTTGTGCCAGGTCTCCAATATTTCGAACATCTACCTAACACCTCTTTAAGCACTTCCAGTGACATAGCCTCCACTACTCCCAGTGGCAGAGAATTCCAACATTCACAACTCTCAGGGAGATTAAATTCCTTCACATTTCCCAATGGGATTGTACAACATAGACACTGTATACTCATGTAAACCACTATATGAATTGCATAGTATCTGTGAATTTTTCACACAATTAATTACAACTGAGGGCAATAATTGATTGGTTGGCCATTTGTCCTCACTATCCACTCTTAGTCCCCACCAAAGCAAGGAACACAGGACAGTGTGACATGTTTACATTGGCAGGTTCCATTGCAAATGTAAATGAATGGAGTTGAGGTCAGGCACAATTTAATTAAACAATGGGACAGGCTCAGATGACTGAATGGTCTTAAGACCATAAGATATAGTAGAATTAGGCCATTCGGCCCATTAGGTCTGGTCTGCCATTCGATCCTGGCTGCTATGTTTCTGAACTCCATTCAATAACCTTTGATCACCTTACCAATCACGAACCCATCTATCTCTGTCTTAACTACACCCAAGGAGTTGGCTTCCACAGCCTTCTGTGGCAATGAGTTCCACAAATTCACCACCCACTGAAGAAATTCCTCCTCATCTCAGTTCGTTGAGTACAGACTTGATTAGATACAGGGCCCCAAACTGCTCTCAACATACCAAACGCAGTCTGACCAAAGCCTTACATCACCTCAGGAATACATCCCTGCTCTTGTATTCTAGTCCTCTTGAAATGAAAGCTAATGTTGCATTTGCTTTACTAACTGCCAACTGAACCTGCATGTTAACCTTAAGAGAATCTTGAACTAGGACTCCTGAAGCCTTTCCCCATTTAGAAAATAATCTATACCTCTATTCTTCCTATCAAATTACATAATCTCAACTTTCCCACATTATATTCCATCTCCCACTTCTTTGTCCACTCTCCCAGCCTGTCCAAGTGCTTCGGCAGCCTCCCCATTTCCTCAACATTATCTGCCCTCCACCTATCTTTGTGACATCGGCAAACGTAGCAATAATGTCCTCAGTTCATTTATCCAGATCGTCAATGTATAAAGTGAATAGTTGTGATCCCCTGCCCCCTGTGGAACTCCACTAGACACCAGCTGTCATCCTGAGACCCCTTTACCCCCACTCTCTGCCTTCTGCCTGTTAGCTAATCCTCTAGCCATGCCAGCACCTTGCCCCTAACACCATGGGCTCTTATCTTATTTAGCAGCCTTCTGTGTGGCACCATGTCAAACGCCTTCTGGAAATCCAAGTACATCACATCCATTGGCTCTCCTTTATCTAACCTGTTCATTATCTCCTCCAAGGATTCTAACAGATTGGTCAGGCATGACCTCCCTTGACAAAGCTGTGCTGACTCAGCCCTATTTTATCAAATACTCCGTAATCTCATCCTTTATAATGAACTCCAAAATCTTATCAATGGCTGAGGTCACGTTAACCAACCTATAACTTCCTGTCTTCTATCTGTCTCCTCTTTTAAACTATGGACATTACATTAGCTATTTTCCAGTCTCCTGGGACATTACAGACTCAAGTGATTCCTAAAATATTACCACCAATGCCTCCACAATCTCCTCCACTCCCTCCTTCAGATCCCTGAGTTAGTCCATCCAGCCCGGGTGATTTATCCACCTTCAGACCTTTCAGCTTCCCCAGCACCTTCTCCCTAGTGATGGCCATTACACTCACCTCTGCTCCCTGACTAACTTAATGTTCTGCTATGCTGCTGGTGTTTTCCACTGTGAAAGCTGAGGTAGAGTACCTATTCAGTTCCTCTGCCATTTCTTTGTTCCCCATTACTACATCTCCAGCCTCATTTTCCAGTGCTCCAATGCCCACTCTTGCCTCTCTCTAATCTTTTATAGATCTAAAAATACTTGCAATCTTCTTTAATATGACTAGTTAGTTTACTCTCATATTTCTTCCTTCCTTATTACTTTTATAGTTTTTTATGCTGATCTTTAAAGGCTTCCCAATCCTCTGCTTCACCACATTGAATACTTTCTCTTTCATTTTTTTGCCGTGCCTGACTTCCCCTGTCAGTTACGGTTCCCCCATCCTCCCCTTAGTACGTTTCTGCTTTCTTGGGATGAATTTCTGCTGTGCCTCCTGAATTACCCCAGAAACTCCTGTCATTTCTGCTCCCCCATTTTCTCTCTAGGTTCCCCTTCCAATCAACTCAGGCCAGCTCCTCCCTCATGTCTTTGTAGTTAGCTTTACTCAACCGTAATACCATTACATCTGATTCCAGCTTCTCCCTCTCAAACTGCAGGGTGAATTCTCTCATATTATGGTCACTGCCCCCTGGGGGTTCATTCACCTCAAGCTCCCTAATCAAGTCTGCCTCATTATACATCACCAAATCCAGAAATGCCTGCTCCCTAGTGAGTTCCACCACCATCTGCTCCATAAACCATCTCATAGACATTCCATGAAGTCTTTTTCTTGAGTTTTACTACCAACCTGATTTTCCCAGTCCACCTGCATATTGAAGTCCCCCATGATGACTGTGCCTTTCAAACATGCCTTTCCTAGCTCATAATTTATTTTCTTCCCCACACCCTGACTACTGTTAGGAGACGTGTATACAATTCCTAACAAGGTCTTTTTATCCACGGGTCCTCAAATCCACCTTCACAGATTCTACTCCTTCTGATTGTCTATTGCTTCTTGCTATTGATTTAATTTCATTTCTTACTAATAAGGCAATCCTGCCCCCACTGCCGACCTGCCCATCCTTTCAACAGGAAGTGTATCCTTGGATATTTCGTTCCCAGCCCTGATCCCCATGCAGCCACGTCTCTGTGATACCCCCAACGTCAGAGTTACTCATTTCAAACTGCGCTACAAACTCATTTAGCTTGTTTCATATATTATGTGTATTTAAATACAACACCCTCTGTCCTGTATTGAGTGCCTCCCTTGACCCAGGGAGATAGTGAGGAAAGAGATCGATCTGAAATGGGTACAGCTGAGAACAGACGTGAATCAAACAGTCAGGGACAAGGTAGGACTAATAAATTGAACTGCATTTATTTCAATGCAAGGGGCCTAACAGGGAAGGCAGATGAATTCAGGGCATGGTTAGGAACATGGGACTGGGATATCATAGCAATTACAGAAACATGGCTCAGGGATGGGCAGGACTGGCAGCTGAATGTTCCAGGATACAAATGCTACAGAAAGGATAGAAAGGGAGGCAAGAGAGGAGAGGGAGTGGTGTTTTTGATAAGGGATAGCGTTACAGCTGTGCTGAGGGAGGATATTCTCAGAAATACATCCAGGGAAGTTATTTGGGTGGAACTGAGAAATAAGAAAGGGATGATCACCTTATTGGGACTGTATTATGGACCCCCCCCAATAGTCAGAGGGAAATTGAGAAACAAACTTGTAAAGAGATCTCCGCTATCTGTAAGAATAATAGGGTGGTTATGGTAGGGGATTTTAACTTTCCAAACATCGACTGGGACTGCCATTGTGTTAAAGGTTTAGATGGAGACGAATTTCTTAAGTGTGTACAAGACAATTTTGTGATTCAGTATGTGGATGTACCTACTAGAGAAGGTGC
The DNA here is from genome assembly GCF_020745735.1 of Hemiscyllium ocellatum. NCBI lineage: Eukaryota > Metazoa > Chordata > Chondrichthyes > Orectolobiformes > Hemiscylliidae > Hemiscyllium > Hemiscyllium ocellatum. The sequence continues at coordinate 3,575,868 of NC_083426.1, read as the reverse complement.
AAAACTTGACCTACTCTTGGGAAATAAGGCAGGGCAGGTGACTGAGGTGTCAGTGGGGGAGCACTTTGGGGCCAGCGACCATAATTCTATTTGTTTTAAAATAGTGATGGAAAAGGATTGACCAGATCTAAAAGTTGAAGTTCTAAATTGGAGAAAGACCAATTTTGACGGTATTAGACAAGAACTTTCAAAAGCTGATTGGAGGCAGATGTTCGCAGGTAAAGGGACGTCTGGAAAATGGGATGCCTTCAGAAACGAGATAACAAGAATCCAGAGAAAGTATATTCCTGTCAGGGTGAAAGGTAAGGCCGGTAGGTATAGGGAATGCTGGATGACTAAAGAAATTGAGGGTTTGGTTAAGAAAAAGAAGGAAGCATATGTCAGGTATAGACAGGATAGATCGAGGGAATCCTTAGAAGAATATAAAGAAAGTAGGAGTATACTTAAGAGGGAAATCAGGAGGGCAAAAAGAGGACATGAGATAGCTTTGGCAAATAGAATTAAGGAGATTCCAAAGGGTTTTTACAAATATATTAAGGACAAAAGGGTAACTAGGGAGAGAATAGGGCCCCTCAAAGATCAGCAAGGCAGCCTTTGTGTGGAGCCACAGAAAATGGGGGAGATACTAAATGAATATTTTGCATCAGTATTTACTGTGGAAAATGATATGGAAGATATAGACTGTAGGGAAATAGATGGTGACATCTTGCAAAATGTCCAGATTACAGAGGAGGAAGTGCTGGATGTCTTGAAATAGTTAAAGGTGGATAAATCCCCAGGACCTGATCAGGTGTACCCGAGAACTCTGTGGGAAACTAGGGAAGTGATTGCTGGGTCGCTTGCTGAGATATTTGTATCATCGATAGTCACAGGTCAAGTGCCAGAAGACTGGAGTTGGCTAACGTGGTGCCACTGTTTAAGAAGGGTGGTAAGGACAAGCCAGGGAACTATAGACCAGTGAGCCTGACCTTGGTGGTGGGCAAGTTGTTGCAGGGAATCCTGAGGGACAGGATGTATATGCATTTGGAAAGGCATGGACGATTCGGGATAGTCAACATGGCTTTGTGCGTGGGAAATCATGTCACACAAACTTGATTGAGTTTTTTGAAGAAGTAATAAAGAAGATTGATGAGGGCAGAGCAGTAGATGTGATCTATTTGGACTTCAATAAGGCATTCGACAAGGTTCCCCATGGGAGACTGATTAGCAAGGTGAGATCTAATGGAATACAGGGAGAACTAGACATTTGGATACAGAACTGGCTCAAAGATAGAAGACAGAGGGTGGTGGTGGAGGATTGTTTTTCAGACTGGAGGCCTGTGACCAGTGGAGTGCCACAAGGATCGGTGCTGGGCCCTCTACTTTTTGTCATTTACATAAATGATTTGGATGCGAGCATAAGACGTACAATTAGTAAGTTTGCAGATGACACCAAAATTGGAGGTGTAGTGGACAACGAAGAGGGTTACCTCAGATTACAACAGGATCTTGACCAGATGGGCCAATGGGGTGAGAAGTGGCAGATAGAGTTTAATTCAGATAAATGCGAGGTGCTGCATTTTGGGAAAGCAAATCTTAGCAGGACTTATACACTTAATGGTAAAGTCCTAGGGAGTGTTGCTGAACAAAGAGATCTTGGAGTGCAGGTTCATAGCTCCTTGAAAGTGGAGTTGCAGATAGATAGGATAGTGAAGAAGGCGTTTGGTATGCTTTCCTTTATTGGTCAGAGTATTGAGTACAGGAGTTGGGAGGTCATGTTGTGGCTGTACAGGACTTTGGTTAGGCCACTGTTGGAATATTGCATGCAATTCTGGTCTCCTTCCTATCAGAAAGATGTTGTGAAACTTGAAAGGGTTCAGAAAAGATTTACAAGGATGTTGCCAGGGTTGGAGGATCTGAGCTGTAGGGAGAGGCTGAACAGGCTGGGGCTGTTTTCCCTGGAGCGTCAGAGGCTGAGGGGTGACCTTATAGAGGTTTACAAGATTATAAAGGGCATGGATAGGATAAATAGGCAAAGTTTTTTCCCTGGGGTTGGGGAGTCCAGAACTAGAGGGCATTGGTTTAGTGTGAGAGGGGAAAGATATAAAAGAGACCTCAGGGGCAACTTTTTCAAGCAGAGAGTGTTATGTGCAAAGAATAAGCTGCCAGAGGATGTGGTGGAGGCTGGTACAATTGCAACATTTAAGAGGCATTTAGATGGGTATATAAATAGGAAGGGTTTGGAGGGATATGGGCCGGGTGCTGGCAGGTGGGACTAGATTGGGTTGGGATATCTGGTCGGCATGGACAGGTTGGACCGAAGTCGGCATGGACGGCTGTACATCTCTATGGTTCTATGAGTTTTCCTCATATCTGCTGTGCCTGAAGTTAGATTCCTGACCCTCTCCATCTGATCTGTCCTGTTACTGTCCGGAAGCTGTGTGTGTGTGTGTGTGTGTGTGTGTGTGTGTGTGTGTGTGTGTGTGTGTGTGTGTGTGTGTGTGTGTGTGTGTGTACGCGCGCTCTCACATCGGGATGAGGTGATGTTGTGGATATTTGCTGTTTGACTGAGCTGGATGATACGTGATTAATGAATGCCGAGAACTCCCCTCGCCGCTCTCACCTCTGACAAGGTCAACATCTATCAGGTCAACCTTTATCCGGCCTGTTTTCTTTGGTCGGCTTCGCAATCCCTGCAAATTAAGCATTGACAGATTCACTGGTCAGTGTGAGACAGGTAGGTCAGACAGGACATTGTTTGTATCCATGTCTTGTACAAGTGGAACCTACTGCATACGGTCCAGTTTACACTCAACATAAGCAAATTATTGGCGCTCATTTTAAAAGCGCGCACACACTCTCTCTCTCTCTCTCTCTGGGAGCAGAACAATTACCATTTTAAAATTTCACCTCTTATTTAAAAATAATCTCCAGAATCAGAAACGGTGGGAATCGTTTGCACCTTTCTGGTTTACTGAAAACAAATCCGTGATTGTTTATGAAAAATTGTAGGGCCATGTTTCAACAATGCGCCAACATTAATGACTCCCATTCACTCACATTGCACCCACACCATCGCAACCAGGCACACCATCCTCCCTGCCCCAACATTTGGGGAACACTCCGAAGAGACACAGAGAGTCTCTAAACCAGGAGTGAGATGCACGGAACATTTTAAATGGTTACATTATTCATACAGCTCACCTTAATCTCAGTTTGCTCAATGGACCTTTCCCAGATCTGCTGATCATATGCTCCAATCTGAAATAGAACAATTCCAATCAGGCAGGTTGTTAGATGAAAGACTGGTGGAACATTCCACCTTGTTCTGTTTGTTGCAGCCCATCGTATTAGGACTGCAACCATATTGCCAAAACATAACTCACAACAGAAAAATAGTCTGTGATTTTGGAGAAGAGTTGTAGCTCAGGTTGTGGGTCAGGTTGTAAGTTTGCTCCCTGAGCTGGTAGATTTGTTCTCAGATGTTATGTCATCATGCCAGATAACATCATCAGTGAGCCTCTGGTGAAGCGCTGGTGTTTTGTCCCGCTTTCTATTTATGTGTCTTGGTCTGTTGTGGTGGGTGATATCATTTTTGGTTCTGTTTCTGAGAGATTGGTAAATGGGGTCCAAATCGACGTGTCTATTGATGGAGTTCCAGTTTGAATGGGCAGGCCTTTAATAATTCTTGTACGGGTCTTTGTTTAGCCTGTCCCCGGATGGATGTATTTAGATTACTTACAGTGTGGAAACAGGCACTTCGGCCCAACAAGTCCACACCGACCCGCCAAAGCGCAACCCACCCATACCCCTAACCTAACACTACAGGCAATTTAGCATGGCCAATTCACCTGACCCGCACATCTTTGGACTGTGGGAGGAAACCGGAGCACCCGGAGGAAACCCACGCAGACACGGAGAGAACGTGCAAACTCCACACAGTCAGTCGCCTGAGGCGGGAATTGAACCCAGGTCCCTGGTGCTGTGAGGCAGCAGTGCTAACCACTGTGCCACCGTGCCGTATTGTCCCTGTCGAAGTGGTATCCCTTTTCATCTGTGTATAAGAATACTAGTGATAGTTGGTCATGTCTTTTGGTGGCTAACTGGTGCTTACATATTATGGTGGCTAGTTTCCTGCCTGTCTATCCAATGTAATGTTTGTTGTGGTCCTTGCAGGGTATTTTGTAAATGATGTCCGTTTAAATTCATCAGCAGCTGTTTCAGGATGGTGGTGAGTTTGTGGGCTCCCAAGATGCCTAAGGGCCGGAGTAATCTGGTCATCATCTCCGAGATGTCTTTGATGTGTGGCAAGGTGGCTAGAGTCCCTGGGCGTGTTGTGTCTTCCTGTTGAGGAATCGGCAGACTGCACCTATCATGTACCTGTTCTTCCTGAATACATTGTACAGGTGTTTTTCCTCGGCTTCTCATAGTCCCAGGTGCTGCAGTGTGTTGTGGCTCATTTAAGTAATGTTCTGATGCAGCTCCATTTGTGGGTGTTGGGATGACTGCTCCTGTATTTGAGTCTCTAGTCAATGTGTGTGGCTTTCCCATAAACGCTGGTCTGTAGCTCTCCATTGGCTATGCGTTCCACCATGATGTTGAGGGAGGGGAGTCTGTTGCCTGGTATGGAGACAAGGTATAATGAGGAAAGAATGAGGGACTTGAGGCTGTTTTCATTAGAGAGAAGGTTGAGAGGTGACTTAATTGAGACATATAAGATATTCAGAGGGTTAGACAGGGTGCATAGTGAGAGCCTTTTTCCTTGGATGGTGATGGCTAGTACAAGGGGACATAGCTTTAAATTGAGGGGTGATAGATATAGGACAGATGTCAGAGGTGGTTTCTTTACTCAGAGAGCAGTAGGGGCGTGGAATGCCCTGCCCGCAACTGTAGTAGACTCGCCAACTTTAAGGGCATTTAAATGGTCATTGGCTAAAAGTCCTGACATTGGTGATCCTACAGGCATCCCGTTGATTTATTTTTAGGTCTTGTCATTGAAGGTGAAGTGGGTTGTGAGACACAGGTCTACTAGTTTGAGGATGCTGTCGTTGCTGATGGAGTTGGTGCTGTCAGGTGTTTCTGTCCTTCATTCATCTGGCAGTGAGGCCAATGTTCATTGGCCAGGATGATGTTTACTGATGTGAATAGAGCTGTTACGTCAAAGGAAACCATGACCTCATTATCCTCTAACTTGGTGTCTTTGATCTTAAGGAATTCCTGGGTAGAGTGCGTGGAGTGGCTTGAGTCTTCTCCCAAGTGTTTCAGCTGCCTTCTTGTAACGCTGCAGTCCATGTGCTATAGGTAGGCCCACAACGCCCTTAGGGAAGGAATTCCAGGATGTTGACCTAATGACACTGAAGGAACAATGATATATTTCCAAGTCAAGACGGTGAGTTCCAGATGGTGGTATTCCATGTATCTGTTCTTCTTGTCCTTCTAGATAGAAGTGATCATGGGTTCAGAAGGTGTTTTCTAAGGAACCTGAGTGAATATTGTGCTCAGGGTGTATGGGTGGCTATGTACATGAGGGAGTGACTGGAATGCAATTGTCTGTGTGTATGAACGAGGACTGAGTTGAAAACAGACAACAAAATCTTACAGCTACATTCAATGTTGTAAACCTCAGGGGCAGAATTCCTGCCCAATATATTGCTGTTCAAACTGATCAAAACCACATGGGGAACTGCTACAGTTTCTGCTAATTCATCAAAACAGTTAATCAAAACAAATAAGGACCATGAAACACAAAACAACAAACATGTTATAAATTAATATTTTTGTACCAAATTAGAGTCACAGAATTATAACCGTAAGGAAAGACCTGAGTCTCAAAGTGAAGACTGAGGGATGACCAAATAAAGATCTTTAAAATTATGATTTGGAGATGCCGGTGTTGGACTGGGGTGTTCAAAGTTAAAAATCACACAGCACCAGGTTTATTTGGAAGCACTAGCTTTCGGACCGCTGCTCCTTCAGGTGGTTGGCCTGATGAAGGAGCAGCGCTCTGAAAGCTAAAGCTTCCAAATAAACCTGTTGGACTATAACCTGGTGCTGTGTGATTTTTATCTTGAAAATTAGTTGTTTATTTGCTAGCCTTGGACCTGGAGTGTGGATGAGTAAATGCAATGTAATGGAAATAGATAAGATTTTGAGGACACTTGTCAGGATGATGTAAAAAGGATGCTTCCTTTCCTGGGAGAATCTAGAACTAGGGGTTGCTGTTTGAAAATAAAGGATCCAGCATTTAAGACAGAGAAAAGGAGAATGTTTTCTCACAGTGTCATCAATCGTGGAGTTCTTGCCCAAAAGGCAATAGAAATACAATCTTTGAGTATTTCTGAAGTCAAATGAATTGGTGAGACTGCAGCTGGAGAACTGTGTACAGTTTGGGCACTATAGTTAAGGAAGTGGCAATGGAGGCTGTTCAAAAGGGATTAATTTGGATTTGATTCCTGGGATAAAGGGATTGGTTCACCAAAAATAGCTAAACAGGTTAGGCCTCTATTCATTAGTAGAAAGTAAGGACTGCAGATGCTGGAGATCAGAGTCAAAAGGTGTGGTGCTGGAAAAGCACAGCAGGTCAGGCAGCATCTGAGGGGCAGGAGAATCGATGTTTCAGGCATAAACCCTTCATCAGAAATGTAGATGACTTATGCCCAAAACATTGATTCTCCTGCCCCTCAGATGCTGCCTGACCTGCCATGCTTTTCCAGTGTCACACTTTCCAACTCTATTCATTTGTGTTTGGAAGAATGAGGGTGATCCTATTGAAGTACACAAGATTCTGAGGGGGCTTGACAAGGGTAGATGTTGAGAAGATGCGTCCACTAGTGGGGGAATTTCAAACTAGGGATACAGTTACGGAGTAAGGCGACACTCATTTAAAACTGAGGTGAGAAGCTATTTCTTCTCTCAGAGGGTGGTGAATGTCTGAAGTTCTCTACCCCTGAGAGTTGTGGTGGCTAGATCACTGAAAATATTTAAAGAGGGAGTGGTTAGCTTTTAGGAAATATCAGGAAATTAAGGATGTCAAGAAGCTAGCGTGAACTATCCGAGGATGGGGACAGATTAGCCATGATCTCTTAAATGGCAGGATGGGCTTGAGGAGCCAAATGGCCTTCTCCTGTATCTGATGTTAGGGAGACTAGAAACTCAGAGCCATAAACAAAAGGCAGTCACTTATAAATCCAATACAGAATTCAGGAGAGACCTCGTTATCCACAGTGTAGACAGAATGAGAAACCTCCACAAGGAGTAGTTTTCTGATAATATCACTCTGGCATCACCTCTCCCAAAAAGCATTGATACGTGATATATCCACAGGTGGAGGAAGGGTTGGGCAGCACAGTGTGATAGTGGTTAGCACTGCAGCCTCACAGCGCCAGAGACCTTGGTTCAATTCCACCCTGTGTGACTGTCTGTGTAATGTTTACATATTCTCCCAGTGTCTGTGTGGGTTTTCTCCCATACTCCAAAGGTTAGGGTGAATTGGTCATGGGAAATTGCCCCATTGTGGCTAGGGATGTGCTGGTTAGGTGGGTTAGCCTTGGGAAATGTGAAGTTATGGGGATAGGGTGGGGTGATGGATCTGGTGGAGAGCTCTTCAGAGGGTCAGTGCAGAAAAGATGGGCAAAATGACCTCTTACCACACTGTAGATATTCTGAGTATGGGAACTGGCTCATGTGGAACCTAATACCAGCAAAGGATAGGTGGGTGGAATGGCCGTCAGCCCCAAATATCAGGTACATACCTTTCTCTGGTACCACGTTATGGTGTCAGTTGTTTTCGAGGCCATTTGGTGTTGAGTCATCAGGGGCTCATCTTATCCTCAAAAGAGAATTGAAAACAGCAGCTCAGTTTGGGGTTTGTGACGTTACTGATTTTAACTCAATGACAACAAAAATATTCCCCAGCCCCAAAACCTTCAGTTATAGAGTTCAAGCACAGCTCCCTCCCCAATGTCCATCCACCAGAAATACCTCCTCACCAACTCCCAACACCTCCGCCAGGTTACTCATACCCTGCCTCCCTCAGAACCTTCAGATCAGAGACCCATCCAACATCTGGCACCCCCAAGCCTCCCCAAAAATCCAGATCTCCCCTACCCCTCCCACCCTGAGACTGGGGACCACCTCCCTCTGGGACTCTGAAAGAGACTCCACAACCTACCCCAATGCTGGAGCAACATTATGTGACCGTCCCCAACCCAGCTCTGCTCTGCCAATCCCCACCCCCTCATATCCCCCTCTGAAATATACCCCTGCCCCCAGACTCCAGCCTAGTGTCCCCACCCACATGGTAATGCCCAGCACCCTTCTCCTTTATTGCTGCCCCTTCCTCCTAGTATTTGCACCACACCACCCCCCCCCATCCTGATGATTCCCCTCCTCCCAGTATTTTCCATTCCTCTGTATATACCCCCTCCCCCGGTATTTACCCCCTCTCCTGTGTATTTACTTTCTTCTCCCGGTGTTTACTCTCTCCCTCCCCCGGGTATTTACCCCCCTTTCCCGATGGTTAGCCCCTTCCCCTGATAATTTATCCCCTCCCCCAGTATTTACCCCCCTTTCCCGGTGGTTACCCCCTCCCCCAGTATTCACCCCCTCCCCCCGGTATTTACCCCCCTCCCCCAGTATTCACACCCTCCCCCCGGTATTTACCCCCCTCCCCCGGGTATTTACCCCCCTCCCCCCGGTATTTACCCCCCTCCCCCGGGTATTTACCCCCCTCCCCCGGGTATTTACCCCCTGTCCCTGGGTCCCGTTCTCGCTCGGGCCCGGAATCTCCATCGCGGAAACGGCAACCCTCATGAATATTCATCATTGTATTAATATTCGATGAGGCTGCATACATAATAAGGTGGTGTATCAATCTGCTCCTGCATATTTAATAAGGCTGGCTCCGCCCTCTGGAACGGGCCCCTACGTCACAAAGGGCACAGCACGATCCCGGTTAACCATTTCTGTCCCACGCTCCGATCTCAGGCTTCACTTTGTTCACAATTTCCGTCCAATCCCAAAAGCAGCTCCGCAACTCAGACTGGACCCCCCAGCCCCAACCACCCCCACACCCACCCCCCCCACCCACACCCACACCCACACCCCCAACCACCCCACCCACACCCACACCCCCAACCACCCCACCCACACCCTCCACCCACCCCCACACCCTCCACCCACACCCACACCCACACCCTCCACCCACACCCACACCCCCACCCACCCCCCCACCCACACCCCCACCCACACCCCCACCCACACCCCCCCCCCCACCCACACCCACACCCACACCCCCAACCACCCCACCCACACCCTCCACCCACCCCCACACCCTCCACCCACACCCACACCCACCCCCCCACCCACACCCTCCACCACACCCTCCACCCACACCCCCCACCCACACCCACACTCCCACATCCCCCAACCACCCCACCACACCCCCACCCCCACCCACCCCACCCCACCCACACCCACCGCCCCACCCACACCCCCAACCACCCCACCCACACTCCCACATCCCCCCACCCACACCCCCAACCACCCCACCCACACTCCCACATCCCCCCAACCACCCCCCCACCCACACCCACACTCCCACATCCCCCCAACCACCCCCCCACACCCCCACCCACACCCCCACCACCCCACCCACACCCACCGCCCCACCCCCATCAACCCCACCACACCCACACCCACCCCATCAACCCCACCACACCCACACCCACCACACCCCCACCACCCCACCCACACCCCCACCCCCACCCCCCCAACACCCACCCCCCACCACACTCCCACACCCCCATCAACCCACACCCCCACCCCCACCCCCACCACACTCCCACACCCCCACCCCCACCACACTCCCACACCCCCATCAACCCACACCCCCACCCCCACACTACCCCCCACCCCCCACACTACCCCCACCCCCCACACCACCCCCATCAACCCACACCCCCAACACCCTCACCAACCCACACCCCCAACACCCTCACTGCCACCCCACACACCACCCCCACCCCACACCACCCCCACCCCTTCCCACCCCCCCACCACACTCCCACACCCCCATCAACCCACACCCCCACCACCACCCCCCACACTACCCCCACCCCCCACACCACCCCCATCAACCCACACCCCCAACACCCTCACCAACCCACACCCCCAACACCCTCACCGCCACCCCCCACACCACCCCCACCCCACCCCACCCCCACCCCTTCCCACCCCCCCATACCACTAACATCCCTACCACCCTCACCACCATCCCTTCCCACCCCCCACACCACCACACCCCCACCACCCTCACCGCCAACCCCCACACCACCCCCACCCCACACCAGCCCCATCAACCCACACCCCCACCCCCCACACCACCCACACTCCTACCACCCTCACCACCATCCCTTCCCACCCCCCCACCACTGCCCCACCCCCACACACCACCCCCCTCCCTCACCACCGCCCCTCCGCACCCCCATACCACACTCCCCACCACACACCACCCCCACCCCCCACCACCCCACACTGCCACCCCACCCCCCCACCACCTCCCACTCCCCACCCCCCCACCCCACCCTCACTCACCACTAACTCCTCAACAACCCCACTCCCACTCCCAACACCCCACTCCCCACCCCACATTCCACACCATCACCCCACCCCACCCCCATTCCACACTACCCCCCCACTCTCCACCACCCCACACTCCACACCAACCCCCATCCCCCACCCCTCACTACCTCCCACTCCCCACCCCACATCTCCCCCACTCCACACCAACTCCCATCCCCACCATGGCCCCTCCCCACCCCGCCACCCCCACACCACCTCCCACTCCCCGCCCCACCCTCACTCCCCACCCACCCTTCATCACCCTCACTCCCCACCCCTCACCAACCCCACTCCCACCCCCACATTCCACACTACCCCCCACTCCCCACCACCCCACACCAACCCCCATCCCACACCACCTTCCACTCCCCACTCCACACCAACTCCCATCCACACCACCACCCCCCCCACCCCCTTCCCTTCCCCCCCTCTCCCCCATCCCCTTCGCCCCCCACCCCCTCCGCCCCTTCCCGCCCCTCCGCCCCCTACCCCTTCCACCCCCCCGCCCCCTACCCCTTCTCCCCCCTCCCCCCACCCCCCTTCCCCCTAACCCTTCTCCCCCCCACCCCCACTCCACACCAACTCCCATCCCCACCACCGCCCCTCCCCTCCCCACCCCATTCCCCACCCCCTCCCCCTCACCCCCCTTCCCCCTAACCCTTCTCCCCCCCTCCCCTCTCCCTCCACCCCCACTCCACACCAACTCCCATCCCCACCCCCACCCCTCTCCCTCCACCACCCCTCCCGCCCCACAGACCCACACCACCCCTCCCTACCCCGCCATCCCCACCCACTCCCACTCCCTAGCTCCCAACTGCCACCCCACCACCACCCCTCCCCATCCCCCACCTGCCATCCCTCCCCATCCCCCACCTGCCATCCCTCCCCACCCACCGACCCCCACCTCCCACTCCTCCCAACCCCACAAAAGTGATTACACTACAAAGTATTTATTTGACTCTAAACATTTTTCCAATGCCCTTTGGCTATAAAAGACTCAAGGGAAATGTATTAATTTGTCTTGAACTTAAGTAACATTGGATGTATTTATAATGCCTGTTACTGCCCTCCTGTGTCAATGCATTGTAATTATTGCTAACTCATGGTCCTGCGCAGAAACAATATGAAACCACATTTTATGACACACAAATAGTTTACATATGAGGTTGGGAGAAATACGTTACATATTATTGAAGAGGGAATACCTAAATAACAGGAACTGCAGTTCATCCAACAGGAAATACTGGTGGAAATCTGATTGTGGACCACAAAAGCAGTTATGCAATCCCTGAGAAACAGTGACACAGTGCCATTGCTACCATGATTAAAAGGTGAATGAGTTAGTCCAATTATTAAATCAGTGATACACTGTTTAGCCAAACAGAAAAGAGATTGAAGACTTATTTTGGAAAACAGAACATGAAGTATCCAGGATATAGGTTTCCTCACATCGCTGGAAGGTTTGTTTTCAGACGTTTTGTCAATATACTAGGTGACATCTTCAGTGAAACTCCGAATGAAGCAATGGTCGTGTAGCCTGCTTTCTATTTATATGTTTGAGGTTCTTTGGATCAGTGATGTCATTTCCTATGGCAATATCATTTCCTGTCTTTTTCTCAGAGGGTGGTAAATGGGATCCAAGTCAATGTGTTTGTTGATAGAATTCTGGTTGGAATGCTATGCTTCTAGGAAATGCCAGACTACTCAGACCCCTTGACATCATGGTAGCCCACAAACCCACCAACACACTAAAACAACAGCTAATGAACTTGAAAAACCCAATACAGACAAGAAGCAAAACTAATGTCATTTACAAAATACCTTGCAAGAATGTAACAAACAGGGCATTGGGCAAACAGGCAGAAAACTAACCACCAGGATACATGAACATCAACTAGCCACAAAAAGACATGACCCACTCTCATTAGTATCCTTACATTTGGATGAGGAAGGACACCACTTTGACTGGGATATCATATCCATCCTAGGACATGGCAGAGACACACACAAGAATTCCAAGAAGCATGATATTTCAACCGAAACTCTATCAAACACATTGACTTGGATCCCTTGAGAAAAAGAGCGGGAAATGATGTCACCAAAGGAAATGACATCAACAACCCAAGAAAACCCAAACATATAATAGAAAGCGAGCTACACCGCTGGTACTTCATTTGGAGGTTCACTGAAGATGTTACCTAGTTTGGTGACGAAATGTCAGAAAACACACCTTCCAGCTCAGCGAGCACACCTACATCCAGAACCTCAACCTGAGATACAAACCTTCTCAAAATATGAAGCATTCCAACAAGAAACACACACTGTTTAATTCTGCACCATCACAAACACTTAAATCACTAAAGAGTGAAGATAGAGACAGTATAGAAGCAACTTTGCTCCATATCTAACCATGTGCTATCTCTGTCCTGGTAGTGTTTGATTTGCCATATAAATACTTTGGCTTCAAGAGCAGGTCAGATGCTAGGAATCCTTCAGTGAGTGACTCATCTCTTGGCTCCACAAAACCTGTCCACAATGTACAAGGCACAAGTCAGTAGTGTGGTGGAATACTCTCCACTTACCCTCAGAAAGCTTGACAACATCCTAAACAAAGCATCCCACTTGACTGGTACTATATCCACAAACAGTCACTCCCACCACACCTATCCTTACAAGCAGCAGTGTGTAGCATCTACAAGATATACTTCAGCAAGGCTCTTTATAAAAAAGTTCTCGTCACACTACCATCAATCCTCCTGTGTCACTAAGTCAAAAACCTGGAACTCTGTCCCCCAGAATTGTAGTGGTACCCATACCAAATAGTCTGCAGCATTTTAAGAAGACATCTCTTACCACCTTCTCAAAGACAACCAGGGACAACACTGACCCAGTCAGTGACAGCACATCACAGAAACAAATAAAAAAATTCTACTGAGAAGGTTTATTCTGTATTTAATCCCACACTGTCCCTATCCTGGATGTGTGTAATGGTGAGAGTGTAGAGGTAATTTTACTTTTTACCTGCCCTGGAAATGAGAATCAATGAGGATTGTGGAGTGAATTAGAACAGGGCCACAGGTAGAAACAAAACTGCAGACTCAGATGAATAAATATCCTGTGATTTTACCATGAGACTAATTCTATGTTCACAGCATTCTGAACTTCCCACCCTGCTGTTTTGATGTAGCTGAGGAGGGGGTGGGATGAGGATGTATCTGACAGCAAACAGTTTGATAATTGACCCTGCAAATAAATAAATTAATTTGTTTTTTATTTGTTGTATTCTGAATCTATTGAGGTCAGCTCCCCAGACCATATTTCTATGTGATTCTGTAGAAAGAAAAACAAGTTTTATTTCTACAGCACATTTCACATACTTGGGATGTTCCTAACATCCAATGAAGTACATTTAAAATGTAAACAGTGTGGTAATGTAGTAAACACAGCTGACTAGTATCCCATCAAAGGCTGTTCAACTGTTTTGAGTTTAACAGAGTACAAAACACAACAGGCTGTTTGTACAAAGGACACGCCCACAAACAGCAATGAGATAATTGGAGGGATAGTTCAGTTTCACTATATTAGTTGAAAAATAAATCTCAGTCAAGACATTGGGGTGCATTCACCTGCTCTTTGTTATAAACGTTTTAATCCATCCAAAAGGATAGACTCTTATTCTACAGACCTATACAAAGGACGGCAGAACATTTCATTTATCCAATATCTTTAAAGTCAGAATCACAGAACTTTCCCCTATTAACACAGTATTTCATCAAGCACATCAGCCTACATTACTTACTTACTTAATATTGCTTGATTCCAATCACCCAATTAATTCAATTTTCTAATACCAAATAGCTGATTTCATTTTGCATACTCCTAATGATCCGATTTAAACACCTTTAGCACTGTTTAAAGCAAGCAGTGGGACTTGAACCTCCCACCTGCTGACTCCGTGATGATAGTATTTACCTGCTGGTCCCATTGCCTTCATAAGAATAGAACAAATAAAACCCGGGCAATTTCCTAATTGACAAACTGCACGCAAAGCTAAATGTGCTAAAATAATCTGGCTGGAATGTAATTAAGTTTACAATTAGTTACTATAAATCTAAATGTGCTCCTCAGTGGAGCAATAGTTCTGAATAGATGTTGAAATAAAAATTATTTGTTGCAGGACACTGGCAGCAACTGGAATCTGTGCAAGTTCACAAAGCACAAACATTGTTGGAAAAATTATTCAGTACTCCAAATACCACTACTTATTATCATCATTTGAAGTATCAGCCATCTTTCTCCGTATTTACTATTCTTTGTATAAAGTGCTTGGATAGATTGAAGATTGTGAATGATCAATAAAAGCAGCTTGATTTGAGCAAGTTGCTTAAAGTACTGAATTTTTCACAATTGGTTTCTTCAAGAACTAATGCAGCTGGTGCTAGGACAGAATAGTCTGTGTGGATGTGAAGACTAAGATGCACACTGAGCAGCAGGGGCGTAAAGGGAAAAGAAGGGCTGGAAATAGATTGGGGTAGAGAATGAGAAGTGAATGGTAGCAGGGAGAGACAAATGAGAAGCAATACAGCGAGAGGAGCAATGCTGAGTGGGAGATAGGGAAATGGGAGAGAGATGCATTGATCAGCTGATAACTTGTAGGCAGAATTGAGGTGGATTAACTGCTACATTTGCTTCAATAACACAAATTTTAATATAATCTACTTCATTTGAAGTGCTTTGAGATATTGACGGTACAGTATGGTGACATATCCTCTTATGCAGTTCATTGGATTATCAAAGGACTGTTTAACCAGGTTAAGCTGCAGTTCCTGTAAAACCATCAATATTATGGAGTGCACACAGATACTAAATAGGTTAAAATGCTTCCACTTATAGAACGTGCTGATACAGTGAAATGAAGCGGGCTGGAGACAGATCATGTAGAATGTTAAAACCAGTAGTAACTACTGGGGCTGAATGGCCTGTCTGTGCAATTAATTCTATGTAAGAATGATTTGCAAAGAACATCACAATAAAGAAAGGACAACTTCAGCACTTTTTCAGTTTATTTAAAAAAATACTTCAAAGAAATGTTCTATGTATTTCATTTGCGCGCTCAAATTTAAAATCTTACAAAGCAACATTTCAAAAGGTTAAAACATGCTTCATATAGTGAGCTAAAGAAATTCACTGAGCAAAGGGTTAATATCACATAGAGGTTTATTTATTTTAAAATGTACCATCTGCTCACACTCCGCGTCATTAAAAAGTTATTACACCCTTCACTGAGACAAGGATTTATAGGGTTTGCAATAGAACTAAGGCCAAGCAAAGCAAAGCTTACTTCCCAAGCAAATGCTTTTCTGGAAATCATAATTGCAGGTAAGCTTTTCATGAATACATTTTCTCAGTGGACCACTGGCTTTGCACAGAGGTGTGTGTGTGTGTGTGTGTGTGTGTGTCTGTGTGTGTGTGTATGTATACACATGTGTTGAGCAGTACTTTGTAAAGTCAGTACAAATGCTTGCCCATTCACAAGATTAGGTAACATGAATCTGGTGCCCGCCCCAAGGTAAATGAGCACATGCAGAGCATGAATGCTCCTTTACTTCTGATTTGCAAGGGTGTGGGTGTATGTGTGGAGGGAGGGGACTGGGAGCTCTTGTGTTTTATTTTGACATGGTAATGAACACACCCAGGAATCAGGGAGGGGCCACTCCACCAAAAGGTAGGGGAGTGGCTTATCTATTCGAAGAGTTATTTAACACTTGCCCAATTCTGGTAGATCACAGCAAGGAACCAATGTTCCCACGAAAGCCTTAGCTGAATGTGGGCAGCACACTTTCCACTGGATGATACTGGATCACCAGGAGTCCTGAGAGATTTATTGCCCAAACTGCTCCATGGATTCTGAAGCCATTTGGACAATCCCTCCCACTGGTCCAATTGAGACCAGCATCATATCCATAACATATGCATGAGCTTAGTGTTTCAGCAACTCATTCAATGAAACACATCGGTGGATCCCCCATCCAAATCTCCAATGATATCTGGTAATATTCTCAAAGTCCTATTCAATAAGTTGTCAAATGGAATCTAGCCAATTTCAAGTGAGCCTTCCATCGTTTGTCAGTGAATTAATATTTTCTCAACCCAGACAGTGTACACTTACAAAGCAAAACATTCCACTTTTGGGACTGAAGGAAGGGCCTTATTATGGATGGCAGTGGATTAAAGCCAATGGGTGAGACATAACGGACAGGTGATCCACAAGTGTCTACCTTCCCCAGTCTAGCATAGAATCAGATAAATCCACATGTAAGACGACATTCGCTCTTGGATCCAGACGATGGAAGATGTACAACATGACAATGTAATGATCCTAAGAACAGACTTACACAATTGCAGTTGGACATTGCATTGACCCTCAGCCCCCACCCCCAAAAACAGACAGACTTGCAGTGCGACAGCGTCACAGTTCTGAAGATTTATAAGCCAATGATGTCGATAACGCATGCACACTGGCTGAAAAGTTTACATTAATGTAAATATACTCAACACAAATACAAAAATACAACACCCCTGAGGGCATTAACTCTGCTACACTGATAGAAATGTTCAAAAATAAAGTAGATGTCTTCATAAATTACTGCTAGATACATTGAGGCATTTCAATAATGACGACTATTGGTAAATTAAGATAAACCTGAAGGAATTCTCCTGCAAGCTACGATATTACAATATCTTAAAGGAGCCATACTTTGTTTTAAAACAACTTACAAATATAAATGGATAAAAAATTACAAATACAGTAAAGTGATTAGAAAATACAAGTGCCTGGGAAGCAATTTTTACTTTGAACGACCAAGTTTTACCTTAAAAAAATCATCTTCGGGACAAGACAATGTATATAGCTCCTCTCATTAAAAAGTGGAGAACAAGTTTGTGGAATTCCTACTTCCCTATATGTCTGGATGATTAAATTATTCTTCAGTAGAAAGTTGTCCATCATGTTGGCAAGTGCTTATTGCTTAGAAGCCGTTTACACAGATTCAATTATTTGACCATTAAATTCTGCAGGTTTAAAAATTAGAATGCGCCATCTGCTTAGAGCATTTCTGTCTTTACGGCAGCCGTGTCAGAGATTCAACAAACGGGATTAGTTGAGGCATTGGTTGCAGGAAGTAAATGATAGACTTGTTGAAAGAACAATGTTGGGAAAAACAGATTTTTCCTGAGGATCAGCCACCTAGTTTCAACTTCGTTCAAGGATGCAGGATTTAGAAAATGGCTGAATGACTTATTCCTGTTCTGACGTTTTATGGTGATTCAATTAGTAATCAAAGCAAATAGAGAGCCCAAATGAATAGTGACAAAAGGTATACAATGGACCCCGCATTAGATGAAACTTTGTCATATTGACAGAATAACGTTGAGTGACTAACTTGACTAATCCTGTTTCTATGTTCCAAATGGGTAACGTGCAGTGAGCTACCAGGTATAGTGACTGGAATTAAGAAAGAAATTATTTTCAGTGTGTATTTATCACCATAATACCATTGAGTTTCCTCAAGTATATATGTATGTAGCTAAAGGGAAGCATGAAACATTCACTGAAACAGGTCTTTTTAGTGAATCTGAGTTGAGTTGCCCACACCAAAAGTGTGTTTGGGAAGCTGGTGAAACTGATAGAATATAAAAGGTATGAGAGACTGTTGGATACAATAGTTGAGTCAAAATGAATGAGCCAAGTGGGGTGAATGATGCTGTCTCTTGTGATGAGTTAATCCAATTATTTTGACATCAGGTTTGACAGCAAGACAGACCTGGAAAGTCTTCCACCTACAAGTTATTGGCAGCAGCATCTTTATTATCTTACTTCACAGCACAAGAGAAATGACATTTCAAGTGTCTTTAATGAGCATTAAACATTTACGATGCATTAAGGTTGTGAAAGGTGTTATTAAAACGCAAATTATACTCTAATCCTTTAATACAAGTTGCAAGGTTTCCTTTTCATGCCCATCCAACAATGGAACTATGTGCTCCCAACCTTCCATTTTTTTCCCATCAACATAATCACCGTCACTGCCAAACAGATCAATAATCACCGTCACTGCCAAACAGATCAATAATCACCGTCACTGCCAAACAGATCAATAATCACCGTCACTGCCAAACAGATCAATAATCACCGTCACTGCCAAACAGATCAATAATCACCGTCACTGCCAAACAGATCAATAATCACCGTCACTGCCAAACAGATCAATAATCACCGTCACTGCCAAACAGATCAATAATCACCGTCACTGCCAAACAGATCAATAATCACCGTCACTGCCAAACAGATCAATAATCACCGTCACTGCCAAACAGATCAATAATCACCGTCACTGCCAAACAGATCAATAATCACCGTCACTGCCAAACAGATCAATAATCACCGTCACTGCCAAACAGATCAATAATCACCGTCACTGCCAAACAGATCAATAATCACCGTCACTGCCAAACAGATCAATAATCACCGTCACTGCCAAACAGATCAATAATCACCGTCACTGCCAAACAGATCAATAATCACCGTCACTGCCAAACAGATCAATAATCACCGTCACTGCCAAACAGATCAATAATCACCGTCACTGCCAAACAGATCAATAATCACCGTCACTGCCAAACAGATCAATAATCACCGTCACTGCCAAACAGATCAATAATCACCGTCACTGCCAAACAGATCAATAATCACCGTCACTGCCAAACAGATCAATAATCACCGTCACTGCCAAACAGATCAATAATCACCGTCACTGCCAAACAGATCAATAATCACCGTCACTGCCAAACAGATCAATAATCACCGTCACTGCCAAACAGATCAATAATCACCGTCACTGCCAAACAGATCAATAATCACCATCACTGCCAAACAGATCAATGAAACTACAGGCCATTCAGCCTTGATTTATTCTGCTATTCAATGAAAACAACTTGAGCTCAATTCCATTTACCCACTTTTTGTCCATACACGTTGATATTCCAACCCAATAAATAGCAACTGATCTTATTGTGGGGAAACAGAGCTTCACATTTTCACTATCTGAAAGAAAGTGTTTCTTGATTTCACTCTCTGATTGATTGATTCTGATAAAGATCAAACCCCTTTTATTCTGGAATTACTCCAGAAGGGAAACAATTCTAACAGAATGGTTTTATTATTTTAAAGTATCTCAATTATGTCACGCCTAACTTTCTCAACTCAAGGGAATACAAGCCTAAATTTATGGAACTGCTTCCCCTAACGTAGCCCAAATATTACACAAACTTCCTGCACAGGTTGAGTTTAACAGCTGAACTTTGCCATGTCAGTGTGAAGATCACAGGTCATACTAGTTATGCTTTTCCCACAAGCTGCACTACAGCTTTGAGGACTTAGAATTTACTCGGGGATGCTGTTTCAGACCTGATTCAAATCAAGCAAATCACACTTCCTTGCCTATTTATCGTTTTAGGACATTACCTTCCTGGAACCTAATCCTCCTGATGGTACACAAAGACAAGGGGATCAAAAACAGAAGCAAAGATGGGGTTGAAAAGACAATCTTCTGAACAAATTTGAACAGACTTGTATTAAAGCACCTTCCACAGCCACCAGATGTCTCAAGGTACTTAATAAGTGAAGTACTTTTGAAGCATAATTATAGTAATCAGGAATTGTAATTGTAGTGGAATGATCAGCACAAAAGGCCATTCATCCCATCATTCCAGAACCAACCTAATTACACTCTTATCCCCTATCCTAAGTGCGCAAGTTGTAGCAAGATAAGCAGGTCATGTGGTTCCTGAAGCCTTCTGTATCATTTCAATTGGACCTGCCACCTCAACTTGATTTTCCCCCTCTTTCCCAATATCTTTCAACTCACTTAATGACAAATAAAAATCTACTCAGAGCCAGAAATTATTCCTTAATTAGCATTTATCCAACTCTTTTCGAAATTACTGAAGTTGCTCCCACCACCACTTCAGGCTGTGCATTCTGTATCACAACTTCTTGTTTTAAAATAACGTCACTTTTTCCCAGCTTCCCTTTGGCTTCATTGTCAATTACCAAATATTTGTAATTCTGATTCTTGATCTTCCATTTGGTAAGCTAGCTCCCAGTGATTTGAACTCATTGAGGCCCTCAGAATTTTGAGTGGAGGTTAAGTTGGATATTTTAAAATAAAAAAAACCTTGTTTTGAAGTGGTCAGCTCTTTAGGTAAAATGAATCACTGGCAGTGAGGATAAGATTAAATTAGTGAGAATCCAACATGGAGAAGGACCCAGAATCTCTATGGTTAAGAATAAGGAGCACATCCCTGAACACACTGGCCACTTGTGCACACAAGTCTAGCATCGCTTTCATTACCAATTTCAAATAAAGTTCAATATATACAAAAACATCAAAAATGTAGGAAATTTGGCAGTGGGGAGTACTAAGTGATATTATGACGGTCTATTAATGTGATTTAAGGTACTGAGGAGGAAAGGTCATTTACTCAATGCAGACAGGGTTGGGCTAAGATGAAGAAAAGTCAAGATTTTTAAAAATCCCATGGATAGCTCTATTGTGCTTCAAACTTTCCAGCACCTGGGGCTTTCCTCATACTTTTGGCTCTGCTGTCAGCTAATTGATGGAGATTGACGGTCGCCACTGTAGCTAGTCAAAAACTCTCATCACAGTATCAAGAAACTACCAGGAAGTGAGCTAGTTTTCTTTGGTTGCAATTCCTATGCTCTAAAGCCCTGCTGAAGTGTGAGCTGGACTAGGAGATAACATTGGGAGAAGGCAATTCAGCTTCCTTGAGACTGCTCATCTATTTCATTAAATCATAGTCACTCTGAATCTTAACTCTAATTTTCCTTCCTGCTGCTGTAATGTGTCTAATGAAGCGTTTCAGATTTCTACTATGCTTTGTGTGAAGTACCACTCTGGACATCACCTACGAAATGTCCTGATTCTACATGTAGTGAACTGAGTCTCTCTTTCCACAACGATTACAGGGAGGTGAAAAAAGGCATAGCACATGCTGTATTTACAGACTGCAAAGCCTGAAGAAATTCTGAACAGCACTGATGAACAATAATTCAAAAGAGAGACTGACTGAATGATGGCTGGTGGTGAGAGACACTGCTCATCAGATATTACACCTTCTGGATAAGGGTTTGATGAACTGCAGTCAGCATTTTTCACCAGCTTCCAGATTTTTACAAGTTTCAAAACAATAGCTTGCTCCTTACATAATGGCAAATAAAATAGAGACCATTTTGCTCATCTTAGTTTATCTATCCTTCAAGTCCCCTAATCGTGGCTTTAAAAAGATTTTCCTTTAACTGTTAGATTTTAAGGAGACACAGAGTTGAGTGGATGACAAGGGGCAAATTTGCAGAAGGTTAAGCAGTCCTAAGGTCATATGTAGTCCTAATCAGCATGATCAAACAGAGGGCAAGAGTAAGTATGCCAACAAATCTGCATTTTTTTCTCTTTTGCAGCCAAATGTAGAACCTTGGCAGAAAGTCAAATGATTCATTTCACACGGGTAAGGGCTGGACGACAAGAGTGTCAGTGATAGACTGCACCTGATACTTTGGCTCAAACATTGTGGAGGTGAAAGGAACTCCGAATAGACCAACAATGCTGGTTTAGCAGTGCAAAGCTCAGCAGCAGATGGCACCACAGGATATGGCCAATACTGACCTGGACTTTGGCTGCAGCCAAAAGTAATTTTTAAAATATTATTCACATATGTGGGTATTACTAGCTAGGCTCACACTTAGAGCCCATCCCTTAGTTAATCAAATACAGAACATGCAAGATACTTCTGCATGCACTTGGCTGGTGTTAAATATAGGATCAAGAATGTGGTGCTGGAAAAGCACAGCAGATCTGGCAGCATCCGAGGAGCAGGAAAATCTGACGAAAGGCTTTTGGCTGAAACATAGATTTTCCTGCTCCTTGGATGCTGCCTGACCTGCTGTGCTTTTCTGGCACCACATTCTTGACTCTAATCTCCAGCATCTGCAGTCCTCACTTTTGCCTGGTGTTAAACATAAATAAAAGTTACACAGCCACATTTAGAATTTGCCACTATTTCCAATGTATACACTCCATACAGCTATGTCTTTGAACTCATTTTTGCTGCTTACACAAATTTCAAATGCTGAGCCAATTTATTTTAGAAAAAAGTTCTGAGACTCTGAGAGGGATTGGACTGAGAGGTTTCAAGAATAATGGGCGGAGAGCACATTAGATGCAGAAGGACTGGGAAAGTGCAGTGAAACAGGGAATCGGTGAAGTGGTGCATTTTAAGAAGTACAAATGCTGGATCACACAGAGCAAGTATTTGATTTCCTGAGATCAATGACAAGCTGCCAGTTCAGGCATGAATTGCAGATTCACTGTACACTGGATCAGATCCTGGCTGCAGCACAGATCACAGCAGAGTAAGGTAGCTAGAATCAGACATTTTATAAATAGCAGAGATGTGCTCTCCTGGTCTGGTTTTGATTGCTTAAATGGGTGGATATTCCATTACACTCCACCCCAAAATGACCACCTGGCCCTTGTTTTTAAATCTGTTCCTGCTCTGGTTCGACTGTGTTGGTACTTTGTGGATGGTGAGGGCACCTGCCTGTATCTGGTAGGCCCGATGCAGAGAATAATCTTTTTCTATCATCTTGCACTGCGGCTGTGCGAAAACCTGACCCTTAAAAAAAAATCAATGCAGCGACACTCAGGAAAGATCAAGCAGGCTTACAGGGCTCCTTCCCCTGGAGAAAGCCTGGTAAGTGCCTCGAGATTATGGAAAGGTTTAATAGGGTGACACAGGGAGACTGTTTCCACTCATAAGACAGATCAAAAAGAGAACACAAATAAAAGATAATCATTGACAACATACTACAGAATGAGAAAGGAGCTTTTTCAGAATGAAAGGAGTGTAGCAACCTCAATCACGCCATGTGGCAGACAGCACTGACATTTATGGAAGGGCCTGATGCATAGTGCAGAGAGAAAGCAAGAGAAGGCAAATGAGAAAAAGACTGGAAGAGGTAATTAAGAGTGGGCAGTGTCTCATGTGGACTACAACAGGCAACTGACAATAGTTGGAACACTTAGCCTTCTTCATATTTGTATTTTCAACATGTTTTATAATCCAATGGGAAGTGCACGTTGTTGGGCCAAATCCAAGATGATAATTATATGACAATAACCTTCTAGTTACAGTACCCAGCATTTTGCCTTTTTTTGGATTTTTAAATTTTATTTATTCTGAGAATGTGGAAGGCACTGGCAAGCCAACATTCACATTCACTGTCTGCCCGAACTGTGCACAGCTGAGCCATTGAGAGGGTAATTGTGAATTAACCACATTGATCTGGAATGACTGGATTCACAGATATTAATGCAGGCAGAGTGAGACCGGCAGGTTTAATTCCAGCAGAGTAAATCGGACCTTGGTAGTTTCAACTAAAAGCAACGAGAATGTAAAATGACAGCAAATAGCATTGCCTCTCTTCATTTTAACCAATTAACAGGACAATTAAAGGGGCAGGCTCCTTTACCTAAGCTGGTGATTTGTAATGCTGGTCACAATCCTGTGATTTTTTGCACCTGTTTCTCTGTGACCCACTGCAACTTCAGCACAACTATTTTTTGTTCAGCATCTCATCTAAAGGCGGAAATTAAATAGGCCCGATTCCTATCCATGAGTTGGTCAAACGTCTGTGTAAACACGACCAGCAGGCACTTGCCAACTGCTCTGGAACGTCACTGCAATTCAAGAAGCACACTTTAAGAACGGCACAATTTCTTCACCAAAATTTGAATCCCGGCCAACTTATAAAACTAAAACTTCACATCCCTGTTTAAAAAGAAAGAAAAAATATTTATTTAAAAAGTTGAATATGTACACACGTCATTGTGGAAAACCTTGGTGATCCTGGGTCTGATGACTGTGATCTTCCTGTATTATTGGCAACTTAGCCTGGACTTCAGGTTTTATTACTGTGTCATCTGAACAGCTCACATCAGTCTCTGTCTTAATCTCTTTAGAAGTGATTTCAGAGTCATTGTTTGGTTCTGCTTCTTCCTGCTGGTATTTCTTCAGGCGTATGTGCCAGGCTAAGCTGCAAACGGCAGACACAGTTTTAAACTGATGTATGACATTTCGAGGAATAAAGTATATGTCGTTGTCCGAGAGTTGGATCCTGGAATACCGGATGCCCTCTCGCCTTAATTGGTTGAGTTTTGCTTCATCCACCCATTGCACACACTGAAAGAAAAGGGTAATACTAACATTAGTCTATGACAAGTGACACTGACACGGAAGCAGCTGGAGTAGGCATCTTGCGATATGACTTGCTAGTTAGATTTTGTCCTAAACCCTTCAGCTTGACAGTTTATTTTCATCGTATAAGTTGCTGAAGATGCAAGGAAGGCAACAGCATATGAGGGATTTGTGAATGGTGGGACTAACAGTTGACTTCTTTAGCCAATGGGATTTAATGACAGTTCTTTCTATCCCACAAGATAGGGGAGGAAACAAAAATTGGATTAACATCAAGAAAACAGACAAAAGAAATCTAGAAGGGTCATTTGACCCAAAAGGTTAACTCGAATTTCTCTTCATAGATACTGCCAAACTTGCCGAGCTTTTCCAGCAATTTCTGATTTTGTTACTGATTTACAGTATCTGCTGTTCTTTTGTGTTTAATTAAAGAAAAATACTAATTTATTTAAAATTTCTAATGCTTTACTAGCCTCACAAATGAGACCAGTTATTTATTTTCTGAGCTGGAAGCAGAGAGACATTGCAGGTACATTTATCTCATTTGAATGTACGTACATCCTCAGTACCTTCCAAACTTTTCAGTGAATTAAACCAGATGCAACTTCCTGCAAATTCAACAACATTCCAATTCACATTAAGTTGGAAGAAACAACAAAACATTCAATGAGTTGAAACCCAATGGCCAGTAATTAATACTTGAAAAATACACCCAACTGTACATGTAAAGTAATTCAAAAGTCACACAAAGAGTGAATACCTGGGATACTGGTGGCTCATGTAGATCCAACTGTAATCTCTGTACAACATCTGTGAAATCCTCTGCATGGAAACAGATCACGTCTTTGGTTACTCGAAGCTGGTCACTCCTGTCAAGAAAACAATAGAAATTGAAGGTGGCGTTAAATGGGATTTTATTACACTACTGAAGCATTTAAGAAAACTTTTATGACAAAAGGTTAGCTGTTGTCAAGTTTCTTCAGTAAAACATTCACAGAGTGCTGCATTGCCACAGGAGGTAGCATTGAGAGCATACCAGGCTGTCTCTGAGCTGATGAGGCTGATGGTGATGGGCTGAAGGGGCAGGATCGCTAAGCAATGGGCAGGGGGATGGCAGGCTGACAGGCAGAGGGGCCGGGCTGACGGGACGACGGCCTGAGGGGCCAGGCTGACGGGGCGACGGCAGAGGAGCCGGGCTGAGAGGGGCCGGTCTGACTGGCTGACAGGCAGAGAGGGCGATGGGCTGAGGGGCCAGGCTGACTGGGCGACGTACTGTCAGGGCAATGGGTTGTGGAGCTGGATTGACACAGCGATGGGCTGAAGGGCTGGGCTGACTGGAATAGGCTTGTCTTGGTTTGAAATAAGTAGAGAGCACAAAACAGTCTGTCTGAGGGGATAGGGTTCAAATAGAGATCAGAGTTTCCTGGTGAGGCTGCACGTGTATGTGCTGGGTGTTGCATTTATCTTACCATTCTCCATACTGGACAGCCTTGAGCACACCGACAGCTGCTGTGCTCTTCCAATCGAATCCTTGGCCCACATGATCTGCATGAGCTCGTGTTCTGTCTTCAAAGAGTATTTCACGAGGCTCGCTGGCCCGAGGTAGATATTGGAGATTCTTGATTTCATTCATTGACCTGTGCAAAAATGGAAACAGTCATGGCTGTATCCTTCATGCGTTCAAATGCCTCTTAAAATAGATAACTTTCAACTGTCTTCCTACCGCCGTCTCTTAAAGGGGGACTTGGGCATGTCTGCAGTCGGGATCATCTGTTCACCAGGCCTTACCCACATTATTGGGCCATCATCACTCTGAGACCGGCAGTGTAGCTGAAGGCTGGACAGGGTGCCCCATGGCAGGGTCATCTGGTTAAAATGGAATAGCACATATTATTCAAAATAGTTCCGGAGTCTAATTCATATGCATTTCATAAAATCAATGTACAGAAGGAAATCATTCAACCCTTCAGATCTCTAAAGGAGCTACCCAATTAGCCCCATCACCCTGAATTTACTCAGCAGCACTGTAACTTCAACTTTTTATGTAGGAAGCTTTTACACAGGCATGGGCTTGCTGGATCATTTGGCCCCTCTCTCTGCATTAAGTACTTTATGTTTTGTACTATTTAGCCAGTTTGCTTTTGGAAGTTGCTACCCAGCCTACTTCAACCACCCTCGCAGGCAGCACAGTCTTGAATGACAACAACTTACTCCTCTTTGGATTCAGAGTAACAGAATATTACACAGGAACACATGGTATTTTGATGTTTACTGAAAATGGATTGGAGTACAAAAGTGATGAATTCTTGCTGGAATTGTATAGGGCTTTGGTGAGACAAGATTCTATTATCACATACCATATTCACCTCTGCATCCAAGGAAGGATGTACTTGCCTTAAGAAGGGTACAATGGATGTCCATTAGAAACATTCCTGGGATAGTTGAGTTGTCATTTAAGAAGAAAAGGAAAAAAATGACCTAATCCTTTCCGGTTGTTTAAGAACGATAGGTGAGCTCACAGACAAGATTCTGAGGGGGTGGGACAGAGCAGACACTGACAAGCTACTTCCTCTGGCTGCTTAGTCTAGAACAAGTGGGCATGATCTCAGGATAAGGACTCATCCATGTAGAACTGAGATAAGGAGTCATTTGTAAAGTATATGAGGGGTTTACTAAACATTTTAGTTTTATTTTGCTGTTATATATCAAAGTTTTCTCCTAACACCTTTCTCCCTCCTGTGTGAACCCTTCTAATTCCAACTTGAACTTCTATAACCGTTTTGGTATTAAATTAACCTTGCTCCTGACATCTGTTGCAAGATACTTTTTCTTTTCGTTTCAATGTTTATTTCCTTTGTTATCTTAGGATGCTCTATTTATTCCCATCAAGATAAGACTTCCCTGAAAACCTTTCTTTAATTTGTAACTGCTTTACCATATGCGGTCCCTTCTTACACAATCAGGAATCTTTTACATTCCCTTAAGAGGGCAGACATGGCCCATTTAGTCTGATAATGTAGTACTGAGTGAGAGCTACCATGAGAACATTAGCCTAATTACTGTCAGGAATGGGAATTGAACCTACAACGTTCTGACTTGCTCCCTCAGAGGATAGTACATACAATGTTAGAATGGGAGATCATCCTATTCCGTGCTGTGATGTTCAAATCTTTCTTCATTGA
The DNA here is from genome assembly GCF_020745735.1 of Hemiscyllium ocellatum. Taxonomy (NCBI): domain Eukaryota; kingdom Metazoa; phylum Chordata; class Chondrichthyes; order Orectolobiformes; family Hemiscylliidae; genus Hemiscyllium; species Hemiscyllium ocellatum. The sequence goes on along the minus strand of NC_083426.1, from coordinate 3,547,756 downwards.
CTAGCCCAAAGTTGGCATACTTACTTTCAAAAATGGAGAGTCTTCCAACATGTCCAGAAATTCAGGGAAGTAATCTCCAACCTCTTCATCCACTGCTCCCACCAAGCTGATCTGTCTCATTGGACCTGCTCTGTATGTGCCACAACAGTAAGTCCGTGAAACCTGTCCAGGCAGAGAGCAATTCATTTAAACATTCCTAGAAACACAGTCAGTAATTGCCCATAAGCAAAAACCAGATTGTAAAAAGGCAATCACCCAGTCAAACCAGACAAACAATTCTGCTTCAGCCATTTCTTAGAATCAAGCAGTACACAAGGCAACAGTAAAATCCATTATGCCTGCATGGATTATTCGAAAAAGTATCCAGTGCAAATGTTTACTGCTTCCAAAACCAAGAAAAATCTGTACGTCTAGTGGCCTTATTAACGCCAATTGCTGTCAAGTTATAAATGGCATAAACTTATCTTGTATAACAGCTGTAAACAACATTTAACGGTTATGCACAATTTTTCCACAGCTCAGGAGGGATCTCTCTGGACTCACTGAAGAAAACCAATGTCTTTTCTGCAACAGTTGTGTAAACTGTGACCTTTAACTGCCCCTCGTGTCTATTACCATCCAGTGGAAGCATCCAGAGAAAGACGACTGAAGCAAGGTGCTGGCCAGTGGGAAGAGTCATAAGGATCACATCAATGATAGATCCTGGGAACAAAGATGACTAAATTGTCTTTCCAGTTTTTCCCTTCTGTCTAGAACCCATTTTGCCATGTCTGTATATTTGTGTAAGGCAGAGTTTATAAGGGGATTAGAGTTTTAATTATAGTATTATATGCAGGTGGATTATAACTTTATCTGTAGCTAGAGACTAATTTCTCGTAATAAATAATGATGCTTATTCAGTACAATAAACTAGTCTGTGCTTTCTATCAATTTGGGAATGAAAGTCTGGTAATATTTTAAAACATATTTTAACTTTTGTGATTACTCTGGGAGCACTTGCTCTCTATTTTTAACTTGCTACTGCAGTGTGTCGCAACATGTGGCCACTCAAAAATATAGCAGAAAGTGAAGACTGCAGATGCTGGAGATCAGAGCTGAAAAATGTGTTGCTGGAAAAGCGTAGCAGGTCAGGCAGCATCCAAGGAGCAGGAGAATCGATGTTTCGGGCATAAGGCCTTCGTCAGGAACCTGCCTGAAGAAGGGCTTATGCCCGAAACATTGATTCTCCTGCTCCTTGGATGCTGCCTGACCTGCTGCGCTTTTCCATTCGAAAATATAGGTCAAAGATTTTATTCACTCTCACACAACTTTTATGATTGGAACAAATTTAGTTTCATGCTAAACTTAATGCTAAGAACCTTACATCTTCAAATATTTTGCTTGACTTGTACTGTTACTTGCATAGTCCCCAGTGCAGTTACAAATATTCCAGGTGTGCACTGCCAATGACACCTGACAACAGAACATCACTCTAAAAGATTGATTTCAAATAAATCTGTTGGATTATAACCTGGTGTTGTGTGACTTCTGATATTTATTTGGCACAGTACAGAACAGAGAGGGATGTCTACAGTTCATCTGACAAATTCAATATCTAGAAAAGGACTCTATCACATGACTCTTTTCCATCAAAACTTTTTTTCTACAATTACTTAGGATACTATAAATTTAGTTCAGTCATACACATTGCCTCCATTAGAAGATCTATCAAAAATGATTAGTCAATAATGCATGCAAGAAAGAAGTGCTTGCCCAGCACTGCTGCAGTACTTAATACAATCAATCGTTATTGTTACGGATGAAACAAACAGCAATATTCGGCTAGCACAGGTGCAGGTTAATGCAAAATGTGTAAGTTCTGTTTTTCACAGATTCCATTGTCACACACTTTTGCACAGAATCTGTACAGATAGCTTTTTACAGAATCTGCAGCTATCAGTAACAATGTAAATTTCAGGGAATCACACTAACCCATTATTAAAACTGGATGAAAAAGTTAGCTCTAGCGTAAACAGGTACCTGTAGGTCATAGATAAGAAATGGTCATACAGATGTGGAAACTCATTCCCCCAGGATTTTCTTTTAAAGGCTCTGTAACATTAATTTTCTTTTCACTATACCTGTACTGGTTTTCAACTTTTCTGCCTTAACCTCAAACATGTGCCTCACCTTTTATTTCTCTTCCTGTACTATGATTTAAGTGTCAATTCTATTGGTGAATTTTAAACTTCCAGCTTTGCAGTCTGTACATCCCAGTGAGGATTCTCCCAGTTTATTTGTCGCTTTCTCAGACATTAAAAGGTCCTGAGTAGAGGGTGTCGCATTAGATCAGGCATCCCATTATGAGAAATTTTCCTTGACATGTTTGCAAAAAGAGGTGAAAGCTGATCATTCACCTTTGCAAAACAAACCTTTGTGAATGATTTGAGGATGCAGTGAAGAGTTTCACATCACAAATGATTGCATCTCAAGGACAAATAATTTGCTCTGCTGTACTCAATCTCTCCACTGGCTGGTGCTATAGTCACAGTCAGATTCAAGATTTCTTTAAAGATTCTCTGAATTCCCTAAAAGCACTAGGTAAAACACAGAAATACTCCAATGAAAAGTGATTTGATTTATTGAGAGCAACTCACCATCTGACATCCAACAGTAATGTTCACTCTACACAAGTTGCAAGTCAGGAGTATGGTAGCTTACTCTTTAATACTTTTAAAGTTTGTTGTGCATCTTTAAAAACGCTCAAAGCTTTAGGACTGTCACAAAGCTGGTCCTTTTCTCAAGGATACTTGTCCTTGATCTTTTTCACTTACCGAACTAATTGTAAAGTTATGGCCTGGGTTGCCTGCTGAAGAATGTTTTGAGTGGTCTGGCCTAGTCCAGAACAGGGACAAAGTGGTCCACATTATCTGTATCTTGTCTTCAATTTTAATCCAATCTCTCTTTTACATTAATTCACAGTAACAGCAGTGCATACCATATACAAGACACACTGCAGCAACTCACCAAATCTCTTACTGACTTTTTCATCGCTGGGTCAAACTCTTAAGAACTTGCTCCTTGGCAGCCTGTGGGTATCACTAGCTTAGATGATCAATGTCTGTACTTAATGGCCCCTCAAGATTTTTTTGTTATTCATTCTCAGAATGTGGGTATTGCTGGCTACGCCAGCATTTACTACCCATTGTTAATTGCCCAAAGAGCAGTTAGGAATTAACACCATAACTGTGGGTCTGGAGTTATAGTTGACCAAACCGGGTAAGGATAGCAGTTTCCTTCCCTAACAAACAGGAATGAACCAGGTGAGTTTTTCTGATAGTGAACAATGGTTTGATTGCCACTGTCAGACTCTTAATTCCAGATTTGTATTGATTTCAAGTTTGACCATTTGCCATGGTGAGATTTCAACCGAGATCCCCAGAACATTCCCTGGGTTGCTAGATTATTAGCCAAGCAATAATACACTAGGTCCATTGTCTCTCCCAATGCATCAGTATTGCCTGAGAGTTCTGAGAGGTATGTAAGTTGACTGAAAGTCGGGGTTCTCTGAATGCACCAGTGTTTACTCAGTGCCCCCTGAAGCAGGCCAGTTTATTCAGCACCTTGTTAGTGTTGAATTTAGGTCAGTGAATGCTAACTGGTATTCAAAAACAACACATCAGGATTAACTGCTCTGATTTCCTCTCAGTCAGATTCTCCTGTCAGTGAATATGACCATGAAGATCAAGTCTCACTTATAGTTTGGAACTCTCAAATTTTAGTCATAAATGGTACCATAAGACCATAAAAATCAGAAACAGGAATAGGCCATTTAACCCTTGAGCCTTCAATAGGATCATGGTTGATGCGACATTCTTCATGACCAATTTGCTCTTCTAACTCTCGATTCCCCTACTGATGAAAAATCTATCACACAAATCAATGGTGCAGTATCTGGACTGGCATTCCCTGTTAGGTTAATATTAAATATCACACCTTCCTAAACTGGCATCAGTTCACGTTGCTCAGCCACTGAGCTGGCAATGGACCAATCTCTCTCACGCACAAAAATAATTAATAAACAAACCCTCACGATGCAGGAAGCTCAGTCAGACACAACAGACTGACTACACTTCCTACCAGTGTGCCACCAATAAGCTGTATCTGGTATTGCAAACTATTGATGCGAAGCCGCCTGATAGCAGATCTAGTCATCAATCCCAGGCATTATCGGAAGGTGTTCACCTATCACCCCTGTGGCTGTTCTGGTAACATCTTAATTTTAAAATTCTCATGTTCAATCTGTCAATGGCTTCTCAATAACTCTAAAGTTGCTTCCAATACACTAACCCACTGAAAATCTTACATTTCTTAAATTCTAGCCCCTTCTGCATCCCTAATTTTATCATCATTCTGATGTTTGTGCATTCAACTCCTTAGAACCCAAATCTCTGGAATCACCTCTCTAAATCTCTCTGTAAAAATACAAGTTGCTTTTGTAAAACGTTTGAACATGCTAACAGTGCAGATTGACATTAAGAGTCTTCCTCAGAGAAATCACATTACAATTTAATAAAAAGCATCATTAATGAAATTAGGTTCCTTTCATACAAAAAGAACAGAGCTTCATCTGATGTCCCAGTCAATATTTATCTAGCCACTACGAGCATATTATCTGATCATGAATCTCACAGCTATTTACTAAGTCTTTCTAACTGCCTCATCTTTTGACTCCTGTCACTGATCCTGCTCTGGATACTGTTTGTTTGGAAAAGAAAAAGGTTCTTCTGACATGACAGTGGGTGCAGGAAACATGGTCTTGTCAGAACACCACATCACTGTTCCCTCCAATCTTGCTGGCCCTCCCACTAAACATCATGAAGGTATAATTTAGGCAGGAATGACTGTATGGGAAGTAGGGATCAGCCACTGCTGAGAAGGAAGGTGGACAGTGCATCTATAACCATGTGCTCCAATTTATCAAAGTTAAATACAAAAGGAAAGGTTTTAGCACTACTCACTAAATGATAGCTAGAAATATCATCAAATAAACCCATATGATCACTGCAGGGCCATAGAAATGAGGCTATTTAGTCCCCTGATCAACCCCCTTAACTGATCCTTTGAAATAATGAGTCAGAGGGAAAGGGTTCAATTTTGGAGCCAATAAAACTTTAGAGATCAATCTCAGAAATGAAAGTAAAAGTTACATTAAGACAGTTTTCTTGCACAGCATAGAAACATTCCAGATTACTTCATGCACAATGAATTACTTATGAATTGCAGTCAATTTATGTTCAGCAAGTCCCTGCAAACAATGGAAAATGGAAAGAGCAGTAAATCGGTTTTCTAATATTCGGCAAGGGTTTTACGTTGGACAGAATGCCTGGAGAGAATTCCACTGAATCTGCCTCAAGCAGAGGGATATTCAAAGGCTTCTTGAATCGACAGACTGGTTTACACTCCCAGAACTGAATGTTTGAGATACAAAACATTGCTGAAAGCAGATCGCAGTTATGAAATGTTGAAGTGCTGTAGAGAAGGATTAGCTAAACTGCAGAGAAGAACACAGCAAGTCAGAACAAATCCCCTGGTATTATTGGGATGATTAAAAATAGATGGGAAGCTGCCAGCTGTAAAACATGTCATGGTACGGTTAAAGTCCGCCAGCCAGCTGGCCCAGGTGCAGTCGTTTACAGTGAATTCCTTGGTAATAAGTCACTCATTTACCTAAAACCAGAAGCAGCAGGAGATCCAAGCATTTAATTGAGGAGAGATTGCATAAACGAGATGATATGACAGAGGAGGGGTAAAATTTTGAATAGAATCAAACAGGATAGATCAAGAAAGATTTTCTGCTAGTGGGGGACATAACTTTCAAATCAAAGCAGGCTTTTTTGGGTGAAGTTAGGAAACATTTCTTCACACAAAGGATGGTAGATTGTGAAACTCACTCTCATAAATGCAGTAGCTGCTAGTTCAATTATTTAAAATTGAGATTAAGATGCCAGGACAAAGGGAGACAAAGACATAAGACAAGGCAAGTGAATGATGTTCAGATACAGTGGAGCCACGACCTCACTGAATGGCTCGAGGGGTTGAATGGTCTCCTTTAGTTCCTATATTCATCAAAATGTTGCATGGACCAGCATGGCTTAAAATGAGTTGCATTAAGGAATCATCAGATACAAAATTCTCTGTGCTATCTGAAAATATAAAGGAAAGTGGGTCAGTACTTGGAGTGGAGATTGAGGCTATTAATTTTATAGGATCGGTGAGCTAAGCTAAATCTTTTCTAGTGCTGTCACTGATTAGTGTGGGACAACCTTCAGGTCAAGTGTGCTTTCAGATGAAAATAACAGCTCCCATGGCATTTATATGATGAGAGACAATATTTATCCTTCAACCAATATCACTTAAGCAGATCGGCTGCTTGTTTATCTCACTGTGGTTTGTGGAATCTTGTAAACGTGAGTAGGAGATGTAGACCATTAGGCTCTTTGAGCCTGTTCTGTCATTCAATAAAATCATGGTATTAAAAATGCAAACAGATTAGCCATGTTCTCATCCATCCCTGACATCCTTTGATTCACCTACCAAACAAAAATTCTACCTCTGCTCTAAAAAGTGAACCTCAGCACTACATCCTTCTAAGGCAGAGTTCAAAAGTCTCACAACCGTCAGAAAAAGTCTAGTTACTATCCCAAAAGGGCAAACTCTAATTTACAAACAGCATCTCCTAGTTCTGGTCCCAAAAAAAAATCACCCTTTCCACCTTATCAAGGCAATTCACGAACTAACACACCTCAATCAAGTCTCTCTTCACTTTTCTAAACACCAGAGAAAATGAATCCAGTCTGTTCAACCTTTCCTTGTGATACAAACTGCTCATTCCAGACAACAATCCAACAAACTTTCACCGTATTGCATTCAGCACACTAACATCCTTCCTTAAACAGAACAACCAGATAAGACTATTTTCCAGAATGAGCCAGCTGAGTTTCTCCAACAGTTTTTGTTTTTATTTCTGCTTTCCGACTTCCACGGTACTTTCCTTTTATTTTTATGTTCAATTCCTGCCTTAACAAAGGTCAGCATTTCATTATTCTTAATTACCTGTTGTACCTTCATACTAATTTTTTGTGACTCATGCACTAGAAACAGAGTTGGCTGTGCATCTTGGAATCCTCAGTTTTCAGTTTATGTAATACTTAGTTTCTTCATTCTACTAAAGTGACATTATACTCCACATGTAAGATATTTTTCCACCCACTCAAACTATATTGGTCTGCAACCTTCTTGCTTCCTCTTCACAATATACTTTCCTATATACCTTGGCATCAATCTGCTAATTTTGCTACCATGCTTTGCTCCCTTTCACCAAGTCACTGATACAGATTGTAAAAATCTGAGGGCCCACCACAGCACATGCAGGACCCCACATATCACATGTTGTCAATCAGAAAAAGACCCATTTTTGCACACTTTGTTTTCTGTTAGACTAGCCAGGAATGAGCCAGCAATATTCTAGTACTTATCTATGATAGTACTGTTACCCACAATACCATGCACATCTACTTTAAACAATAACTTCTAATGCAGAACTTTTCAAATGCGTTCTGGAAATTCAAATACAGAATGTCAATGGCTCCCCCTTATCCACAGCATATGCCAATCCTTTAAAGAACTCCAATAGATTGGCAAAACAATTTCCTTTTCACAAAATGATACTGATTTTTTCTGATTATCGTGAATGTTTTAAAGTGCCCAGATATAAACTCCTTAATGATTAATTTAACTCTTTTCTGACAGATAGCAAGTTAGGAAAAAGTGAGGACTGCAGATGCTGGAGATCAGAGCTGAAAATGTTTTGCTGGAAAAGCGCAGGTCAGGCAGCATCCAAGGAACAGGAGAATCGATGTTTCGGGCATGAGCCCTTCTTCAGGAATGAGGAGTGTGCGCCAAGCGGGCTAAGATAAAAGGTAGGGAGGAGGGACTTGGGGGAGGGGCGTTGGAAATGCGATAGGTGGAAGGAAATTAAGGTGAGGGTGATAGGCAGGAGTCGGGGTGGGGGTGGACAGATCAAGAAGAAGATTGCAGGTTAGGAAGGTGGTGCTGAGTTCGAGGGTTGGGACTGAGACAAGGGGGGGGGGGGTGGGGGGGGAGGGGAAATGAGGAAACTGGAGATAGCAAGCTAACCAGCCTGTAACTTCCTGTTTTCTGCCTTCTTCCTTTCTTGATCAGTGCAATTATATTTACTTGTTTTAAATTTGATGGAAGCCAGACTCCAGGGAATTTTGGAAAATTAACACCAACCCATCAACTAGTTCAGGGGCCACCCCGCTTTAAGACTCCAGGAAAAGCCATCAGTTTTTTTTTACCATTCTTTATTTTCTAACTACAGGTAATCTGCTTGCCACTCATCTTTGCACAATTATATGCTTTCCCCAACTTCTTTAGTTAACCACAAATAATGGGCCCTTCTCTTGGAACCTTTTTGGAATATACTTATTTTGACTATTCTGAAACATCCCCTAACTTTCTGACCCTGCGTCTCTGTAACTGATCTCCTAGTCCACCATGATGCAGCGCACTTCAGCCCGCTCAGCTTATTTTCATGATTGCCTTTGAGTTTCCAATGCTTATCTTGGACCTACTCTTCTCTCTTTAAAACTTGATGCAAAATTCAATCATATTATGACTGTGGCTACCTTGAAATAAATGCCTTTATACTCTAAGGTCATCAGTTAATCCTACCTCATTATTCAATACAGGTAGTTCTCCTGTAACACCGTAGCTGTGCTCCATTGACACTTCACCTAATAGAAAATTTCTTAATAGAAATAATGGGGTCCTTGGGAAAAGTGGGGCTAGGGGCAGAGCAGCAAAAATGATCACTCACGATCACTCAAAAATCACTCAACCTCAAACACAAAGTATAGCACAACCTGAATGAAGGTTGAAATAACACTCATTAATGAAACAAAAGTGAGTTTAACACAGCACATTTAAAAAAGATGTAAGAAAGCTGTTCTCTGTTAGTACCTCTCACAGAAAGCTGCTCTGTTGGCGGCTGACATTGGCACATGTGCAGAATGAAGCATGCGAACCGTTCGCCGCTGGAATCACGCTATTACAATCAGAAAGAAGTGTTCTTGAAAATACCATTCCCTAATTCTTCAGCGGAGTTATAGCCAACTTGCGCTGCCAAAACATGCTTTACTCCAGAACTACCTGTACCAAGTCTAATACAAACTGTTCTCTGATTGTCTTTTTTGTTTTGTAACAACTAGCCTTGATTGTGCATTCTTCAATTTTTTCTGTTCCTTCTTGACATTCCCTGACCTTCATTCCCATATTATTATTCTGCCCTTCTGTCCTAACTCTACTCTGATTTACTTCATTGACCCAAGTATGATCGCTCTTCTCTACTGCTTTACTAATTGGCTGACATCTTTTCCAAAAGTACCTAAACATCAAAGGTACATCCTTAGTGTAAAGTGCTTTTGGATGATCTGAAAACATTCAGTATGTTGTCAACATAGCCTATTTCTTTCCTTGTCAATTTCCATAACCTGTGTTTCAGAGGGGAGCACTCTCACTGTGGTCAGCAAATTGTGGGTATGAGCCCCACATCAGATACTTGAGCGGAAAACCCAACTAAATTTGTTCCATGCCATACTGGGGGAATGCTTCATTGTCTGAATAACACTTTTCAGATTATATAATAAATCTGTGTACTCTCTCAGGAGTACATAAAAACTTTCATGGGGTTCTTTAAATAGCACAGAGCTTTCCCTGCCATCCCTCAACCTATATCACTGAAGCAGTTTAACTGGTCACTTATCTCAAAGCAGCTGCTACCTACTATTTGTATGAGACTTTAAAAGTAATTCAGTGACAAAAACATTGGAATAAAGAACATGAAAGCCACTGTTTCCTTAAAGTCACTATGTAAATCCTAAAAGGAACAATCCATGTCCAAACAAATATTTTATATTTCTCCCACCCTCCCCATTTATTCAGTGACAACCTTCGATATCTTTGTGTATTATAACTGCGCAGTAGCTACATTAATGGACCTGTAATCTAAAGGGCTGGACTAACAATACTGAGCCACAAGTTTTAAATTTTGTCACTGAAGCTGCAGAATTTAAATTTAATAAATTACATCAATCTAGAATGAAATCCTTGTCTCTTTGATGTTGTCTATGAAACCACCAGATTATTTTAAAAATCCATCAGGTTCACAAATGTCCTTTAAGGAATGAAATCTGCTGACCCCACCTAGTCTGGTTTACACAATTTCAGATTCACAACAATGTGACTAACTGATAACCATGACTTGTAAATGGCCTAGGAACGCCACTTATGCATCAAGAAGATAGCAATTCACAACCACCTTCTCAAAGGCAATTAGGGGATAGGCTATAAATGCTACCTGAGACTTATCACCCAAAATCCTGAGAATAAAGTATGTAAGACTTTATTTACTGATCACTGCAAAGAGTGGGCGAACACAACATGAAACAGAATTCTTTGGACATTTTATTCAAAATAATCTACCAATTACTTTGACCTAGACATGCTGATGGATTTAAACAGACTGCAGGTCTGTCAAACAAAAAAAAATCAAAAATAAACTGCATTGGCACAAGATTGCGGAATAATTTAAGCACAGTAATTTCCCTTGATCGTTACAGTCATCAATTTAAGGCTTTTTAAAAAACAGAAAGAAATTGGAATCACAGAAAACAACTTTCACCACAAAATTCTGGAATCTCACGCAACAAAAAATGGAATTTGGCTCAACCAGTGTGGCTCCACTCAGCTCTGCAAGCAAAAATGTGATACTGTAGTGCATGCTTTCAAAATGCCATTACAAGTTGGACAGGATGCTTGAGATGAACCTTTCACTCACCCTTTCTTTGGAACGGAGCCTTTAAGTTGAGGAATGTTTATAATAGACACACTGGAAAACAGGAAACAGGTTTAAGACGGCAGGGAAACTGCTTTCCCAATGGTGCTGCTACTCAAAGTTTATAAACCAGTCTTGAGGGAGAATGCTGCAGATGTGCATATATAGCCCTGAGCATGTCAAGGGGATGAACGCCAACTGACACACCCGAGTTCTCATATTCAACAGTCCTCTTTTCCCTGTGGTCACCCTCGATGAGGTGGATGTTTCCACATATGTCAGATCAAAAAGAGAAACTCTGCTGTAAGCTGACAATTTACTCGAGCCCTTGAGACACTGTACTACAACTAGAGGAACAGAAGTCGGCCATTCAGCCCTGCGTCTGCCTTTCAATTAGTTTGTTTGTTGATACTTCAATTCCACGTACTTGTTTGTGCTCCACATTCCATACTTCACAAAAATCTGTCAATCTCAGGGACCAGTACCAAAACCCAGAGCCTTTTGAGGACAGAGTTCCAGATGTCTGCCTCTGTAATTGTAATCTAAAGATGTTTTTAACACACACAATGAGAAGTGATTTCTCCAAGCCACTTTTTGAAGTCAGTGTGTTGAATGCTCTTGAAGTTACAGCAGTAATACAGAGGAATATACACTGTGATTTGGCGAATAGAAGATTTGGGGCTACTTAGCTTAATGATACCCAGGCTTCAGCAGCAAAGTTCTTGTATTTGATGATAATTAATAGCAGAGACTTTCAAATCTTTCAGTTCACCATGAAGTTGACATGAACTCATCAACTATCGGCATTTTGTCTTGAACTGGTTTCAGAGAAAATATTAAAACTGGTGTCCTCCAAAAAAACAGGTGAAGCAAGGAAGATTTAAAGTCTTGAAAAAGGATAATAAACTTGAAGAATTAGGTCATGTAGGACTGAAAGCTAAAGGCTGCATTTGTGGCCAATGTCACAGCTAGCTGAAAGACTGCATGTAAGCACAATATCTGTGTTTCCTTTAAACTCAATCTTTGTACAGCTTTACAGATTTATTACTGAGAGACCAGCATTCTGATTGATCAGCATATAATCCATTAATTAAGATTTATCAGAAATGGATAGATTTTTGAACTTTCAACACAAGCAGCATTAAACATTGCAGGGTATAGCACAAACTGCCTAACCTCATACACAGATAGCTAAACATTTGCCTGTTTTTGGTCTCATGTCCCCCTCTTTTGTAATTTAGAGGCAAAACAATTACACATATGCTTATTTGAAGAGGTTTACTTACTAACCAATGAGAGAATCTTGCAATATGTGCATCAAGAGCTATGTTTGAACAATGGAGTGACGTGACATCGGATACCACTGTGCATGTGGAAATGGATCACAGCAGCCATTACTAATAGCACCACCTTAACTCTGCATTGGCAAACACTCCAAAATCTAAAATTAAAGTAGGAATAAGGTGGTCAGGGAATGGGGAAAGGACAATGCATTTATTATATTTTCAGTTAAATGGTTTGTATTGCAGAGCGATTTTCAGGATGTCCAAAAGTAATTACAGATAATAAAAGAACTTTTTGAAGTTCCTGTTGAATGCAGGAACCATGACAATCAAATTCCACCCAACTTCCCACAAACAATAATGTGATTCTGGCCAGGTAGTCTGTTTTAGGTATTAGTTGAGAGATAAATACCGGTCAGGAGGACCAAGGAGTAACTTCACTCCTTGGAAGGTAAGAGAAGAGGGCAACAGAGCCCCACAAATCTGCTCTGACTTTTCAGATCAATGCTGATCGTTTATCTTGTTGTCATATGTCCACACTATCTCTATATCCCTTGATGTAATTCGTAACTAGACATCTATCAATTTCTACATTGCACTTAATAATTTGAGTTTCCGCCACGTTCTGGGGTAAAGAATCCCAAAGATTCGCCATCCTTTGAAGTAAGAAGCTCTCCCTCATCTCAGCTCTAAATGGCTCATCTTTTATTCTGAGATTGTTCCCCTAGTTCTAGAACTAAAGCCAGACAAAACATTGCTTCCGCAATCCATCCTGTCTAGTCCTTTAAAATAAAATTAAGCCCCTATGAGGCCACCTCATGTACTTCAAAACTCCTCTTCAAGTACTGCCTTCAGGATATTTTACAACTATCTTATTATGTAGGTGGACAGCTTAGTCTAATGTTCCATCGGAAAAACGACACCTCCATAGTGCAGCACCTGCTCAATCCTGATTCTAAATGGGCCTGACAGGATTATATGCTCAAATTATATGACAGGGATTTAAAATCACAACCTTTTGACTGGGAGCAAATAGTTTGCTAGCCCAAAATCAAGATTTCTGCACCAGCATTGTAAACTTGGCCAATTTTAAAAGAACATGTACCTTATACAAGCCTTCTGAAATCTGGAATGTTATTCTTGGTATGACACACACATTAAATGGTTCAAGAAGTGCGGTTAGTAACACTCAACTACTTAAATAAACACAGTACCAGCTGTAAGCCCCTTAACACCTTCAGGGAAAATCCAACCAGACTTTAACAGGGCTGAGAAAAGCTCAGAATGTCTGTGCACAATTAAGAAACTCAATCATGGACGTAACCATTTTAAAGAAGAACTCAGAGGATGCAGCAAGTGAAGAGGTCAGACTAAATATTGAGCTGTAAATGAAAGTGACACAATGTCTCTGAGCAGCATACAAAACAGAATATGCCCAAGGCTTTCCAAAGGAACTAATTATCTGATCAGGAAAAAATAGTTCAATGTTCACGAAATTAGTTCCCACAGAATAAATGATATCCGTAATATTCTCCACAATATAGGAAGCTGACAAGATAGCAAAGAACACAACTGGCCAGCAATCATATGAAATCTTTCACAAGCTCAAGATGTCCCATGTGCCTCAAAGAAAATAAAATAGAAGCAAGTCAAGATAAATACCGGAGAAAATCATTCACTCATTGTGCCTAGATCCATTCTTTGGTAAATGATTCATATCTCCCATTCCCCATGCCTTTCGATTATTTTCTTCAAGGATTTATTCAATTCCATTTTGGAACATTTCCCTTTATTTACCCTTTCAAAACAGTGCAAGATTTGGAGTAACAGTGGTTAATGAGGGCAGTGATGTTGAGGTAATGAACATGGATGTTGAAATGGTATGACATTGCCTCACAAGAGATTTAGGAGAAATGTTTCAGTTCATGGAATAAAAGGGACAATAGCAGAATGGATATGAAATTAGTTGAGTGACAGGAAATAGATGCAAGTGGTTGATGGAGGTTTTTTGACCTGGTTTGTGGAGGAGTTCGCCAGGAGTTATTTCTTCGTTTCTCAATGACCTAAATCTTGGTGTACAGGGTACAGTTGCAAGGTTTGGATATGATACAAAATTTGCAAGTATTGAAAACCACGTGGACAATAATGTGGAACAAGAAGTGATACGCACGTTGATAGAATGATCAGGTATGGAGTTGGAGAAGTTAAATGGAAAGAAATATGGTGATTTAATTTGGTAACCAGAACATGGAGATAAAATAAACAATAAAGGGTATAAGTCTGAAGAGGCTGCAGGTACAGAAGGACTCAAATGTAATTGTGCACAGGTTATTACAGGTGGCAGGCTAGGGTGACAGCATGGTTAATGAAGCATATTGTACTCTAAACTTTATTAATACAGACACGAAGGATACAAATAGATGAGAGAGCATGGAAAAGATTCTAAAGAATGTTTCAATGGGCAGGGAACTTCAGTTATGAAAACTGGAGATTCTTGGACTTTTCCTTGAAGACTAAGAGAAGATCTGGTGCAGGCATTCAAAATTGAGTGGTCTGGTCAGAATAGATAGGGAGAAACTGTTCCTACTCATAAAAGAAATTAAATGAGAGGGCACAGATTTCAGGTAATTTGTAAAATCAAGAATTATGAGAAAAACCCTTTCATGCAGGGAGTGGTTAAGATCTGGGATATATTAAGTGGTGAAGGGAGGTGCACTTGAGGTATTCAAAAGGGAGTTAGCCATGTGAAAAGTAACAATGTGCAGTTATGGGAAGAGGAACAGGAGAGTGATACTAAGTAAAATGCTTATTCAAAGAGTTAGTGCAGATACAAAAAATGATTATTTCTGATTTGTGACAATTCAGTATGATTCTGAACAACTATCAATTTTTTTGACCTTATGTGCGCACAGAGAACAATCTCATTTTCTCCACATAACTGAAGTTCCTCAGTCTGACATCATTCTAATAAACCTCCTCCACATTCTCTCACAAGACCTTGGCAAGCTTCCCAAAATGTGATGCCCAGACTTAAACATCATATACACATGAACCACACTAACCTCAATTACCCTCTCCGTTATTTCAAAGGCATTAAGTTAATCAGACACATTGTTGTGGTTCTGTTCGCCGAGCTGAGAGTTTTTGTTGCAAACGTTTCGTCCCCTTTCTAGGTGACATCTTCAGTGCTTGGGAGCCTCCTGTGAAGCGCTTCTGTGCTGAGCGCTTCACAGGAGGCTCCCAAGCACTGAAGATGTCACCTAGAAAGGGGACGAAACGTTTGCAACAAAAACTCCCAGCTCGGCGAACAGAACCACAACAACGAGCACCCGAGCTACAAATCTTCTCACAAACTTTAATCAGACACGTAATGGGGAACAACTGCAGTTAATTTATCACAAGTCCCACAAACAGCAACAAAGAAATTGATTGGGTAGTCTATTTCTTTTCGGCACAATGGACTGGGGACAAATGTCAGCCAGGGCTTCAGGTGAACTCTCTTCTTCCAGTAAAATGACATCTGAAGCCTACCAGAGACAACAGCCAGTACCTTAACACACAAAAAAAAAATCAGCACTCACTCAGTAATGCATTGAAGTCTCAGCCTAGGTTCTAGATTATGTGCTTCAGCACGTAGAATGGTGCTTGAACTCAACTCAAAAGTGTTTCTCACAAGCCAGTGTTGACACCCAAATTCTATAAACTTTCAGCAGACTACAGAAGAACGGTTTACTCCTCAAAATCTGGTTTTGGGTAATGGTCACACTGTGTGAACACTGTTCGATGGAACACCTTCACCATTTTCCTACACTGAGTCAATGCAAATCAATATTATAAAACAGCCTATAAAAGAGTCACTTCAGACACTGCGCACACTCAAACTCTAAGTTATCAAGGTAAATTAAACACTGAATGATAGCCTCAAGTGTTCTATTTTTAATCGCAATTTAGGGGAACCCAGTTTCAAATCTACATCAAAACCATCTCCAAGTGAGACAGAACATTCCCAAGAGAGACAGAGAAATATCTTAAATAAAATTGGAATAGAATCTGCAGGCAGGATTTGAAAAAACCCGTATACAAGACAAAGCAGGAAACTAAATAACAGTGCACATTGTAGTCCTGGATGGTGTCAAAGCACAGATGGATTCGTGATTTTAGGAGTCAGACTTCAGACAATGTCACAGCATATTTATAGTTAAATGCTCAAGTGCAGAGGCACCTCTATCAGCTGCTTCTAGTAATACAAACACTCTTATTGAATAAGCAACACTAAACATCGGTTGGGGGGGGGCAAATGCGTGTTCCGATCACTGGTCCCACATGTTCCAACTCTGGATATCAAGAGAGGTTTCCTAAAAAGCTACAGATATCTGACTCTCTTACACCAACTGTAAAAACAGAAACAGTTAGCATGATACAACGGCTATCCTGAAGAAGGGCCAATGAATGCTGTAAAATAAAGGCAACTGTGAGCTTATTATAACACGTTGCCAGCAGAGGTAATAGAGGCAGCCATGGTAGATTCATTTAACGTGCATCTGGACAGATGCATGAGTTGGTGGGGAGCAGAGGGATACAGATGCTTAGGGCGATAGCTTCAGACAGTAGACTGTGGATTTGGATCGGCTCAGGCTTGGAGGGTCAAAGGGCCGGTTCCTGGGCTGTAAATTTTCTGCTTTTTTTCTTTAAGAGCAGTAACAAATAGTCACAAGAACTGAGGAGATTAAATTACCAAATTCAGAATGCCTCTCAGCAACTTTCCTATTATGCATAAAGGCTTGCTGACATGGTAAAAGAAACACTTGATTAGGTTTGCCCATCTACTGGGAGTAAATTACAGTCTTTGAGATTTCATTAACAAGATATAGATTCAGGTCGGGAACTCAAATTTATAATGTGCATCACTATGTCTTCAGGAATTCCAAAGCACTTTATAATCAATTAATCACTTCTGTTAAGTGCAACCTCTACCAAATATAGAGAAAGCAAACCTGAAACCCCTGTTAACCGAAAGAGCAGGAGAGGTGTACAAGAACTCCAAAATGCACACATCTAAGTTATACATCATTCCAACTTGGAATGAAGTTGCAATTCCTTTATCTTCACTGGATTAAAATCATAAACCTCCTCACTGCACTGTGGGAACATTTTAATAAATGGACTGCAGCAGTTCAAGGTGGCCGATAAGCACTACAAGGACAATTATGAATGCACGATAAAAGTTGACCTTCTCTGAATAACTGAGGACATTTCTGCACAGCAAGGTGCCATGGACAGAACCCAGTTTATCTGATTTAATCAAAAATTACTTTACAGCCGCAAGAGAAATTACTTGGACTTTAACTTGGATTTCATTCATTATAACAGTTCAAAATATAATCTTTTATCTAACTGAGCAAAGCAAAGGATATAGTCACATTAAGGTTAACTTTGAACATAACCTTAAAATATAGAAGACTGAGTGGAACGGTGACCGAGTGGGGATTGTCTTTTTGTCCTGTTATGTATAAGTAAATACTGTCAAGTAATAACAAAGCAAACACTTAAATTAAATAGATCAACCATGAAAAGCAGACTGGAGGAAGCAGTCGTGCAGATGAAGGCAAACTAAGGACAGAGTAAAGAACATTCCGAAAATGAAAATTTTAAATGACCTCCTTCTGGTATAATTCATCATGTACACCTTTACTGAAAGTCACCTTCACATAAATGAGTCGGCTGTCAGTAGGGGCTTGGCTGGAGGAAGCAGTAATACTGCACAGGAAATAAAACTAGACATTGACCAGCATCTATATTAGTACTCTGCTCCAGGGCCAACCTGAGGTCCCAATAAAATTTTTTGAAGGTAAGTGGGGTACAGACCAATGTGATCAGACATGAGATCAAAACCGTGTGGAATCATTGTAGGTAGAAATGTGCTAGAGAAAGAAAAACAAAGATACTGGCAAGAGAAAACTTTGCCCTGGGGAAGATAAATATTCTAATAATACCACAGTTTCCACTTGCAAATGAAGGCGTCTGAAGCAGCACTGCCTTACTTAATTGCAGATGGATCAAAATGTCACAATTTTTCTATAATCCAGTGCTGATTGTACACTTGTGCTTTCTTGTTTAAACACTAAACAGTCACCCACATCAGACATTCTTCTTGTTTGAAAATCTCCCTTAGGGTACGTTAATTCCATCATGTTTCTGTTTGCTTGCTTGCTTCATGACAAACTGCAACATCACGCAGGCAAAGGAATTCCACAAATAGCTGCTTATTCCTTTCCAGAAGTGGTGCAGGTATTTGAATGCCAACAACTCACCTTTAACCTGAATGATATAGGAGAGTTATCTATTGGTATACTCCTATATGCAGTATGTGCATGCAATGGTATCAGGACATTCTTACCCCCGCTTTCTACCAACCCAAACAAATAAGAAAAATTGTCCTGACATTTTCCATAAACCCTTCCCACCGTCCCCACAACACATTTGCTGTCTTACAGCTTCCATGCCTTCAGTTTCTCTCTTTCGTCCTCATCAAGCTCATTTCATCCAAAATAATCTCCTGCCCCCTATCAAACACTCCCACTAAAGAGCTAATCACCTAATTTCCTTTACTTGCATCCTACATGAAAGCAATGGAAATGATCCCTGTGTCAAAAGCGCTGCTGTCTTCTTGAAAAGTCACCATTATCACTATTATGAACCAGACAGCATCCTTAAAAAATTGTTTTGGGGTGATTATTTGTATCTCTTTTCAAATGATCACGAAGATACTGTTGTCTCTCAGATCCCTGTTCATCTCTCCTATAATTCCCCAAGTAACCACAAGCCAAGAATCTGACATTTGATGTATGCTTTCTCTCCAAATGGGTAGATTTACTTGTGGTGTACCAATGTCATATTATTCCTCATAAACTAAGAAACCAGGACATGGGTATGGGGTAATTAAAGGATCAGGTAGATGTTTATTACAGCTCACTAATATTTACACTAACAGGCACTTCAGTACCTGGGCAAACATTTAGCTATTGAGCATTAATATCAGCACAATGTGGAGCACTAGCGCTCCAAAAGCTGGTGCTTCCAAATTGTCTTGAGTCCAACAAGTTTGAGTCAAAGACCTTTAGATCTTCAGATCAAATGCTATTATGTAGCAATAATATCAAGAGAGCATGTCTCTTAAAGGTATACTGACTGAGAGATGCAATATAACAGACACTGGGAAATGCTGGAGTCTATTTTTAAAGGAAATTATAATAGAGTCAGCATGGATTTATATGGATAAGGTAAATTATAGTGCTGACAAATTTGAGTAAAAGTAGCTTCAATGCACAGCAGCAATTATGAAGGCATAAGATATGCTGGGCTTTATTGCAAGAAAACTGGCATACAAGAATAAGGAATATTTACACAGCCGGAGTGCAGAGCTCCCATGTTCAAATCTAGGCATGGATACGTAGTATAAGATTACTTACAGTGTGGAAACAGGCCCTTTGGCCCAACAAGTCCACACCGACCCGCCAAAGCGCAACCCACCTATTCCCATATTTACCTAACACTACGGTCAATTTAACAAGGCCAATGCACCTGACCTGCACATCTTTGGACTGTGGGAGGAAACCAGAGCACCCGGAGGAAACCCACACAGACACTGGGAGAATGTGCGAACTCCTGACAGTCAGTCGCCTGAGTCGGGAATTGAACCCAGGTCTCTGGCGCTGTGAGGCAGCAGTGCTAACTTATGAGATATGGGTGTCGCTCGCTCGGCCAGCATTTGTTGTTCCTTCCCAGCTCCTTTTGAGAAGGTAGTGGGTGAACTGCCTTCTTGATTTGCTACAATTCATTTGGTGATGATCCATCTACAATGCCTTCAGGGTAGGAGACCCAGTGACAGTGAAGGAATGGTAATGTATTTCCAAGTCAAGATGGTGAATGGCTTGGAACGGGATTTGAAGGTGGTGGTGTGCCTATGTATTTGCTGCTCTGTCCTAGATGGTTGTGGATTTGTTGTAGTAGGAGCCTTAATGAATTTCTGCAGTGCATTTGTAGGTAGCACACACTGTTGTTACTGAGCGTTGGTGGTGAAGGAAATGAATTTGTGTGTATGAGGTGCCAGTCAGGCGGTGTGCTTTGTCTTGTATGCATCAAGTTTCTTGAACATTGTTGGAACTTCACCCATTCAGGCCTTGTGCCTTGTAGATGGTGGACAGGCTTTGGGAGTCAGTTGAGTTACTCATTGTAAGACTCCTAACTGTTGAACTGCTCTTGTAGCCACAGCAACTATATGGCTATTCCAGTTCATTTTCTGATCAATGGTAACTCCCAAGATAGTAATATTGAAAAATTCAGTGGCAGCAATGCCAATGAATGCCAAATAGATTCTCTGTGATTGGAGACGGTGAGAGATACTTGTACGGTGCGAACATTATTTGTCATTTGCCAGCCAAAGCTGGACACCATCCAGATCTTCCTGCATTTGAACACGGACTGCTTCATTGCCTCAGCACTGATGAATAATGCCAAAACACAGTACTTATCAGCGAACATCTGCACTTCAGGTGGAGGGAAGGTCATTGTTAAAGCAGCTGAAGGTGGTTGAACCTAGGACACACCCCTGAGGAAATCAAGCAGAGATGTCATGGATCTGAGATGGCAAACCTCCAACAACCACAACCATCTTCCTGCCTGACTCCAACCAGGGAGGTTTTTCCCCCATTTCTCATTGGCTCCAGTTGGGCTAGGACTCCTTGATGCTTTAGACCTTCAAATGTGGCCTTGAAGCCAAAGACTGTGACTCTTACATCATCTTGGGAATTCAGCTCTTTTGTCCATGTTTTAACTAAGGCTGTAATGAGGTCAGGAGCTGATAACCCTAATGCACCCCAAACTGACCATTAGGCAGCAGGTTATTCCATTGACTGTAGTGTTTGATAGCATGGTGTCAATTTCTTTCATTACTTTGCTGATGATCAAGAGTAAACAGATAGGGTCTACTTTTGTCCTCAAATCTTCGGTCCAACCAGTCCATGCCGACCATTACCCCAAACTAAACTAGTCCCACCTGCCTGCACTTGGCCCATATCCCTCTAAACATTGCTTATCCATTTACTTATACATGTGTCTTTTAAATATTATATCTGTACCCACATCCACCACTTTCTCTGGAAGTTCATTCCACACACGAACCATCCCGTGTGTAAAATAATTGCCTTTCACAGTTTTTTAAAATCCCTTTCCCTCTCACCTTAAAAATATGCCCCCTAATTTTGAAATCCCCTACCCTAGGGGATTCACTTTATCTATACCACTTGTGATTTTAAAAAAACCTCTAAGATCACCTCTCAACTTCCTATGCTCCAGTGAACAAAGTCCCAGCCTATCCAGTCTCTCCTTATAACTCAAACCCTCAATTCCCAGCGATATCCTGGCAAGTCTTTTCTGAACTCTCTCCAGCTTAGTAACGTCCTTCCTATAATAGGGTGACCAGAGGTGGACGCAGTATTCCAGAAGAGGCCTCACCAACATCCCATACAAGCTCAACATGATGACCCAAATCCTATACTCAAAGGTCTGAGCAGTGAAGGCAAGAGAGCAAAGTGACTTCTTAACCCTGTTCACATGTGATGCAAACTTCAAAGAATTATGTATCTGAACTCCTAGGTCTCTCCATTCTACAAAACTATCCGAGGTCCTACTTTTAACTGTATAAGTCCTGCCCTTATTTGTTTTACCAAAGTGCAACATCCCACATTTATCCAAATTAACTTCTCCTCAGCTCGTTGATCCAATCGATAGTAGGCAGTAATTGACTGGGTTGGGTCTATGCTGCTTTGTGTATGCAAGATATAACCAGTGGTTTCCACATTGTTGGGTAGATGCCAATGTGGTGGCTGTAATGAGGCAACTGGGTATGGGGACAGCTAATTTACAGCAAAAATCTTCAACAGTCTTGCTGGAATGGTGTCAGGTTCATTTGCAGTATCAAGTGCCTTCAGCCATTCCTTGACATTACCTGGTATGAATCAAACTGGTTGATGACCAGCATCTGTGCAAAAGGCCAGGATGAAACATGTTCTTGGCACTTCTGGCTGAAGATGGATTCAAATACATTTGCCTGATCTTGGCAGTAAGCAGCTTGTTTTGCCCACCGGTGAGGATAGGAATATTTGTGGAGCCTCCACTTCCTATTAGTTGCATACCGCCAATCATGACTGAATGTGGCAAGTAAGACCATAAGACATAGGAGTGGAAGTAAGGCCATTCAGCCCATCAAGTCCACTCCGCCATTCAGCTGCAAATGTGTTGCTGGTCAAAGCACAGCAGGTTAGGCAGCATCTCAGGAATAGAGAATTCGACGTTTCGAGCATAAGCCCTTCATCAGGAATAAGAGAGAGAGAGCCAAGCCGGCTGAGATTCTCTCTCTCTTATTCCTGATGAAGGGCTTATGCTCGAAACGTCGAATTCTCTATTCCTGAGATGCTGCCTAACCTGCTGTGCTTTGACCAGCAACACATTTGCAGCTGTGATCTCCAGCATCTGCAGACCTCATTTTTCACTCCGCCATTCAATCATGGCTGATGTGCATTTCAACTCCACTTACCAGCATTCTCCCCGTAGCCCTTAATTCCTTGTGACATCAAGAAGTCTGAAGAGGTTAGACCTGATTTGTTAGTTATGGAATCTATGGCATGCTATTTGCAATGAGGTGATTCAGTGCAGTTGGCTGGATGGCAACGCAGAGTGATGCCAACAGTATGGGTTCAATTCCCACACCGGCCGAGGTTACCATGAAGGACTCTCCTTCTCAATCTCTCCCCTCACCTGAGGTGTGTTGACTCTCTAAGTTAAACAATGACCAGTTGCCTCTTTCCAATGACTGAATACCCTAATGGTGGTAGGACTATGGCAACTTTACCTTGTTATGCAAATAACTTCACCAGGTTGACAAGTTAATTTTAGCTAAGACAGAGGTTTGCACTGCAGATAACCAACTGTCTATGGCCCATCTGAGAGGTGAAAAGTCAATAACACATCTTACAGTATAGAAATAATTATTTCTCTCGGAGATAGTTGTCTGTCGGAGTTAATAAAAATAGTGGTGTCCCCACCAGGTTCAAGTTGTACCTGTTCCAAAAGTGTGTAATAGCATCTCCAAACAGGTTGATTAAACAACTGTACCATAATAGTTATAGATTCCAGTCACCTCTGAAAATATGTCAGGTGTTCATTTTGAAAAGCTTCTGCAAAGTTACTAACAATCTACTAATCTCATGATGAGAGCAGCTATCTTTGTTGGACTCAATCAAAAGTTGGCATTGCAGTGCTAACGGCATTGAATTAGTAATCAAGAATTCCAGGCTAATGTTCAGGAAAAATAAGTCTGAATCACACCATGATAGATGGTTAAATTTGAATTCAATAAAAGAAAAATCTGGAATCAAACACTAGCCTGATGGGGACTATGTAATGATTGTCATAAAAATTCATCTGGTTCACTCTTGTTCTTTAGGAATGGATATCTGCCATCCTTACCTGGTCTGGTCATAATGTAACTCCAGACTCAATGTTTTGAGTGTAGCTGCACAGGGATCCTGCACAGATCCTTAGGCATACCGACGCCATTCCCAGCACTGACGTCTGGTTATGGAAGCCACTGCCACACACTGGTTGCATAGCAGAAAAATAATTGAATAGAACATTGCTCCAGTCCCATAGCAATAGCACTGTATCTTAACTCCGAAATGGACTAGCAAGTTAGTAAGTTATATCAAACCTCGACAAAGTATAAATGAAGAAATGAAACCAGACAGATCACCTGACACTGATGTAGACACTGGAAATGACGACAGTAAACAGTCCTGTAAATCCTGCAAAGTCTCCTTACCAACACCTATGCACTTGTGCCAAAACTGGCAGACGAGCCCACACTATAGACAAGGAACAGCCTAACAGTCATACTTGTGGAATTATTACAGAGACTGCTATCCCCATTTCTAAAAAAAAAATTCCTGGGATATGAGCAACAATCTCTTGGCAAGAATCTATTGTCTATTCCTAATATTCCAGGGGAAATTAAGTGTCATCCACATTGCTGCAGCAGTTCATTAGATTCTTAGTCCTAATTTTTATTGAATTCAAATTCCATCAGCTGTTATACAGTAATGGGGTTTGAAACCAGCTTGCCCAGAAAATCACTAGGCCATCACCTCCCCAAATCCTGGCTATGTCTTGTCCCATCAGTAAGAACCCTACTGTTCAGCTCCCCCCACAAAAATGGCAACAGTGCTAAATCGTCAAAATGGAATTACCCTGTGATTAATGTCCTCAAAACTATCACTGGTCAAACATGACCAAAGAAAGCCCGATTGTCATCTCTCATGTCCCCTTGGCTAATGAATTAGTACTCCTCTATATTGAACAATGCTTTTATAAAAATCTTTCATGGATATCACTGGCAAGGATGCTATCCCCTAGCTGCCCTTGAACTGACTGACTTCTGAAGTGACCTAGAGAAACAATCAATCAGATTTGGTGTGGGTCTGGAGTCAAATGAAGGCAAAGTTGGCAGATTTCTTTCCCTCAAAAGACATGAAAGAAACATTTGGGTTTTTACAATTGATTGTGGTTACATGGTTGCCATTAGGCTACTTTTAATATTGTATTTTATTGAATTAAAATTTTATCATTTGCCAAGATGGTATATGAACGCATAGCTCTAGAACACGAGCTGAGCTTCTGGAATACTAATCCTGTGACAGCACCATCATGCCATTCTCCAACTTGGAGTCTGAATGTATTCTGGGAGTGGGATTCCAATGTCCATCACCAAGAATGACTTAGTAGCATTGCCACTGACCTATTTGGCTGAGTGTAAAGGACATACTTGCTAGACTGAAATTGTGGCAGTTGGTGAGAGAAGCAAGAAGGAAAAATTCTAATTAACTTCACTAATCATCTTCACCAAATAACCTGTTGCTGATGCATCCATCCATGACAGTGTGAATGACTACTGCACAATCGTTGTGGAAACGTAGTCCCATCTTCACACTGAAGACATTCCCTATTGTATTGTCACACTACCACTGTATAAATTGGATAGACTTCAAACAGGTCTGACAACTCATCCGTAAGGCGCTGTCGGCCAGCAGAATTTTATTTAACCATGATCGTTAACTTCATTGCCTAGCATATTCCCCACTCTACCAACGGTTGCTGTCAAGGTGGGCAATCAATCTCTGGTTCAAAGAACAGTCCAGCAGTACATGCCAGGAGCAGCACCAAGCACACTCCCCTCCTCCCAAAAGGAAGTCCGTCAACTGCCTTTTAACCATACAATTTTGCAATAGCACTCAATTAAGGGAATTAACACTTTTGCATAATCTACAAATGATATCAAAACTCCCAACTCCAATTTACAAAGGAACGTTTCTGCTCTGTATAAAAAGTGAAAGTGACACTATTTGTGCTTTATGAAAGTCGTCAACTTTCTTTCCCTGAAGCAGTGATGCAGAAAGTACATTGCAGCAATATTCCTCTGAAAACCTTCGAAGACTGCTAACTCCAGCTTTTGATAAAGCAGTCCCTCCCGATTACTTTGTACTTGTTTGTTCAATAATCTTTAACCTTTTATGATTTCTCCCTTTCCATATTTGCAAGGATAGCTGTGTTGCAAAGCTTTAAAACCCCCAATCTGTGTGTTACCAAAAGGAAAGGAGTCATAGAGGGTTAGAGTCACTAATCTTTTCTCTTCAGAGACACTGCCAGACCTGGTGAGTTTCTCCAGATTTCCAGCATTCATTTTTATATATTAACAGCAGTACAGAGAAGTTATACTTAATATACTTAACTGATTTCTGGATTTTGGGGGGGGGGGGGGGGAAATGGAGAAGAGATATCCTACGATGAAAGGTCAGATAAGCTGGCTCTGGTGGTGGAGTTTTCCCCTGCTGCATGAACCTCCTAAACCCAAGTGCGACAGTGGTTTCCAAACATGTGCGTGAAACCTCTGACTAAGAACATGGCCACAATGTCTGCATCCACCAAATTATTTTATTGAAATCAGTAAGATGCTGAGGGGTGGAAGTTGGAAAACAGCTTCTATTGTGAAAACACAAATTTAGTGTCAGTTTAAAAATAAGCCTTTGGAATTCTGTTCTGTAGAGAGCCATGGAGGCAGGATGAGTGAATAATTTTTAGATAGACTTAAATAGATTCTTCGAGGAGAAAGTGAGGACTGCGGATGCTGGAGATCATTCCCGAAACGTCGATTCTCCTGCTCCTTGGATGCTGCCTGACCGACTGTGCTTTTCCAGCAACACATTTTCAGCTTAAATAGATTCTTGACTAACAAAGGAGTCTGCCTGTTGGAGTAAGTGGGACTGTGGAGTTGAAACCAGAATACGATTACCTATGATCTTCTTGAATTGCTGAGCAGGCTAGAGGGGCTGAAAGGCTTGCGTTTGCTTCTAATTCACATATTCCTCTGCAAGGTCACAATGTTGTGGAACTTTGGAATTCCTCACACACCAAGCTTGTGGATACTTCATTCTTGAGTCTATTCAAGGCTGAGGCATTTTTGTTAAATCAAGGAAAATAGTGCAGTCAGCTTGAGGGGGTTGCTTGGTCTTCTTATTCCATTTCACCTTGAGCAATTGGACATCCCTGACCAAGGTTCCAAATCGATCCAGGATTGTAATCCTCTAGTATTGTCCCTCACTGCCCAACTCCAGACACCTCCCCTCAGACTTTCTCCCTTGTTTCCAGCTCAGCAAATGAAAATATCCTCACCAAGTTGCATTCCTGTTTAAATAAAAACCGAGAGTACTGCAGATGCTGTAAATCAAAAAGAACCAAATTGCTGGAAAAGCTCCGCAGGTTGGGCAGCATCTATGCAGAGAACAATTAATGTTTCAAGTCAAGTGACCCTGCCTCAGTTCTGGAACGTTAACTCTGATTTCTCTGCGCACCTTCAGAGACACTTAAAGGGAGAATCTTCAAACAGTGAGTGAAAAATTGAGAATTGATGTATTCACAACTTCATTAAGAGAGTCAAAAGGACCTGAAGGAAAAACAATTCCTGTTTTTAGAGCCTGTATATTGGACTCGTGCTACATTGACTGTTTTGTTCCTTCCCCATCTAAATACTTCTGTTTTGTCTTGTTTCTTTGAGTGTCTGTGCAGATGCTGCCCAACCTGCTGAGCTTTTCCAGCAATTTGTTTGTTTCATTCTGGTCTCTTATCACAGCCAGAGTACTGCCAATAATGTATTCTCTTCCCAATTCACAAGCTCTCAAGATCCAATCTTGCCTACTGTCCTCTACAATCCTAACTCAGCTATTATAGAGATCAATGCCATCCATCAACATTCACCTGACAGAGAATGTGACAGTTTAGTGCTCATTCAGTACTATACTCAGTCAGATTATGTGGTCAAATGTGCTGAGTAAGACCTGAATACACGAGAGGCGAAGCAGATGAATTTATCCAAAGTAATTAACTCGAAATCAGAAACTGAAGTGTTGAGTGAGAATGCATTGACAGTTGAAAGGGAATACATTTACATTTCAGTTGAGGTCACTTTAATAGATTTGCCATAGGGCCCACCCAATATATTCTAGTTCCTTCCCAATCTTTTTGAATTTGGTGATAGAATGGTTTAGCACTTGTTGATTGAGTCATTAATGGTAGAGTATTAATTTCATTTCAGTATTTAACCCACAGACAAACCTGATTAATACACAAATGACACACTGGCATTGCTGCTGCAGCCCTGGACACAGCTGTTAAATATCATGTTAGCCTGACAGCTGCTGGGTACAGTTATGATAAATGAAGGTGTGCTACATTACAAAGAACTAGGACAACCCAATGAATGTTTTCTAGTGTCAATTATGGAAGGTAATGTATTTATTTTTAGCCTGGTGTGTGATCACACTAGTAGAGTCAGATGTAGCACAATTAACAAAGATCAAGTGAATACTTTGCAGTCGATCAAGTCATGAAGCAGCCGTGCACACTGGATTGACATCACCTTATACTTCCTTTCTGTTCAAAGCAAATGGTTCTAGGAGCTGAATAAAGTCTTCAACTTTTAGTCTTGGTTATATTAAGCTCAGTTGGCCGGAAATGGATGTCTTTCACAAGGATTCAGATTAAAACCACAATGCCTCAATAAGCAGTTTGTTTATTCACAAGACAGTGTAAAAATGCACGGCTGTGTTATAAAATTGATACAAACTTTATTTACCTTTACAGTTGCCCTTGATTTAAGAGTATAGCCTGACACACACACACACACACAATAAAAACTACAAGCAAAAGTGCTTCAGGCAATAATGGGAAACCTCAGTCTGCTCACAGCAGAAGCTATGTTCTTGTCAGGTCAATCAAAATGTTTTTAAACACAACAAAAAAAACACGAATTGCTGATTTAAAAGTTTTTAAAATTCTCATCCACATATAGACACTCAAAGAGACAAGACAAAACAGAAGTATTTAGATGGAGAAGGAACAAAACAGTCAGTCAATGTAACACCAGTCCAATATACAGGCTCTGAAAACAGGAATTGTTTTCCTTCAGGTCCTTTTGATTCTCTAATGAAGTTATAAATGCATGAATTCTCAATTTTTCACTCACTGTTTGAGGATTCACCCTTTAAGTGTCTCTGAAAGTGAGTTTACTCCTTTTTCTTTCAACAAGGAAGACTGCAGAGAGGTGTTTACAAGTAAATGGTAAGTGAGAACAGCTACCAGGAAGTTTTCTATTAGTTATTAACATGGGGGTGATAGAGGGGATTTATGTACTTTTTCCTTCAGAGGCTGTGTTTTTCTCCAGTACAGGTATTGTTCAAATGCAAAGCTGTGACCACTTTTCCAGGAACCAGTTTTTAGGGCTCTTGCGGTGCAGTGGTAGTGACACTAACTCTGTACCAGGAGGCAGGTTCAAGCCCCATCTGTTCCAGAGGTGTGTAATTACACCTGCAAATAGGCTGATTAGAAAATATCTCACCAAGTTTGATACTGACCAATCCTTGAACAAATATACACAGAACTGGTCCTGAATTAAGAGGACTGTCCTTGGGCAACAACGTCCCAGTGCACTACTTGACTAAGATATTGTTGATACAACTCAATGAGTTCCAGCAACTTTTTTTTTTAAAAA